>NC_141541.1:29717500-30025500 GCF_021556685.1 Rattus norvegicus | reverse complement strand
AAGGAAAGCATTTTAATTGGGGCTGGCTAACAATTTCAGAGGTTTAGTAGAGTTTCATCCTGGCAGGAAGCATGGCAGCATCCAGGCATGCATGGTGCTAAATAAAGAGCTGAGAGTTCTACATCTTGATCCTCCACAGGCAGCAGAAGTTCCACAACGAGCACAGCTTGAGCGCAGGAACCAATGTTCAGATGAAGGGACATTTTCCTCTCAAAACCCTACACTAACACTATTAAGTATAAAACTGTAATGTTTTAACCACATGAACTATTAAAATAAATGCAACCTCCAAAATGCAAAAAAAAATTAACCAATAGGGAAAAATATGTAATTAAAAAAAATAATGTTCCCCTCAGTAAAGAGTATTTGAGTTAAGTCTAGTATCTTAACATCAGAATAAATATGTGGTAAAGCTTGATTAGCAAAACAATATACACTGTGTAAGACCAGCATGGACTCGACTTTGTCAAGAACAGTTTATCCACTGTCCTGCTTTCACATCCTTAAAACCAGGAACAAGGAAATATAACAAATTTCCTTTACACTCATGATTTTAGAATGTAAAGCCAGCCTCTAGCCAGTGAAAACAGTCACTTAAGAATAAGAATGTCTGGGCTGGAGAGATGGCTCAGAGGTTAAGAGCACTGTCTGCTCTTCCAGAGGTCCTGAGTGCAATTCCCAGCAACCACATGGTGGCTCACAACCATCTGTAATGGGATCTGATGCCCTCTTCTGGCCTGCGGTTGTACATGCAGGCAGAGTGCTGTAAACATAATAAATAAATCTTTAAAAAAAAAAAAAAGAATAAGAATGTCTTTGAAGATTACTAATCTTACCCAGAGTAAAAATACAGGCTATTTCTATATATAAACTGATGGCATTAACCAACCTATATTCAAAATAACCCTCAATGATGTCTTCAAAGTGGATTATAGATCAAAGTGTTAAGACTGAGTTAGAAAACAATAGCACTTCCCTGCAACAGTCACACAATGAATGTAAATCAAAAGGTAATAATCTGAATTATGATCTTTTAACACACCTTTCTTTCCAAAATTCAAAGCAAACACTTGAACATTAACTTCACTAAAGGAGGTTAGCCAGAGGACAAACACAGTAGTAAGCAGCCACTTGGTGGCTTTCCCTTTTAGCAATCACTTGGAGAGAATTACTGTTGTTCTACTCAACTACTATGCCCATCATTTCTCAGTTCTCAGCTTTACCAAAGGAAGGAGGAGATATAAACTCTATTATGCAATAGCTGTATTCCTAAATGTTTGAACATAAGATAAAGTTCAACATACATTCACTGAAGTTAGAGATACTATTTTTTAAATTTAACCAAAGATGATTAAAAAGAACAAAACTTCAGATTAGTAAGAAATCATCTCACCTACTACCATAAGAGTGAATTCAAATCCTCTTTTCACCGATTTTCTGTACACTTGATTTGGGAGGTTGGCAAATCCCACATAGCCCTCAAGGTTCTTCGGTTGCTGAGGAAGGTAGGAAGAACCATGTAATTCATGTATTAATTTTGTAACATTACAAATTCCCTCATTAACTTATTTTTTTAATTATACAAGCTATTCTTCATAGCAAGTCAAATAGCTTATATTATCATCAATAAAAACATTAATTGAAAAAGGTACAGAAAAATTGAGCACGACTTGAAAATAAAAGTGACTAATTACTAAAACCCAGGAAGGAAGAATGAATAAAGCCTATTCTCAGAGCAAAGATCTCACTTGACAGTAAATTAGTAACAAGAGCTGACTGACTTACTAAAGCAACAAAGTAACAAAGAAGTTTTAACAGGAAAAAACCAAATCCCCTTAAATGTATATACTGACAACCTTTGCACACTAGTTTCCACACTTAAATGTTCTTTAAATTATCTTGACTCAAGCAAGAATATAAAAATTTGTGCTTAAAGCACATCTTTTCCATAAATCTTGAAGATTTTCAGTATCAATGTCAAAAGGCATGTTTCTTTCTAGCTGTAATCCCAGGCCCACTTGTATCATTTCAAGATGACCCATGATCTTGTATCATTTCAAGATGACCCATGACCTTGTATCATTTCAAGATGACCCATGATCTTGTATCATTTCAAGATGACCCATGATCTTGTATCATTTCAAGATGACCCATGATCTTGCTACCTCCCTCTTCATGAAATAAAACGTATAATACTGGATTTAAAATAAACTATAACTATGTCAGTTATACGGAGTTTTGATTCATTGATGAACAATCATTTCATGAGTAATTTTTAAAAATAATTTTAAATTGGTCAAGTAAATCTGACTCTGTTTCTGACACATTTCAATTCTAATGGTAAAACATGTGATATCAAAGAGTTACTCCAACATGTCTGGATTCAAATGGTCTATACTCTTAACTGGGATCACATTTACAGCTAAACCACAACTTCCATGCTTCCCACTATTTTAAACTAATTTTTAATCCAAATATTGAAGACCCAAGCTAGTCAAATAAATTAAGAGTTAATTTTGAGCGCAATTAGGAGTCTAATCAGACTATAATATTTTAAAGCCAAGTGTTATGAGTACAGCTAAGTTCCTTAAAGATCATATTTCATCTAATTATAAGTTAAATTTAACTTAATTTAGACTATAAACAATGTTTTATATAAATTACATAGTATACTCACAGCTACTTTGTAATGGAAACATTTCCATCATTCCAGTATTCCAGATTCCAACAGAACAAATTCACAGAAGACAAGTGAAGAATTCCACAAAATGGCCCATTCAGTCCAAACAGGAGTAGCAGATCCATTGGAACACAGCAAAATACAGAAAAATGAAAGTTACTTACATGTAACTCAACAAATTAAAGTAAATTAATAAGCTAAAATAAACTGAAGACAGACTCCTATGCATGTCCAAGGAATACTCTCACATTTTCAGTACTTTTGCTATTTCCTTTGGAAACATTTAAAGATCTCCTATCTTTTACTAAAAGCCAGTTACTATACTATGTACCTGAAATCTTACAGGAAACGCTGAGGAAAATGTAGACCTAAGAAGTTTCAGGAAGGTATACTATGAATTTCATATTGTTGTCGGTCAATAGCTAAGTTTTGACACATTCAATGCAGCATTTCAAAATCTGTCAATTCAGACTTAAAAGACAAGTAGATTGTAGCTAAAGGTAGCACACAGGCATAATTAGGTAAACTACAGGCTATGAAAACTGGAAGACAACTTAAAGAACACAGAAAAACAAATTAGAATCAATTCCCTGTGAAAGGCACATGTTTACACTTGTGTACAGCCTACCTCAAACAATTTGAGGCAGTTAAGGTCTTCTCGTAGCCGATAATTAAATTAATTTAATAAGTAAAAGCAAAATTTCAAAAACTGTCACACACACACACTCACTCACGCACTGCTGTGCAAATTATCTGCGAGTTAAAAGTCTTCACCACCTATCCTTTTCTCATGCCATGTAAAGGAAGCCACCAGACAGAAGGTAGAAACACCTCAGAGTATGTACCTGTGTCTTACTGTCTTTTCTTCAGTAGTCCTTGGTTCATAATCAGTACTGTTTTAGGGTTGAATTAAGAAAAGGCAGGAAGCATTCCAGACAACAGGAAGGACCCTAAACTGGCAATAAATCTGCTACTTTCGGGAACAAAAGAGAAGATATGTGATCTACACCAGAGGAAAAAGACAACAGGATAGGAAATAAGGTCAGGGAGGCAGGCAGGGGCCAGATCATATGGGACTCAGCTAAAGCAAGAAGTTGGAATATTATTTTAGACAGGAAAGGAAGCCACCGGAGGGTTTTACACAGGCAAGTGACCTGATTAACAAGTTAAAGATAGCTCTTACTGCTAAGTGAAGCAGAAGAACTAAGAAGACTGCTGCAATTATCCAACGAAGAGTACATTAAATTAAGCTACTAGCAGGAAGCAATGAGAGATTAAGGATTCCAAGTGTGTTTTTCAAGGTAGAGTTGGTGGAATATTGCTAATAAATTGGATAATATCAATGAAAAAAAAAAACAAATCAAGAGTAACTACTGGCTTCTGACTTGAGCAACTTGATGGTTAGTGATAGTTATGAAAACTCTGGGTAATGGAGGAAATGGGTAGGGAATGCCAAAATCAACACAGCCTTAAACATGTAAGTTTGGGATGTCTTATTCAAGCAGAGGTGTTCAGTAGACAGCTTTAAACAGATGACTAGAAAATTCCAAGGTTGCAAGTTATCTGCACATGGATACTACTGGATTCCAAATGGAAGAGGCTCCAAGGCAAAGCCTTGACGCACTCTAACACATTAGGCTGAAAATTAAAGTTGAGAAAACCCTACCAGGAAGATGGGAGGAAAACTAAGACTGCAAGGATGGGACAGCCTTTTAACTGTTATACCTAACAAAGGAAAAGATGACCTGTACAGTTTTAAGTTTACTGCTACCTTTTAACAAGACCACTCTTAATAATACAGCAAAGATGTGATTAGGCTGATTTAGGTACACTTAAATTTAAATGATCTAGAACATTTAACTTAACAATTCCCATATGACTGGTTTCTGAGTGCTAGATTTTCTCTAAAATCCTAACAAAATATGAATCCATAACTGATAATCTCCAAAAGAGTGGATGATCACACTTTCAAAACAAATTTCTTCTGAAAAAAAATTTATCCAAATGACAAAGTAATTTGGCTACTGCCGCCAACAAATTTTCCTAGAATTTGCATGCAAGCATCCCAGAAAATACAAAACCTACAGCCTGGAGCTAACCTGGCACCAAATACAATGTAAAAACTATACTAACAACATAACACTGTTTGTTAACCAGAGGAGATAAGTTTTAAGCATCTTTCCTAACTCTGAACTTTAAAAACCTAAGTCTTTAAATCTGAAAGTCTTTTTTTTTTAAAGATTTATTTATTTATTATACGTAAGTACACTGTAGCTGTCTTCAGACACACCAGAAGAGGGCATCAGATCTCATTACAGATGGTTGTGAGCCACCATGTGGTTGCTGGGATTTGAACTCAGGACCTCCAAAAGAGCAGTCAGTGCTCTTAACCACTGAGCTATCTCTCCAGCCCCTAAATCTGAAAGTCCTAACCACCCATTACTCCTTTTCCTGCACACATAAAATAGTCACAGTGCCAGAAGGAAGTTAAATCTCTGGGTAAGGAAATGTTATTTATATGTATGTGTGAGTGGTATAATTATGACTTTTATAATAATGAAACTATAAATAAACAGTTTCACTGAGGCCCTTGGATCATGAAGGTACTCCCTGACCTGAAGCTAGTTACATAAGAAGCAACACTGATCTCTTATAATAGCTTGTATTTATAAAATATTTTAGTTAATAGATAAAATTTCTATATCAAATATCTTATTTGAGAAGACAAACTACTCTGTTGATGGAAATAAAATACATTGTATAGATCTGTGTTAAATTCATTTAACTAGTTGTAGAAATTAAAAAATACTAGAATAACAATATATTTCAAATAAGTTATAACCGGCTATAAAATTGAAAATTTTGCAGAACTGGGTTATATTTTTTTTTACCATATATATAGATTCTATTTCTCCCACTGTCATTGCATTTAAGAAAAAAATACCAGGTTGCAAAGATACAAAGGATACATCAATAACTTTAAATAGCATGGATAAACACTGATCTTTCCTCTATGGTTTAAATTCAATCTTTGAATTTTAGCATATATGTATATTACATGTTGTTTTACTCAATGACAAAAAATTAAATTTACCTCCAAGTCTTTCAACTAATTCTAATGGAGGAGGCAGGCAGTGGTGCACAGCCGCAGTCCCAGCCCCAAATGGAAGCAGAGCAACAGAGTCACTCGAGCACTGGGACTCAAGGCCAGCCCAGTGAAACCTCCACTGCAAAGCTAATTAACTCATTATAACTATGAGAACCAATCACAAATTATAAAAGGAAAAGATATTACCACAAAAATTTACTTGTCTACTACATAATATCTCTAGCATTACATAATACATATAACTACAACTCTCAGGCACTTGCTTAGCTGAATTTCTAAATCATATAGCAAAAGAGAAAATGTTGAAGAACTGCACCATTAAAATGGTATGAATATTTTTATTATAAATAATCTAAAAAGTACATATTAAACTTAGTATAACACGAACACTGAAATATTACAGGATTACATAGGCATATCTCCTACTCCTATTTTAAAGGTTCATGTGCTTTTCTGTATTTCTCCAGCTAGTTTCTACTGCAATGTGGGTTTTGTTTTTGTTGGTTTTTTTATGTTGTAAAATGTATTTTGTGTGAGTACAAACTTGTGGATATCATGGCTCTAATGTCAGACAATTTTGGGAGTCAGTTCTTTATTTCTACAATGTTGAGGGGGGTTCTATCTCATTTCTGCTGTTGTAAATTTTAAGCTAGTGATAGGATTACAGATGGAAGTGATGAACTAAAATAAAATTCATTTTTATTTTCATTCATGTGCACCTACGTGTGTCTGTGTGTGTACATGTCACATGCACATGAGTACCTATAGAAGCCAGAACTGGGCATCAACTCCCTTGGAGCTGAAGTTCCAGGTGGTTGTGAACTACCCAGTATGGGTGCTGTGAAATAAAAGTCTTCTGAAAAAAACAGCAAAAGCCTCTTAACCACTGAGCACTTTTCCAGCCTCAAATGCATTAAATTAAATGCAGTAGATGTATACTGGACTATATACCAAAGTACTAAGCTGATGTACTTCTATAATTAACCTGGGGGGGGTGCTAATTCTTATATTTCTGATTTCAGGTTTGAACAACTAGATGAACTGTTGTACATATTAGTAAATATAGAAATCATTTCAATTTAATGTACCATTAATTTAGATTAATTCTTCTAATCTTAAAAGAGAGGAATGACTAGAAAAATTTTAAGAGACAAATATATGCAAACAATAAAAACAGGTAGAGAGGGCAAGGAGTTAGACCTGGTGGCTACTAGGGAGTCTAAGGCAGGAAGAATACAGGTTCAAGGCCTGCCAAAGTTAACAAGGTTGAATATGATGTAAGTTGGTGTTGGAGAGTTTAGTATGAACAAGGCCCTGATTCAACCTGATTCAAAATACAAAAAAAGAGAGAGTAAAAATAAAAAGTAAGGCTGTAGATCACAAAATCTTTGGATGTAAACTTGAAGCCATGTGATATTTTGTTTTCAAATAGCAACCTATAACTTGAACATAAAGTAACAAATTTAGGATTTATCTGAAACTGTTATTCTCTGGAAAAGACAAAAGGACCAGACTCAAGAGAGCTGGCAAGTAGAGCTGAATTAAGGGGTCACATGTGGAGAAGGCAATAACTAAAAGAATGTGAAGTGTGAAAACTGTAGAAGGGAGTGTCTTTTTAAGATTTAACAAAAGAAACACAAGTTTCAGGCCCCTTATACGGCCATTAAAATTCTAGCTGAAGTTAAGGATGTAGCTCTCTGGTGTGTACTCACAATATAGAATATTCTCTTTTCCACTACACATGTTGGATCATTGACTGTTCTCAGAGGCAAAGCCAAAAGGATCACACATAGGAGCCAACATTATCTACAAAGCAAGTCCTAGAATAACAGAAAGCGAACTTGCCTCAATAAAATAAAATAAAATAAAATAAAATAAAATAAAATAAAATAAAATGGGTCACCTCTATAAATATAATAAATGAGTATATAGAAAACCCTAACTGTAATAAATTCCTGGTAGGACTATAAGTACTGCTACTAATTGGAAAAGATTTGTAATAGCTTGAAAAAAAATTAACATGTATACATCTGTGTATTTGAGTCAGACTAAAGAAATGAACCCTAAGTCATCATCACTACAGAATTTTTTTAAGTCAATTAACAGCCAACCAGCTGAAGAGCTCTGTGGGAAAAGGTGACTGCTGGCAAGCATGAAGACATCAGCTCAATTTCCCCAAACCCACAAGACAATGATAACCAACTCCTGCAAGTTGTTCTCTGACCTCCACAAGTATCCCCATACCCAGGATAAATAAACAAATGTAAATAAATAAATAAAAATAATAAAAACAATATAAAAGAAGACAGTACCCCAATCTTAATTAACATCAGTGTTGTTTGGCTAGCTGGGCTTCATGGCAATTCTTCTACTATCTCCCAAGTTATCGCCAAGGAATCAGAAGCAACTCAATTTTTAAAAATTCACAATGAAAGAAAATGAAGCCATGTACTTCATAAACTACTGTGTGTTTACTTTTCTTTAAGTCATTTTATTCGTTTCCATTTCAAATGATATTCCCCTTCCCAGTTACCCCCCACCCCCACCACATTCCCCTTCTCCCCTCCCCTTTCGCCTCTATGAAGATGCTTCTCCACCCACTCCCACTTCACAGTCTAGAATCCCCCTACCCTGGGGGGTCAAGCCTCCCTCCCCACCCACTGATGTTAAATAAGGCCATCCTCTGTTACATAGGTATCTGGAGTCCTGGCTCCCTCCACGTATAATCTTTGGTTGGTGTTTTAGTCCCTGGGAGCTGTGGGTGGTCCAGTTAGTTGATACTGTTCTTACGGGGTTGCAATCCCCTTCAGCTCTTTCAGTCCTGCCCCTAGCTCTTTCTTTTAAACAGGTAAATTAGACTTTTTGTATGTTGACAAACTCATAAAACTACAAAAGAAAAAAATCTTAGCTGTAAGGAGAATACAAGGAAAGTCGAGAAATAAACTATTAATAAAGTAAGACAGATAAACAGTTGCTCAAGTGTATATCAACCACAGCAGAGTTAGACATTTCAAGAGTCTGGTAGTCTTATGACCCCAATTAAGTCCTATTATTTCTTAATTCAGTGAAAAAAACAGAAGGTACACGTGAAGTCTGCAAGTGACTAAGCTAAAAGTTACTTTCTAGGACTCTAGACCTCTAGCCAAACCGTGTGCCTTTTCTGAAAGACAAAGTTTTAATGAAGGTCATAACTAGAACAGAACTTCAGAAATAAGAGATGGAAAACATATTTGATCTATTCAGTAAATTCTCCAAATTTAAGGAAAGAATGAATAAGCAAAAACTATATAGCAGCCCAAGGAAAAAAGAAATATATCTTAGTTGACAACATACATCAGTAGGGAAACAAAACTGTCCTAAAAGGTTATTTAACTTTAAGATTCATTAGCTTATTTCTCTAGAATGTAACCCCAGGAAAGGCCATGTACAAAATATAGTTCAGAGGGAAGTAGCAATGGTACAAAAGCCCTGGCTGTCTGCTTCATAAACACTGTCAAAAGAAAGGAAAACAAACTCCCAAACCTCAGAAAAGCCGCAGGATTGCCTCCAGAAGATTATCTAATACTGAAGAAGAAATAGCCTTCTGATCTCAAGAAACAAATGAGAACCTCTGAGTTCTAATACAGGACATAAGTGTTTTTAAATTTTCTTTGAGTTACATTAAAAAAGCAAAAGGAAACAAAATTAATGTAACAACATACTTTACCAATGCAAGATGTTCAAAACATTCTATAATCAATATAAAATTAACAAGGAAAAAAGCAAAAAAACAAAAAAAGTTAACAAGATACTTCATATAAAAATGTTTCACAATCCATACCTTAATTCACACCTCACCTCATCTAAAGTGTTCAACCACCATGTGTTACTATTATGTCGGACAGTTCAGGGTTAAGCAACCACCTAACTTAGACTGCAGGGTGAGCTGCTTCTATGATGAGACTAAATGATTTATTTCCTGTCCTACAATCTCCTGAAATTATTGGGAAGATTATCCCAGAAATTTAGGGATTAGTTTTATCACAGTTTTCGTCTGTCATTGTTATCTTTTCTTTATGCAATATATGAGCATTCTCTAATTTTACTGTAGGGTTCTGAACAGAAAAACTTTGTAAGTGAAAAAAATTCTATTTTTGTATTGCTTCCCTACTGCATTCCCATGAAAAAACAAACACTTGGTTTTGGGGGGTGGGGGAGAGTAGTTGTGACAGACCTAGCATATTGATGTAGTTGCTGGGAAATTAAAATTTTTACAAAAATTATTAGCTAAATTCTTAATAAATTATAAAGGTTTCTCTAAAATTATAAGCTAAATTCTATAACTAAAGATTTGAAAAGCCTTCTTTGTTAAGCTACTGAAGCAAAAAAATAACTTAATATCACAAAAAAGGTGTATGGCCTTTTTTCTTTAGCTTTGAAGGCTACAGATTCTAGTAAGCTTTTGATGAAAGCACACACCTAACCCCCACCTAGAAATAGGCAATTAAAATCTATAGCTTGGCTGTAGAGCCTGAGATATAGTAATCTTAATAATAACCTAAAAACCCACACTGTAAGTAATGAAAAGATACTAAAGTTCAGTAATAGATAAACCAGCTTATTAAAGTAGAGGTTTAGGTGCAATATTCTCAACACAGATTCACTAGTTAGGAAAAAGCCAAAACAGTAAAGATTGATGAAGAAGCTAGCTACGGGAATTAAGGTCCTTTGTTTAACTTAACTAGATTCTACTTCATTAAACACAATACCTATAACCAACAGAACTTAGAATACCTACCCTTCAATCAAAAAAGCCTGAAGTAAGCTATGAGTATGCTGTATTTAACCAACTTGTGCTTTCTAACAAAAAACGCCAAGGCAAGACTGACTACTTTCTGTATGCTTTCACTATTTCCATTCACGTCAAATTTTCATTTCTCCAAACTTAAACTAGAGTAATCAATTCACCCTGTTGGGCAAGCCGTATATTCTGAGCATCTTTAGTCAACAGCCTAAATGGGTTTGGTGGCTCCTTTACTAGTAGATTGTTTTATATATCCGCAGAACAAGATTATCCCTACTTAAATTAACTTCCTTTTCAACCAGCATCTCAACTTTATAGGAAAAAAACTGAGAGCTAAACAAGTAATCTAGCTCTATGATTAACAGTGTAGATCTTAAATTGGACTGAATTTGAGGCATGTTTACACAGGAGAATTGAGATCTGGTACTGTAAACATGGTCAAAATATGAGTAAGGAAGTCAAAGGCCCTAGGGGAAAACCTATATCATGTTGTCAAACTACCTTTTAAATATTTATATTTATAGATAGATAGACAGACAGAAACACATAGGTCAGATAGATGGCTTTTTAAAAAAGAAACCAGGAAATAAGAATAAAAGGTAGGTAGATATATGTACAAAGCAGAAAATTCAAAAAGCTACAGTTTTAAAACTCATCCCAAAAATGTAAGAAAAGTAAATTACTAACTTAAAGTACTAATAAACACCGTAAGAATAACTAGAGAAGGGGAAGAGGTTTGCTAAATATTCTCTTTAAAATATTGTTTATAATTTAAAATATCGAAGCTATAAAATGTCCAGAAACTACAAAATAGATAAGCAACTTTAACACATTTAATTCTGAAGTTTAAAAATTTTAAATGTACTTAAAACATACTAATAATGGTTTAATAGATCAAAAGACTATATTAAGTGAATACCAAACTTTCATAACGTATTTACAGAATATTTTCACATATATTGCCTCATATTGTAAGAAAGATTCTTTCTTATAAAGAGTCTCAGCCCTGGCTATTCGTCAAAATCACCTAAAATATAAAATACTTAAATACAAATTTCTGGACCCTTTCTCTCACCTAGAGAATAAATGAATCTTTGAATGGGTTATATACTTTAAATATTTCCGACACCAAAATTGGGCATAATACCACTGATTATAGCATTTAATAATAACACTGATTATAGCAATTAAGAGTGAAATGAATTAATCAGCGATTATTGAAGTTACTGTTTTCCCTGTTCCCTGTTATTTAACCTAATCATAAAAGTCCATTCACTAAAATTTTATTTTTATACTTACTTTAAAAATGGTTTACAATGTCAGTATTAGAAATGAGTTAGCTACTAGAGAAGTTTTCTTTGTAGAAAATCACTTCATATTTCAGAATGTTACAACAAGTGGAATGGTATTCAAGTTATTTTTAATAGTAGTATACATTAAAAGCATAAAGATAAAATTACAAAAAAACTTTTTTTCCTCTTATACAAATAATCTCCCTCAAAATAGTCTCTAAACTTGATAAAATAGAAAAAAATCCTTCAATAGAACTCTTGACTATATATAAGAATACAAAATCTTGGACTAGAGATGGTTCCTCAATTAAGAGGACTAGGTGTTCTAGAGGAACTTATGTTCAATTCCCAGCACCATGTGGCAGCTCACAACTGTCTAACTCAGTTCCTGGGGATCTGATACCCTCAAACCAATGCACATAAAATAAAATTAAAAAAAAACATAGGGCTGGAGAGGTAGCTCAGCAGTTAAGACACTGTCTGCTCTTCCAGAGGTCCTGAGTCAATTCCCAGCAACCACATGGTTACTGTGGTATGATACCTTCTGGCATCCGGGTGTACATACAAATAGAGTACTAACATACATTAAATCTTTTTTTAAATTAATAACTTTTTAAAAGTTTAAAAGATACAAAATGTCAATTCTTTTAAAAAAAAGACATTAGTTTGAAATGTACCAGTTCAAATGTTAATAAACTTTAGTAATAATATGTTCAAGAAATTAGGAGATTTGGCCTAACCGAGAACAGGAAAACTTCACTAAATCACTTTTAGAATTTTCTGATGTGCAAATTAATCTGTTCACTTACAAAATATAATAAATTAAGGCACAAGTGAATACAGTAATCTTAAAAACAGTTCTTTTAGATCTTAGGTGACCATGTCTTACTGATACCATAGGAAATAAAACTAACACACACACACACACACACACACACACACACACACACACACACACACACATTCATTCTCTCTCTCTCCAAGCCTCTCTGTCTCATGTTTTAAACTGTCCATCTCAGTCAGGAAATGGTAGGTACCTATGCACTCTATGCCTGCATCTCCACCTTCCCTAAGAGCTACCAACCAACCCTTTGTCTCCTTATGACTGCTCTAATTCTATCTTAGTCCTGGGAAAGATAAATAACCTTTTCCAATCACTTGACCCTACCTTGATACCTTATCCAGTCTTCCAGTGATAACCATCAAGATGATTCCCATCATTGCTATTCTTTTAAACTTCTTTAATGAGTTTATTTCTTATTATCTTTTCCTCTAGCTTCATAATCTGATACTACCATGATTTCTCAGCATGTAACAAAGTAACCATCCTTTTTATCTACCAAAGATTCCCCTTCTCCAGTCTGAACAGGGCAGTCTGGGATCAGTATATGCTACAGGCCTTTAAATCACACCACAAGTTATTTACTAAGTACAACAAAGATCTGGGAATACAAAACAAACAAGCTCAGGAATGCATAGTGGAGGCAGTCCACTATATAGTAATACAGTCTGATAACTTCCTAAGGTAGTTATCTCAATGTTTCTCATTTAGCAGGCATCATGCTAAATAAGATTTGTCTACTTATTACTTTAAGAAGGGAAAAGAAAACTGCTACTTTACTTGCCCAGCATTCAGTTAGGCATTCATTAAACCTGAAATGTGAATCCTGGTCAGACTTTGTAACCTAAGATCTTAATCATCATGGCTCTGCTTCTGTCAAAGTATTAGCTTCAATTTCCCAGAGCCAAACACACAAATAGCAGATACAAGACATGTATTTGTTAAATGAACGAACTTGTAGTGTCAAAGTTGTCAAAATCTAATGGTATATTACATCAAAAGCAAAAACTTAGAGAACCTGGACTCTGTACCCAGCACATACAGCACAGTTCACAACCATCAGGAATTCCAGTTAGAGTATCTGACTTCTGTGGGTACTGGGCATTCACATGGTGCACAGACATGTAGGCAGGCACAACAATCATGCGTACAAAATAAAATTAAAATAAATTTTAAATAGCTCAAAAATATCTCAAAAATGTTTACCATCTTGAACAATTAGGGAAACGCAAATCAAAACAGCTTTGAGACTTCACCTTATTCTAGTCAAAAATAATAAAGATCATCAACAACAAACTAAAAACAAATGCTGGAGGGGATGTGTGGAAAAGTGAACCCTCACTCGGGTCAGTAGGATCGCAAACTTGTTCGTCCACTCTGGAAATCAGTATGAAGGAACCCTCGAAAGCTAAAAACAAGTCTACCATATGACCCAGCTACAGCATTCCCTGACATATACTCAAAGGACTCAACATCATACTGTACAGATACTTGTCTCAGCCAACTTCTTTGCACTCTCTCTTTTCACAATAGAGAAATCAAAACAACCTAACTGCCCTTCAACTAACAAATGATAAAGAAAATGTAATACATATACACTATGTGACACCATTCCTCTGTTTAAAAAATCAAATCAAGAAATTTGAAGGTAAATCTATGGAACTCATCATATTGAGTGAGGCAATCCAGACAGAAGGGCAAATGACGATAGGTTTTCGCTCATCTGCAATTCCTAGCTCCTCTAAGTCTACAGATATGAGTATATGGTAACTGCAGAAAACAAGGAAATAAAAGCAGGAAGGGGGAAGTGGCGTTAACACAGTCTAAGTGAATTCAAGGGGGAAATGGGGAAAATGGGACTTTAATTTGGGAGAGGTGCATGAATATAAAAGGGGAAGACAAACAATTATCAGAGAAGCCATAAGGGGTCATATTCTCTACCTAAAATGAAATATAGCACATATCAAGTCTGTGTTGTATGTGTACATGCATACATACATAGATTGTTTAAATGAAATTTTCCCACCTGGACTCACAGTGCTCCTCCCAAGAGCCATGGACTATCTTAAAACAAACAAATGGACAAACAAACATAAAAAAAAAAAGGAAGAAAACCCCTCTACTATGCATGAGAAGCCCCCTTTAAGTTGTTATCAAGATTGCATAAGAAATTTCCAAAATATGCTATTGCTGCTACCCGTTGAGCCACCCCAGAAGTGGAAGGTTAAAGCCCTATTGCCGAAGATAGCATCTACTTCAGACACAGGACCTAGAGAACACGCTTCCTTCACGAGAACCAGCTTTCCTGGTACCAGAAGACACCCATGCCAGCTTCCAAAGGAGGGAAGCGACCAACAGTGCTACCCAGATATGCCAACTATGAACCACAACAAAAACAAGCATGGGCATGGTAACTCTAAGGGTACAGTAGTAGCAACCAAAGACTCTTTCCTTAAGACCTTCTTATCAAGAGGGAAACCATGCCGGGTACTAGAAACCTAGCCAAATATCCAGGGCTAGTGAGGTCTTAGAGGAAAACTTACAACTTTCACCTTACTAAATCAGCAAAATCTAAATATTTACCCTTATACCATCAAGTATTAATTATCAGCTCTCATTAGAGAAACTTCTCTTTGCAACACAGATCATCACGGAAAACTATAAATCAAAATACAGAAAACAAGATTTCCAGTCCCAACTGATCCACCTATAACACAATTCCTGAGCTCTGGGGACATTTTTGGAAGAGAGAGTAAAAAGTTTTCTGAGAGCTGGAACACCAAGTTTGCTATGAGGCTGCAACTCCTAGAAACGTCAGAGGTGATGATCCACATGTGGAGAAGTCTCATCCACATAGCTCCCTTAACAAGACCTGCATATATATCAACAACACCAATGAGCATGCCAACATGGAATGGGGAAGCTCACAGACCCTCAACCCTAGTAAGTAATGGGCAACTGAGAAATGCTGAGAAGGAGAAATGGTCTTCTTCCCCAAGAAGAATTCAATTGGTTATAGAATACTAAGCCTGAGATCACATATGTACAAATAGCGTGTGTGTAATAACAACTAAAGAAAAAGTCATGGATCAGAGAGAGAGAGGGGGGGGGGTAGGTTGGCGAGAAGAGGGGAAATGATGTTTTTTAAATTTCAAAAAATAAAAATCTTATAAAAATATTTAGAGCCAAAAAATAAGAAAGAGAAAAAGAAAGAAACAATAGAAGCACTGTTGAGAAGAGGTGCAAGAAAACTATTTATTCTAAGCTTCCTCACCACAATGAAAGGGTACTTGTCTCCTTAGGAAGCCACAGCTAAGCAGACTGGGCTATAACCAGCTAACCAGGTAACCCTGTTGGCACTTGGATCTTGACCTTCTCAGCCCAAAACTGTAAGAATTGACTTTGTTCTTTAGAATTGATTCAATCTTAGGTATACTGTTATCACAGCACAAACAAACTAAAACACAATATGATGTTTTATAGGGCAGGAAACCTGTATGATTTTTGATTCTGTACTTTAAAAGAATTCTTCAAACTAACATACAAGAAGCTATTAACATAGATGGCCTGAAGAGTAGAAAAGATGACTTTCAAGATAGGAGGAGCTCAGCACAGTGGTGCTCACTTTTAATCCCAGGGGGAGTCAGAGGCAGGTGGTCTACTGAGATTACTACTAGGTCAGCCTGGTCTACATAATGAGTTACAGACCTGCCTGAACTACACAGTAAGACACTCCCACCAAAAAAATGGAAAAGGTATGAGGAGGGACAAAAAGCAATTCCAGAAACAAAATAGAAACACAATAATATACACAAGGCTATGGGTCCATAGGTATAAGACTTCTATAAGCAGTATCTGTTAATAAAATGAAAAAGGGCTTACAAAATATCAAATTGTCATTACAAGACTATTTTACAATGTTCAGACGCTGTAAAAAAATTTTTTTATATTGACAAAAGTTATTCATATTTCCAGAGGCCCATCCCAAGACTGTTTATCAAACTCTAGAAAGCTACTAGAATTATGTTCCTTTAAATATACCAAGGTGATCTTTTAACTTTTTTCTGTGCATTTGAAATCTTATAAAGGGGCTGCAGATATCACCTAGTCAGTAAAGTACTTGCCATGAAAGCATGAGAGTCTCAATTTGGATTCCCACTACCCCAGTGTAAGCCATAAAATCCACAGATGACACCACGCATGTGCAACCCTGTACGGACTGGTGTAGGCAGCATGATGTCTGGGGCTTACAAGCAAGCTAGTCTAGCCAATCAGAGAGCTCAGGTTGATAAATCAGACAAATAGGCTGGGGAGTTGATTCCGTAAATAAGAACACTTTCTATGTAAGCCTGAGGACCTAAATTCAAATCTCCAGCACCACACACACTCACACACACACAAAGCTAGGCATGGATGCACATGCCTCTAACCCCAGCACAGAAAGAGGAGAGTCAGAGACAAATGGACCCCTAAACTGAGCTTCTGTTCAGTGAGAGACTCTGTTTCAATATAATAGTAATAGATGAAGATGCCTAATGTCCTCCGTTGGCCTTTACATGGATGCAATTAGGCACATGCACCCACAGTCATGTGCATAACCACAGCACAAAAACATGTACCAAAAATTAAAATAAGGTGGAGACCATAGGGGACAGCATCAACCACTGATTAGTCTCTGACTGCCACACTTGAATATATGGATGGACACAAAGGTAGACACACAGATAGACATACACGCACACACACACGCATATGCACCAAATACAAAATCAGGAAGGAAGAAAAACTTCAAAAACTACCCAGAAAAACTATGACTATATATAGCTATATAGAGAGACTGACTATATATATATATATATATATATATATATATAAAACTATATATATATAAATGTATGTAATCTAATATCTAGCCTAATCTAATCAATGACTAACAGAAATCAGATCAATGGTTTCCTGGAGCAACAAGGTTAAGATTGAAAAGAAAAACAAGAAAATGTCAAGATGTTAAAATGTTCAATGTCTTGATTGGTACATAAGGCTACAAGATATATCTGTGCTTACATATCAAGGTTCCTTGAAGTGCATGCTTAAAACCTGTAAATGTTATAGTATAAGGGCCTTAATAAAGTTATATAGTATAAATAAACGTATAGCATAAATACCTTAATAAACTTACTAAATTGAAAAATACTTGGAAATGAAGGTTTCTAGGTTCCTCTCCCAAACACTACGAATCTAGGAACATTACTGAGAATAAGATAATCTGCACTTTTAAACACAAGGTCATGATGGCCTCTTCATTTTTAATGATCACAATTTATACTCTGGGATCTATTGACTGATCTAGCACAATGTCAAGGAATTACAATAATAATAATGATGAATCAAATATGAACAATAAAAGCAAAACTGCTACCTAGATAATCCTAATTCTCAAGTTTGAGAAATACTAAGTATATGTAATATGCACACATACATGCACCATACATGCACACACATGCTCCTACAGGTTATACTCACAGAACAATAATAAACTCTTATTATATATTACTCTATACACATTAACATTGCCAAGATTGAGAAACTGACTGAAGGCTCATCTCAAGTGAAGCTTCCAAAATTATTCATTTATGACTCCAGAGTAAAATGGAGCAGATTTAGCATGCTTGGGGCACAAAGGTGACCTCTAAAGTGCCACTAAGCCTGACCTCTTGAGCTTGGTTCTGTGCCAAACACAGTGAAAGGAGAAAACCGACTCTAACAAATTGTCCTCTCAACTCCACATGCACCCCCACCACAATAGATATAAACAGTCATACACAAATTTTAAAATTTTAAAAATAAAAAGGAGTCATCGTAACTTTTGATTACCAAGGGAGATATACTCTTAATATTCTTTGTAAAGTAAACATAGACTAAAACACAAATACATGAAGATGCAAAGCTAAAGCCCTACATAAAGTAAACAGGAGCAGCCTCCTGCTATTTTTTAAACACAGGTATACTTTGCTCTTCTCAGTTTTTAAAGTACTTTTAAAGTTACTGGCTACAAGTACATAATCTTTTAAGTCATCTATCTGATAAGGCACCATCTTTAGCCACCCAGAAATTACTGCATAACGCCCTAATCCAGGTTTCTATTCTGAAAGCATGGCAGACCAGTGTATGAAGATGCACAGGATTATATTAAAAGATAGAAATTTTAAGCATAATAAAATAAGACTTCCTGTGAGGACTGAGGCTACTAGAACCAAATCCAGAACCTGTAGATGCTAAGTTAACTGTGTTCTGCCACTAAACTGCATCCCCTCTCTCATAAACAGTTCTGTTTTGCTAAAATAGCAAGAGCATTTTCTGTATATTAGACCTAAGAAGAAGAAGCTGGGACTTTTGCTATCTTTCTCATTCTGCTTTTATTTAAAAGACGTTTGCAGAACTTTGGATTTGGGGCAGTGAGGAAAGAAAGGGACTTATGTAGTGAGGAGAAAAGGGGAAGGGAAAAAAATAAAAATCCTTCACCTTTTGTGAACACTAACTTAAAATGAGTGACACCTCAGTAGAAGGAGCAAGTGAAGATCTGAATCTATGTCTGACATCAAGCTTCAAGTTCTCAATCATGCAAAGGTGTACTTTCATTAAGATTCTGAACCAGAAAATGCCCCTCCCCCTCTCCTAGACTCTCTAGAAATCTGATGACACAAATGATCAAAAGAAAACAAACAAATAAAATAAAAACCCTACAAAACTATTCTTTTCAAAAGGTGAAACAGTCATTGGCTACTATTTTTTTTTTTGGACCAGCCCTGATTTTTATCTGGTTTTGAGGGTGACCTCTTCTGAAGATTACAAATATGGCCTCTCTAGCCCTACTAGCTTCTGGTGTGCAGAATAACTGAAGCCAAAAATAAGAAAAAGGCAACATGAACTTAACAGCCTTTATTTAAATCTTCTTTTCTCATACCAAGGCCGCAAACCCTTTTAACATCCTTACTTTTGACCAACAGCACTTTTTGACCACACAGTACAGAGAATGGAATCTACACATTTTTGTCTCAAAGCTCAGTAAAATGCATTAACAAATTTCAACTTTTAATAAAAATTTGAAGATAGCTTTTTAAGTCAAAATATGAAATTAGGCTTTCTGTCAGCAATTCAGTCAAGCAACACTACTGTCCAGTCTATGCTGAATATATATATATACCATCAAATTATATGTCTGAGGCCAACCTGCTCTACAACTAGCTTCATTCCAATCTGTCATAAAGTCCCAAGTTAACTCTCCTCCTGCTTCCTTAACACTTTGGTTGTTACAGTCCTTTAAACTGTCCTAAGGTCGGCTTGGAGTCCTCTGCTAAACTGACCTTGCTCTGCCACTAAGCTGCATCCCCGCTCTCATAAACAGTTTTGGTTTGCATTAATAGTAAGAGCATTTTCTGTAGATTGAACTTAATAATAAGAGTCTGGTCTAAGAGTCCTTCAAATATCCCAATAGATTATGTCTTTACCATAACTTTTCGTGTCCTTACCTACAAATTATCTCTAAACCAAAACCAGTACCTATAAATTGCTAAATTAGGAAAACATTCACCAAGTTCTCATAGTCACACAGAAACTTTGTTTTCAATTATGTAAGCCTGAGTGCAATGTGATATTTTTAATAACAGTATAAAGAGGGCCAAGCTCCATCGCTGCCCTATCACTGAATGGCACACTTTAGCATGTAAACTACCCATGTAGCTTCCATATTTCTTTGATAGTGCCATTCAAGCCCTATCTCCTCTAGTCTCATTCAGCTGGCTGTAATGAAGATTGTTTCTTGCCTCTACTCCCCCAACCCCACCATCCCCTACTCTTTCCCTTGCTGATTGGAGAAATAATGAATCCAGGAAGAAATTGTGCCCATCCTTCAGTCTCTCAAGATTCTACAAGTTGCAGTCCTGCTATATGCATGAATCCCAGAGTTTCCTCAACTTCTCACTACCTGAATGCACATAAATATGTTTTAAAAAAAATGCTTGTCACTCTAGATTACCTGTTCCTCTCCCCAGAGGCAATTGGAAAGAGCTTTCCTTTTCATCAAAATTAGAGAATTAAAATAAGTAACTCTCAAAGTTGAACTACTTAGCAATAAGCTTGCCAAGATTTAAGTAACAAGTAATGATTTCAGCAACTTAGCAAACATCTGGTCATCACAGATTCTAACCCTTCAACTGAAAGAAAGCAGATATGGAACAGTGTACTATAAAAAGTAACTTAGCAGAAAAAGAAATGTGTAAGAAAAAAGACTCAATTGCTTAGTTCATACTACATAAAAAGTACGAAGTGGAACTCTGGAGTGGAAAATATGAATGAGATGGCCTGTTCTTTTTCCAGCATGTGGGGGAGGAGAGGAAATGAAAAGGCTTAAGAGAAAAACAGACTACTAAAATTATTTTCAAAAATTAATTTCCTTAAACTTCTCCAGTCCGTGTCTGCCCAACCCCCTCCTTTTTCCAGGCACCGTTCCCATCCCTTTACACCTCCTCCGGGGGGCGCCCTCCGAGACCTTCTCTTTCCCTAATTCCTAAAAAATTAAACCCAAACCAAGCTCAGGATCTGTCTCGAGACTCGCCCGCCATCCACCGGCCTTCAGGGTTGAGCCGGGAGAAGGCGAAGCGAGCAGCACCACGTTTGCTGGAGCTGCTGCTGCTGCTGCTGCAGCCTCCGCCGCCGCCGCCTCCATCGCAGCCCCAGCCCAGGGCATCTTCTTCCTCCCTCCCTCCCTCCAGCTGCCCTCCCTGGCCGGCCCACGGAGAACCCGCGCCCAACTCGCTCAAACATCCCCACCCTGCTCGCCCGGCCTACACACCCACAAGGAGACCTCAACCCAGGCTGCTCGGGCGGGAGACCCGAGCAGGCAAGGCCTCGGGACCGAAGAGTCGAGGGCCGGAGGCCCAGAGGAGACGCAGGAAAGACTGGCCTCCAAGGCGGGTGAGGGCTGGGCTGGGACGGGGCGGCTCGGGCGACTCGGGCCTCAGAGGCCACGGTCCGCCCGCCCGCTCCCCCGGCCTGCCCGCCAAAGCGCAGGAAACGCCGCCGCCTCGGCTCCGCTCACGCTCAATTCAAACTGTCACCGAGGCCGCCTCCCCTCCCCTCCCCCCGGCCGCCGCGCCCCGGGCCCGCCGCCTCCCCGCCGTGCCGCTCGCCCCTCTAGCCCCAGGGCGTTCCCCGGCTGGTCCGGAGGTCGCCGAGTACCCGCGCGTCCCGAGCCGGAGCCGGGATCGCCGGCGGCCGGGGGCTGAGGCTCACCCATGGTGCTGCAGTTGACGCTCCTCTCCTCAGCAGCAGCGGATCTCGCACTGACCGACATCCCCTCCCCCTCCGCGACCAGCCCCGGCGCGGCGCAGCCGGCGGATTCTCCAAAACCTCCTACGCCGATTCCGCAGCGTAGCCGCCCAGCGTCACTGCCCCACTTACGCACACGGCAGCAGGCGGACTGCCCCACTGGCTCTCGCCCGCCCTGAGGCTTCCGGGCCGAGCCGAGGCGGCTACGCTCTCGCGAGATTACCCACCTCCGCGACCTGCCGCCCTGCTTCGTTCGCTCTGAGCGTGTTCTCCCTGGCGCCGCCGCCGATTTGCTGTGCCTCCTCAACCGCCATGTTTACATTGGCCGCGTCTGGGCACTTCCGTTGTCGTGGACAGTAGGGTCTTCAGTATTTTTTTTTTTCTCGACACTACCTCTACGGTTAACTGCGCTACTTTTGTCACTGAAAGTCCTGGGGATTTAGTGGGAGCGGTGACTGGGGCGCGAGGGCGGGGTCTTGCCCGAACTAAAGATGGCCGCCGCCAGTGCCTCCCCGCGCAATTTCACCTCAGGTTCTGGAGCAGCGGGAGCCGCGGGGTTGGCCCCCGCTTCTCCTTACGGAATTGGCGTAAGGCTGGGAGGCGCTGGTTAAAGAGCCAGCCAGCTCTTGGAAAATTGCCCTCAGGGTGGGGGCCCCCGGTTAGGCGGTTCTGCTGTGGAGCTGACGTCTTTGTGAAAGAGAAGAGACAGGCAGGTGTCTGTTCTCCTAGTTCTCCTGGCCACCCCATTTCCTCACTTCCGTGACTTTGTGGGTGGAAAGTGAGGTTAGGCCCTGCTTGCCTGGACACTTCCTTCTTGTCATGTCTGGTGGTCTGGCGCAGTCGAGAGACCGACTGCTGCAGTTTCATCACACTTGTTGACTCACCTTGGTCCCTGCTCGCCCTCTGGTTGAGGAAATGAATGGACGCATGAGAAAGAAACTCAGTAACAGTTGAGGATATCGGAAGGCGGGAGGTGTCGTCTTATACGGTCCTTAGAACCTTCCCTCCCTAGTGAGAGTGTTCTTAAGTCGCTATGAATGATCCTTCTTTCGTCCCTGCTTGAAACTGATGGTTCTGTAAAGTTGGTGCACAATTTAAGACATTTTGTATAAAGTTACTGTGAGCCCTAAAGAAATGTTCGTAGCAGCACAGCTCTGTCAGTGAAACAGTATCTACTAATGGAATCCCACATCGTTTAAAAAGTTGGTACACAGACTACTATGTGAATTCAGTGAAGTACAGCTATCAGCATTTATGGAGAACGCAATACTGAGGGGGAAGCAGGTTGCAAAAATTATCTAGTATAAGTAATGTTTTTAGAAAGGTTTTATTTTTTAAATGAGAAGCTGTGAAATCAAAGTGCAAAGGTCTCATAAATGATACATATCAAGTTTAAAATAATGGCTACTTTTACTGAGGACCAGAGGGAGTGTAACAGGAAGCGTTCCATTGTATCTTTTTATTTTCTGTCCAAGTAATCTGAAGAAAATGTGACAGCCAAAAGTTAAAATATGTTAAAATTAAGTATAGGGCACAAGGGTGTTCAATTTCCTGTGTGCTTGAAATACTTCCAAGTAGCCTTTTTTAAAGAAAGAAATTTTATCTAAAAATCCAATTATATTGTATCTTGATTTATGCTGTTCCTACACCTACATTTTTACATTTATCAATGTATCCCACCTTAGCTGCCAACCAATTATTGTGTTAAAGTTCTTTCATTAAGTTTCTGTCTCAAAAAAGGCAATATAGCCTGCCATTGGGCCGGTAGGGCACTACCTTTATCCCAGCACTCAGGAGACAGAGGCAGGCAGATCTCTGAGTTCGAGGTCAGCCTGGTCTACAGAGTGAATTCCAGGACAACCAGAGCTATACTGAGGGGGGAGGGGGTCGAATAAAAGAGCAGTATAGAAAATACAAGGTCTAGGAAGTTAGAGTGTTTGGGTTCAAATCCCAGCTCACATTATTAGGCACGTACGTGGCCAAGGACAGAAAAATTTCTTAACTTTCTATGATCAAGTTTCTTCCTCTACAAGTGTCTGAATTCAGTACACTAATGCATGCCCATTGCCTAGTAGAAGCTTACTGATATTTCTTACATGTAGTTAATTTATCATGATGAATTTATAGTGCAAAATTAAAATATTTTTATATAATTTAATAGTCTATAAAGAAAATATCTATCTTTGTAAGTAAATTTCTTTGAAGACAAGCTTTTAGTAGGATCTGAATCTTAAGAGATTAGTGAATTGTGAGCTTTGTCATTTCCTGGAAATGGATAAATTCTCAATATAAATAATGTCAAAGGTACATTTGTGCTGTCATACTAAGTTCACCCCAAATAATAACGTCAGTGTGTTCTATTGAAAATGCATGGTAAATTACAGGAAATGAGTTTATACCATGTAGAGTTTTCTCAGAAAGAGATTCAGTTTCCAATTATGCTCATTTTATGATCTGTTGTGTGTCCTTGTTAACAAAATAATGCCTAGACGTTAACCTAATTCAGAGAGAGTCTTGAAAAAGAAATTTCTGGGCTTAGCATGCAGGAAATTTCCAATATATATTTACAATGTACACATCCAGTAAACTACCAGCTTCATCAAGTGCTTATTTCCCTAGTCAGCTCTTCTTTCCACTTTCAACAACAACCTCCTCAGAATTTCTGCATTATTTTCAAGTCATCTTTCACTTATTTTCAGAAAAAAGAAAAAAATATATAAACCAATGGATTGTTTCCTCATTCACAAGCCTGCCTGCACAGGCATCCGACTTGGCACCAGGAACTGGATACTCCCTTACCCCCTACCATCTCCGAAGCACATATTTCTGTCTCTTCAGGAACTTCTCTCAACAGATATTTTATTCCACTCAATAAGCTTCAGGATTTTATCCCTATCACTCTACCTTAGGTCATCAGTACTCAGTTTTTCGATAGAGTGGACCTTTTTTTCTTTATTAAATCAACTTCTCTGCAGTATTAGATAGTAGTAATCATGGTTTTCTGAATATATATCATTTGATTTGTAAAACTACACTTTCCTGGTTTTCCTCCTAGATCTCTACCTTTTTGTTTGTTTGTTTGTTTGTTTGTTTTAATCTTTCACTCTAGGATCATCTGCCTATCGCTTAACACCTAGAAGTTGTTCAAATTGATCTGTATTTTCACTTTATATATAGGACTTGTTCCTATTTTCACTTTGTGTGTGTGTGTGTGTGTGTGTGTGTGTGTGCGTGCGCGCGCACTATGTATTATATGTTTATTAATCATGTGTGTGCATGACACCCAAAGAGGCCAGAAGAGGCCATCACATCCCTGAGACTGTAGTGCCAAAGATTAGGAATTGCCATGAGTGCTGAGAATGGAAAGTAGGTCCTCTGGAAGATCAGCCTGAAACCGTAACTACTGAGGCATCTCACCAGATCCCTGTCTCATGATTTAAAAAGTCATTTATTAGTAGTATATTACTGTGTATATGTGCATATAACATATGTGCAGAAGTCAGAGGACTTTGAGGAATCTGTTCTATCATTTCACCATTGATTCCATCCCTGAAACTCATAAGGCTTCCCAGCAAGTGTTTTCATCCCCTGCACCATCCCGAATCCCATTTCACCTTTAACAGTCCTCTTGTGTCTTGTTGGCTTCTGAGATCATATGTGTGCTGATGACTCCTAAGTATAAGTTTCAAGTCTACTTCTCCCTTTTAAGAATAAAGTTCACATACCTTTAAAATGTCTATCCTACATAGTCCAAGGTATTTCAAAATAACATCTGAAACTAAACTTCTCATTTCATTTTGTCTATGTTTGCTTCAGATCTCTAGATGGTATCATCATCATTCCAGTGACTATTGCTTCATGATTTATAACTCATTCTTCTATATCCATAGTGACCATTCTAAGCCTTAACTAGATCAGTCTGTTTAGTCTTTATACCAGAAGGTGTACATGATATATTTCCTCATTTCTGGCCTGCTCACTGTTTCTCTCTCTCTAGACTCTAGCAAGACTTGCTGACCCTCTGTCTGTAATACTCTAACATTCCATTTCCTTTTCTGCACTCATGCTTTTTTTATTTTTCCTTTCAGTATCAGTTTGACCATTATTTCTCTAAAAGTCTTTTTCTGATCTCCCATGATTGGGTGACATGCCCTCTAAACTTCTATAGTTTCTTGTATTTACTTTCAAATTGTGCTAATAGTACATTTTTGTAAATATTTGTCTCCCTTCCAGTGGAGTACAAACTCTTTAAGAGCAGGGATTCTTGGTAACATAGATAGCCCCACATAGGGTACAGTGTTCACTACTTAATTCGGCAGCTATTTCCTGAGGGATAATTGTGTAGTAGGCACTAATATAGTACTACATATTGAATGAGGAATCCCAACAGTGAGTAGGGAACTGTGTCTCTGACAATGTGGGAGCTGGAGGTCAATATTTTAACATACTAATACTGACTTTTAAAGGCAATATTAAACTGATTATGAGGCTTTATTCTCTATTAAATCTGTTTCTCATAAAAATACACTAGTATTTTTCAGTATGATAATTGTAACACGTTAAATGCAATAAATAAATAAATAATTAGCTGTTTCTTATCAAGCTCGACATTTTTAGCTGCCAAAATATAAAGCAGTGATGTCCCAAACTAATTTTTATTGCTTTGAAGATACAGATATTTTTCATAAGCTGTGCTTTGTGTTGACATAGATTATTATATTTTAATGTATTTTAGATATTTGTGAATTGAATTAGAAAATAATCTAAACTTTCTCGGTTTTAATTTCAAATAAAGTAGCTCGGGGTTGGGGATTTAGCTCAGTGGTAGAGCGCTTGACTAGCTAGCGCAAGGCCCCGGGTTCGGTCCCCAGCTCCGGAAAAAAAAGAAAAAAAAAAAAAAAAACAAATCAAATGAAGTAGCTCATGTATTCCACATAGGCAGTATACCTTAGCATCCTCAGTGACTTGAGTAATAGCAAGGTGCTGTGTGAGGAAACATGTGAGCCCTGCTGCAGAGGCATAGGTAATGCATGCCAGGTGTCTGTTGTTCACCAGTGACTTCCACTTTACCAGCACTCCAAGACAACTACTTAGGACACTTTGAAATGCTGTGCTTCTCTGTGTAGTCTAGGCTGATCTTCGACTAACAATCCTCCTGCCTCATTCTTGCTAGTGCTGAAATGGCACATGTGCTTCCCCACACCTAGTGCATAGGAATTCTCTCCCTCTCTCTCCCCCCTCTACCTTCTTTTCCCTTGCCCTCCCAAGACTCTATCCCTCTGGAACCAAGAGAAAAGAAAGGAAAATAGAAAAAGAGACGTCCTTAAGCTGCTTTTGTCAGTCTGTTTTATCACAGCATCATCAACAACAAAAAACTAATGTGTGTACCGTCCAGACAATCACTTTAAGTTTTCATGAAATCTGAGTGTAGATTAAATAATTGTAATTAAATAGCATAGTGCCAGAAGAAAGTCGGGGTGAGCTCAGACAAGCTTATTAAAATAATTGAAAATTTGTGGTGTTTGACAAACAAAAGGGAATAGATACTGATTTATCCCTATATGGATTAAGAATCTGAAGTACAAGATGGGACATTTTTGAGGTTAATGAACAAAAAATAGAGAAAAATAAAACCCCATACTTTAAAGATGAAACATTGTAGAAGAAAAGCCAAAATACACAGCAAGAAGAGAGAGGGAAGGAAAAGCAGGGAGATTTCAGCTTCATTCCAGAGAGTTGAAAAAATGGAAAAAATATCAGAACAACCTCCATTCTTAACCTCTACCTATTTTTCCCACCAGCCAAGAAGAGAGTGGGTAAAATCATAGCACAGAAATAGGATGTCCCAGAAGTCCAAATTTATCTCAATTTATCACTGAAGTCTCAAGGAATGTTCACATCCCAGCCTTTTTTACAAACGTATTTCTCATACATATGAGAATCCCTCTGTTCCTTGAGGGCCCCACATCCCTGGCAATAGACTGGCAGTGCAGTTGCCTCTGGGACAGGAACGAGAATAAAGCACTTACCTTGTTTTTCATTATGATTTGTTTGACATCAGTACCTTGTTTTAGAGCTATCAAGGAAAAAAATCCAAAGTTTATAAAATCTATTGCAAGTGGAAAAGGCCATTGCTGCCAACTCCCTTTGGCATTTCCTACCACTGAATCAGAAATTGACTGAAATAGGAAATAGGTCCACATGGTTCTATCTATGGGAAACCAGCTGCCTGCAGCAACTAGGCTCAATATATTGACTTTGGCAATGGCTGAACACTTCCTGCTAAATAATACAAAAGTGAACTGAACTTAACTAAGTTTATAAGGATGTAATAGGTTAGCAGTTGACCATCATTTTATAAGCAGTAGGCACTAGCCCTGTTCTTTTCTAGCTGACCTATTACATCCCTATAAACCATGATTAGTGACTGATGAGTTTTCTGAAGGTATACCTGAGAGAATAAGGGGAAATTTAAAGTGGAAGCAAATGCCTTGACATTTTTGTTAGTCTAGTCTGTTTCTTTTAAGTGAGCAATTGCATTACAGTACCATGGAGACTGAGACAAGTCAAACTGTTAGTAACAATATTGTGTCACTGCTGCCCTTTTTTGTGAGGCTCCTAACAACTTCAGAGACTGTGTTGTGTGTATGTGTAAGCACATACATATATGTGTTTTCATGTGAGTCCACATACATGTGTGTATATGTACAAAGACCAGAAGTCAATAGGTGTCTTCCTCAGTCTTTTCTCCATCTTATTTTGTTGAGGCTGAATCAAGTGGCTCCACTGGCAATGAGAAGAAGCCCCAGAGACTCTCTGTCTCAGCATCTCCAGCACTGAGATTGCAGGCATATGGACCATGCCTCATTTTTGTTTTTGTTTTCTTGAGACAGGGTTTCTCTGTGGAACCCGGACTGTTCTGGAGTTCACTCTGTAGACCAGACTGGCCTCAAACTCACAGAGATCTGTATGCCTCTTGCTGGGATTAAAGGTGTATTGCCATTACCACCTGGCCCAAATCTGTGTTTTTAGTGTGGGTTCCTCACATTTTCATGACAAGCACTTTACCAACTAAGCCATCTCTCCAGCCCCCCAACTTAGAGACTTACTGTATCATTAGCCATTTTGTGTTGATTGGACTCTACTCTAGAGAGGTACTTAAGCACCTGACAAAAAGTAAGAGGCAAGTAATAGTATTCATGATTGCTACCCATAATGTGATTTCATTCCATGAATCAAATGATTCCATGAATCAAATGACTTGTCTTGTTTATCTTAATACTTTTTCGTATTTTATTTGTTCCAGAAAATTTGTAGTAAGTAATAACATTATGCATTGAACACTAAAGATTGAAGAGACTTCATGAAATGAAAATAATGACCATCTTTTTCATCCAAAATGATAGTAATATCACAGTTGACAGTAGTGCTTGCTTATCTATTCAAGTTCCTGACCCCAAAGGCTCTCTCTATGTGTGTCCTTCACTTAGTCTCAGAGTTAGAAGGTTAGAGGACCTCATACTCTCAATCAGCTACCCACCAAGTGCAGAACTGCCTTTTCATAGCTCATATCCTGCCTACTATTGAAGTTATGAGTGTGAGCATTTAAGGGAAGCAGCTGTATCGCAGATGATGATATTACTGTAGCTCCGGAGTGCACATATGCCACGGGTGTAACTCCCTTTCCCTTTCATGATTCTCAACACACAAACGAACACTTCTGGAATTAGTTTCTGATAAAAGTATTCATTTAATTGTTATTGTCTCAAAATAATCTTGGGCTTTGAGCTAAATATAAGTGATTTAAATTTTTCCCAGTGGCCACTAGCTTTAAAATCTAGGTGTCTGCAAATTGTTGAGTAGATCTCTAGATGCTGAGATAGATTAAATCTTAACTATCTGATATAGAACTTAGTGTCTCATACAGGGCCTAATATAGCACTCAAGTTTATTGGGAATAATTGCATATATTTTGAGGTTCTTATGCGACTTAGTAAACTAAATAAAATGGAAATGGCAATATCAAAAAATACAAAGAACAAAAAAGTAGAACATGAATATTACAAATAAGGAGATTATCTTTGGGTTTGCTTCTTAAATTGTTCCCAACTTCCTTTGCACATACATGCAAAAACATTAGAGAAAAAATAAACACAAACAAGAGAATAGTCCTTTGGTAAATAGTCTTCCTGTGAATTTTGCATGACAACTCTCTCTTCTCTTCTCTTCTCTTCTCTTCTCTTTTCTCTTTCTGTTCTGTGACACTGAAATGAAAGGCTCAGTTGATCACATTGGGAGTGTGCTAACCTGCCTTACTTTAGTCAGGTCTTCTAGGCCATGCTTCTCCTGATCACTTAGTTGAGTCAGTTCTGACTCAGCTCCCATGGTTTACTAATCTGATAGTAAAGAGACTTACCAGGCCAAAATGGGAAGAAAACAAATGAGAAAGATCAGAAAAGGAAAATCCTCTTTAGACCCCTGACAGACTCTCCTCTGCTTTTATTCTCAACATGCAAAAATATCCAGCAAAGCAGCCTTGATTTTACAAGTAAATTGTTAAAGGAAAAGAAATAGGCCAACCATTCCAGCTACCTTGGCTATGAGTTCTGGGTGAGTCACTTCTTTAGGAAATGAAAAGAATGTCAAGTATGTGAAGGTTGCTGATGAGGCTGCAGGCCGTAATTTCAGGTTTCCTTCCTGCTTCTTGAGGAAGCACACACATCAAATTTACTGAGGGTTGGGAAAACAGAGTGGTCAAGAGGGACTCGGTGAAAGGGTAGATGCCTTTTAGCTACTGGGTTAGTCCAGGTTCATTTAATTATGTGACCCAGAAGGAGTGTCTGCCTGGTAGCGCAGGCCTATAATACTAGTTATGTGGAAGCTGTCACACGAGGATGTCTGAACAGCTTAGCGGGAATTTGTCTCCAAAAATAATCAAAATAAAAGTCCTAGAAGGGACAGAGAAGTGGCTCAGTGGCAAGACAGCTTGCCTGGCATATGCAATCTCTAAGTGCAAGCCTTAGTATTACAGAACAACATATTTAATAAGCTCAAAATGATCTACTAAAGGGAGACGTGTTTTCCCATCAATCCAAGAAAGAAATATTTGAGAAAATTTGAGGGGAAGAAATTATTGCTTTTACTTTTACTATTTTATTGTGAAAAAGTAGAAAATGATTCAGTGGAAAATATTTTGACCTGTAGTTTTTTGGCAAAATGTGTTACAACAAAGCACAAAACAAAACAAAACAAAACAAAAAGACCAAAGATGTGGCCATAGAAATGTCTCAGCAGGTAAGAGTGCAAGTCAGATAACTGATCCATATAAATGGTGGGGATTGGGGGGTGAAACTCTACAAATTGTCTTCTAATTTCCATTCATGTGCTGTGATACGTAATTAGCAATATATACTAAGTACACATACATTCTAGTCAAAACAAAAACCCTAAAAGTATAAATAATTATTTTTCATAAACCTCCCAAAATCCTTGGTTTCCCCAAGGTTCAGAGTAAACAATCTGATTAAATAAACAGCAACAAGGCAGGGCAATACAAGCAGTGAGAGATGGATAGGCCAGAGGTGCAGAGAGAGGGACTACCTCAGCTTCTTAACACTGGGCTCAGCAAAGCAGGTGACACAGCCTTTAGTGACTTTCACAGTCTGGGAGGGTTGCCATGATGAAATACCATACCACAATGTGAATGTTGTCCATGAATCTATTTTTTACAGTTGTAGAAGCTAAAAGGCCAAGATGAATTGTGTTAATAAGCTAGCTTTTCCTGAAGCTTCTCGCCTTGGTTTACAGATGCCTGACTTTTCCGTGTCTCTTTGCTCTGCGTGTGCACGTTGTTGATGTCTTTGTACATCCAAACATCTTTGTCTTATTAGGATACCAGTCAGACAGGGTTAGGACCCCTTTAACAACATGTTTCTTAATAACTTAATCTCCATTTTAAAGGCTCTGTCTTGAAATACATTCTCACCCTGAAGCACCAGGTAAATTAAAGGATTGTAGTTCTTGAGGGACACAACTCATGCTGTAACATTCTCCATTCAAGTTAACAAAGGCCGGTCAGTACAAGTACTTACCAATTTTCTAGAAATTTGTCCTAGAAAAAAATATCTAGTACACATGCCAAAATATGAGTACATACTTAAGAATGTTCACTACCCCCTTGAGTCAAAGAGCAAAAAATAATAAAGCGACCAATTATTCATTAACAACATGTTTATATCATTAAATTAGAATCCAACTGAGGAAATAGAACAGTGAGTCTATATACACTGCTAAGTCAAATTTAAAATTGCAGAACACTATATAATGTACACTATGATTTAAAATTAAATATTCGAACATACCTAGCTAAACGTCACCCTGTCAAGAATGACTACCTCCAAGGTATAAACTTTGGGATGGAGCCTTGTACTTTTTATCTGTCCATTTGTGTAGTTGGAATACCTCAATAGACATGTTGTTTTGAATTAAAAGTGAAATTGATAATTCTTAAATTCTCCTCTACACACTTAGGTAGATAGGATTCCAGTCTCTAAAGTTTGACAATACATTTTCAAAGCTTCATTTATTGAGCATCAAGTAGCTCCCCATCAACATCTTTGAGCACTTTCCCAGATAGTATACTTGAATTCTTGGAAGAACTTCTCTAGGCAAGTGTTATTATTGCTGCTCTATTGTAGTACACCGTGGAAAGCACATCGTAGGAGAGTCAGGTGATTTTCAAAATTTGCAGAGAATAAACCACAAAGTCAACTCTTGTTGGCTTTGTACTGTTGACTTACAAAATTACTTCTGTTTTATATACAGGATATAGAAAACTATCCAAAGTTTGACATTATCTTAGAATATCATTTACTGGTCTCTATTCCCTCAGCAAACATCACTTCTAAATCTAAAAGTATGGAAGTACTTAAATCTATGTGGCAGCCACTAGTCGGATGCATTTGTTAGAGCCATAAGGAGCTCAACAGTAATTGGTGAGTAGAAAAAGTCCATTGTCTTGAGTTCCTGTGGCACTAAAATAAAGAGTACGAGGAGAGATGTTTTATGTACCCCTTATTGTAGGCAGGACAGACTTTCCTTTGGAATACTAACATAGTAGTAGTGAGGTCTGTAACCTCACTTATCAAAAGAAAGTGGCTTTGACGGATTGTGAACGTTAATGACCATCTTTGTTTAAATGTACACATACTCATTGTTCCCAGTGAACACTGAGGACTTTGTACAGTGGCAGGAAGAGTACTTGTAGAGAACCTGAAGCAGCAGAACCCTTGGTCCCTTTATTTCCTGAGATCTTATCTCTCTCCTACAGCACTTTGCCTCCAGTTTATCCCAAAGTGTGACTTCAGGAATTCAGCATATCTGTCAAACCCTTATGCCCCTGTCCTGATACTACTTTCGTTCATTCAAGTTCCCAATCTTTGTTCAAAATCAATGGTTCCCAAAGCACAGCCCTTTTGATTCTGTCAACAGACTATTGTTTGATGTGAAGGCAGTTGAAGAATATTAGGTAGCCCACCCAAACACACAACCTGATTACTGGAGGAGAAACAGAACTAGATAGCCATGGAGGGCATAAAGACAAACTTCCCAACGTTGGCTGAGATATGATTCTGCAAATAATGGGAGCCTTCACAGTCATAAGTTAATGGGAGCTTATTTCACCCCTCATGAATATGGTATGGACACTCTAAGCTGCCTGGTATCTCCTGTAAGAGGAGCCCCTGGGTGATATGAAAGGGAATATAATGGTTACTACTTGACGACAATCCAAAATTGGAGGGCTCACCTGTGATCCAGATCTAAGGCTGGAAGATACAAATTTCTGACCTGGATCTTGGCATGGAGATCTTAAGGCATAGTGGCCATAAAAAGCTTAGGCCCAGGCAATGTAGTACACACCTTTAATCCTAGGAGACTGAGGCAAGGAGATCTCTGAGTTCAAGGTCAGCCTAGGACAAGCAAGTCCCAGATCCAGGCTTTAATCTGGGGACCTTCTGCTGGAGATCCACATAAGGACATTGGAAGAAGGAAGATTCACTCTTTTTTGCCTGCTTGCCAGCACATCTGTTAGAACCTACTTCTATAGGAGACCAACTGAAACAACTAGCTTCATGGGACCGAGAAACTACTAGATTCTTGGACTTCCCCTCCACAGCTGCCCATTGTTGGGTTACTTGGACTACAGACAGTAAGTCATCATAATAAATTCCCTTAATATATAGAGTCGTTTCATAAGTTCTGTGACTAGGGAACCCTGACTAATACAGGTAATGACTGAATAACTGGAAGAGAGGTTTAAGAAGGGGAGAGGGATGAGAGGTTGGAGGAGCTGAAGAGACAACTAACACTAAGGATGTTTGAAAAGGCTGATTGGAAACCTACTATTTTATAAGCTTCCTAAAAAGTAGAACTTGATGTTAAGACTCCATTGATGAAAACGTCACAGGACATGGGGATATCAAGTTGATACTGACTTAGAAATCCCACCCACCCATCCCTCACAGCCCCCCACCCCCAATCCCTCCTCCACTGGCTAGCATTCATCATACTAGAAGGTGCCATGCAGGCTGCTGAAGAAGAAAAGCCATAAATGTGTTATTCAGCTGTGAACCCTTTCAGCTATAACAACAACCAACATGGTGATATATACCATGGACAAAATAGTAGCACTTATTAAGGCCTGCTCCACAGAAGGAAATACATACCTAATGCTGTAAATCTGGCCAAGAACCTGTTAAAAGCTCAGAAGCCCCAGCACGGAATCTACTATTTTCTTGTTAAATGGGCATAGTATCAAACTGCCTCTAAATTCCTCTCTCTGTACCCATGGATTAGTGCTGCTCTCAGGACTCAGAAATTTTTGTGCAGTGGAAAGCAGTTCTTGCAGAAACTCACAACTGGTCGAAGCACAGACAATAAAAGCCTACGAAGTGCTCAGCTGTAGGTGGGTCATCTATGTCATAATCTCTTCCCTGAGACTCAGGGTCTATTAAGACAAAAGGGAATGGAAAGACCGTAAAGCCATAGGTTGGAGAGGACTGGAGCTAAGCAGTGTTATTTGGGTATGGAAGCACTGTTGCACTGAAAACCTCACAGCAGCTGTAACTGGCTGCTGCCCAGGACTGCACATCAAGCCAGTCAGCATTCCAGCATGAAGAGGGAAGGGACGCACAAGCCCCCACCTCTAGTGGAGAGCTATCTACGTTTGATGACTTTTAGGACAATTGTTTTTCCTTAAAGGAAAGAAAGACGGTCAAACAAGTTCCAGCAGATGCCCCCACATTCATGAATATATAGGTAGCACACAGTGGTCATGATGGTAAAAGAGAGAGAAAAGACATAAAATTGACATGGCTGCTAGGGCTGGAGAGATGGCTCAGTGGTTAAGAGCACTGACTGTACTTCCAGAGGTCCTGAGTTCAATTCCCAGCAACCACATGGTGGCTCACAACCATCTGTAATGGGATCTGATGTCCTCCTCAATGTGTCTAAAGACTCTACAGTGTATTCATATAAATAAAAATTAATAGAAAAGTTTAAAAATTGACAGGGATGAAGGAGCAGGGCGTGAATACAAACAAAATACACTGTGTGCATGTATGACATTCGCAAAGAATTAATTAAAATGTTTTAAAAAAGACAAGCCCCTCATGCTTAAATGTTTTCCCAGCTATCTATGCAGGAGTCTGACCTGCTTTTAAAGGCAACATGAAGGGGGGAAGACAGAACAAGACATCATTAGAAGGAGTTGTTAGTCACTTCTTAGCCATCTGACTTTGAACACATCAGCTCCTGTCTCACAGAACTGTCATGAATATGGAATGAGATTACACAAGTAAAGAGCTTTACATAGTCTCTCTCTCTCTCTCTCTCTCTCTCTCTCTCTCTCTCTCTCATACATACACACACACACACACACACACACACACACACACACAATGACAAAATACAAACCCATCTTTAAATAGACCTTAGGACTCCAACAGGACCCAAGCCAGCCAGCCTTGATCCGCAGGCTTCTGAGATTCAGTTCTCACCCTTACCCAGATCCTGTTGCTTTGTCTCTAGGCTTTGACCCTCTTTGCATTTGCCTTCCAGCATCAGGATGGATTTCAAACACATTTCCTGCATTCTAACTGGAAAACAGTTCCACCTGGATGGGCTATGGGCCCTTGAGGCTTGATGACTGAGAGCAGTAGTTTTCACGGCTTCCTGGGACCTCTTGTTGTTGGATCTGGGAATTTGAATTCTTATAAAATCCCCCACTCTTCACTTAGAACTTCCACATCACTGTGCCTTACTTACTCTTGATTCCTTGCAGAGATTCCCAGTATGCTGTATGACCAAGGCCTTGGTAGCCTTTTTGAAGATAATAGGCATTAATAAATTTTTAAGAGATTTATTTATTTATTATATATAAGTACACTGTAGCTGTCTTCAGACACACAAGAAGAGGGTGTCAGATTTCATTACAGATGGTTGTGAGCCACCATGTGGTTGCTGGGATTTGAGCTTAGGACCTCTGGAAGAGCAGTCAGTGCTCTTAACCACTGAGCCATCTCTCCAGCCCAATAAATTTTTAATGAGTAATTCAAGACAGTCTATTGCATGCTGTTCTCCACTTTACATTTTGTGTGCCATTGAACATAAAGTAATGTTAAATAATGATATATACTAGGTTCTCAAGATCCATTGGTGATTAATTAAAACCTGTTCCATTCAGCCTGAATCAAGGTAGGGCACCTATTTAGGAGAAAAGCTGTGAATGTATTAGGTACATAGAAATCAATGAAGTAGCAGCCTATGTAAAAGTTACAAGGTATGAGGGGACAATAGTAATGATGTCATACCATCCAACTTCAGTGAAATTTTAGTGTCCATGTCGTCTAATTTGTCCTAGAAAAGCAGGAAGTGTGATAAGCTACTCTCCAGACATTGCAGTGTATGTCAACAGGGAGGAGAAAAACAAAAATGTTAACCTCACATCTACTAGCTACATTAGCACAATAAGTAGATTTTCTAAACCAGATTCAGCATGTACCTGCAAATCTAGAACTTATAAAACTGAAATAGGATTGCTGTGAGCTTGAGGGCAATCGGAGCTACAGAGTGAGAACAAAAAGGATTTCTCTCGAATTTATTTTAATTAAAGGAAATTTTAAGCACAGCTAAAAGATACAAGAAAAGTACAATAAACTTTTTATCTGCCATGCAACTTCCATAATTAACATTTTGTCTATATTCCACTTAAGTAATATAAAAATGGGGCTTCCCCATCTTTAAAGAGTGTTTGACACTGTGTAAACAATGCCGTCATGTTTGGTCAAAGACTCAGAGATAGTGTGTACTCGCCGAGCCTGTTTACATATATTTTCAGTGCTGAGCTAACAATTGCTCTTTCAGTTGGATGATTACAGCATCCTAAACTCTGCACAGTCTCCTGATGAGTGTATATAATAGAGTCACTGTACTTGTCTCTAAAAAAAAAAACAACTTATTTATTTTTCAAACTCGAGAAAATCGTGGCTCTGTACCCACCCAGGGTACAAAGGGCCAGTGATTCCAGCTTGTTGTGGTTTGTGTGTTCAGTGGCTCCAGATGTGCCACCTCCAAGTTAGTCTTATGACAACCCAGGGGATATGGTGATGAGCCTTTTTTGTGTTCATTGACACAGAAAGACCGTGAAAGCTTATGGAAAGGGAAATGATTGGGAAGGGAAATGATTGGTGATCTCAAGATGAGCACAAGCAGTTTCTTAAGAATGACTTATTCACTTGGGTCAGCTATCCGTTTCACTGTAGGGTGGTGGTTCACAATGACTAGGTTTAGCCTTTCTAGTTTATTTCTTTCCATTACTCAAGGTAACCTCTGTCTATTTTTTACTTTTAGTACAAGGTCACCCATCAGTACAGACAGCAGGAACTAATGTCTAAATGTTAATTAAGCCATCATTTACAGAAGAGTCTTTCACATTGCATGCTTTCTTAAATATAGTTTCATGTTGGATACATTTTAATACTCAATACATAATATTTGATGAATGAAAAAGACTGAGTGTCTTTCTAAATATTTTTTTGCAGATATTCTTTTGTACCATATTAATATGGCTTTTGTCATATTGGAAAAGTCTATAATTGCTCTTGATCATCTTTCTAACTCTGTCCTCCTTCACTCCCACATAATTCTGCCTCAAATCCTCTAGCAAACTAATAATGCCTAATAGTCACTGTCACCTATAACCTCTCCATACTGGAGAGTCTTAGACTACCTATCTTCCTCTCTCTACTTAGTGCCTCACTCCTGATTCATCCCTTGATGAGTCATCTTCTAGCAAGCTTCTGTAAGTTTCCCTTTCCCAAATCTCAGGCAGATTTATTTCACTATACCCTTAACTGCATGCACTCTGATCTTGACTTATATTTTAATAAACTTTTTATTTTTAGGGTTTTTTTAAATATTTATTTTAGGAATATGAGTATAAAGTAGCTATCTTCAGACACACTGAAAGACAACACCAGACCTCATTACAGATGGTTGTGAGCCACCATGTAATTGCTGTGACTTGAACTCAAGACCCCTGGATGAACAGTGAGCCATCTGTCCACCCCTTATTTTTTGTTTTTAATTGAGTGTATATATATGTATGTCTAGATGTACTTTCTGTACATGTGAGTTCAGTGGCTTTGGAAGTCAGAAGAAGGTGTTGGATCATCTGGAGCTAGAGTTATAAACAGTTGTATGCCATCTGATAGCCATGATGGGAACCAAACCTAGATTCTCTACAAGCACACAAGCCACTCTTCACCACAAAACCATCTCTCCAGCCCCACTGACCAATTATTCTTATTTCAGCCAATTTTCAACACTGGTTAAAGCATCCATCTGTGTGTTCTTTTTACTTTTCTAAGCACCTGGACATCTCCAGAATGTATAGCATCATTGGGTTGTTAGGATAATGTAAAATGCCTCCCATTCAGTTAGCCTGGGGACTCAACAACACTGTGCTCCTGTTCTCACCTCTCACTGATTTACTCTTTAAAATAATAATAATGCCTGTTATTTCAATCTTCCGTAGTCTCATTAAATTTCTCCACATCATGCTTGCTGCCTATTTTAGAATATGCTAGTGGTCATGTGATGTGGTTTGTTTAACTGTATTAAGATTATTACCCATTCCCTTTACCTTCTCTCCAGTCTTACCACACACAGAGGCACAGTTTTCTAAACTTTGAAAAGTAACTAGGTTTTTACTTTGGAGAAAAGCTCAGCGACTTTATTAGGTACAGTGATCTGTTTCCTTTTCACAGCCTTCTTGACATGACTCCTTTCTGTGTGTTCTGAGCCTACCTTTCTTTCAAGCCCTCCCTTGACATCGACCACCTTTGCTCTCCTACTCTAATGAGAAAGGCTCCTAAATGACAACTCCACTCGTGGTATACCAGTCTCCGTCTACACTTCATGCTCTTTGCTTTCTTCTCCCACTGGGTCCTCGGCATCACTAGCCTATTGGGCTTCCCAAGGCCAGAGCCTCCTAGTCCATCCGCTCCATTTAACACAGTGCCCACTCCTTCCTACTAGAACTCTCCTCTTACCCTGGTATCCCTGTTACGTTCTTCTGGTTCTCCTGTCTTAGTGGCTGCCCTTTAGGTTCCATTCAGGATTCTTTTCTCCCTAAAAAAAGCAAACAAACAAACAAGCAAACAAAAAGCAGCCCCACTAACAAACAATCCCCATGCTATCTAAATGCAGACTATCTGAAGATTGGTATTTCAGTGTTTTTCATTTAATTGCCAATAGCCTATCCTAGTTTCATCAACCTTCTGGCTTGAACTGTCTGTCTGTCTTCTTTGTGAGAGTGACCCCCAGTATGGTGGCTGTAACCCTCATCTGTCTTCCTCTAACAAGCCCTCATTTCCTTTTTAGTTTGTATGCCCTTATCTCTTATAAATGCTGACCATCGCAAGGTGGTGGATTTCAGACACTTTAAACTCTGGCCTACACTGAATGCACCTTACCCCTACTCCTGCATTGTCCTTCATCTTGGCCAATGAATCCAATACAGTATCTTTCCCAGTTAACTCCCAAATCACTCTTCCCTGTTCTCTACTGTCCCAGAAGCCTATTAATTCTTTTTTCAACCTTTTATTTCATTTTGACAATTTCATGCATATATACACTGAGGATATATTCAACCTCCATTATCCTATTATCCCCTTCCCACAACCTGAACCCCCTTTTCTTCTCCACTTGTTCCCCTTTTCTTTAATGTCTTTTTTGCTCAGGTAGCCATAGATACTGTGTTTGCATGCTCACACTGGCTGCTTCATATCTAGAAAAGAGCAAGAACCTTATTAATCCTTGTGTGGGGCTTTGCAATAGGCTTCCCGTCCTTCATTCAGTGTTCACTCCATTTGCTGGAGTGGAGTCACACGCTAATGGTTTTGAAAGCTCTCTCCCACTCTTCAGCTTATTTGTCTGCATCAACCGGTGTCTTAAATACTGCATTCTAGGACATTGCTGCTAGAGTTATCTTCCCTAGGCTCAGACCTAAGTGGGTTCCACTTTCAGGTCAAAGGATTTCACCCCTTGTTCTCTATAGTCAAACCCTGCTTAGTTTAGTCCATCTCTGTCTCTCTAACCTTACTCCTTCCAGTGTTGGTCTGTAACAAGTTCCTAAACATAGTCTGTACTCAATCATGTTTTCTTAGAGTATTGCTTGTGTCTTGTGGCTTCCTCTCAAATAGTCTTTGCAGGGCACAAGGAAGACTAGACTTGGGCCCTCACTATTCATGCCGTAGTAGAGACTTTTGACACCAAATTCAAATTATTCTCTAAAAAGCTTTCTTCCCATCATCAGAATCAAAAAATACGCCCCCCACAGTGTTAAATTAAATTACTATCCAGAACACAGAAAATACTTAAATCTGTCTTTGCACAAAAATTACTGTTTATTCTCCACTAGAGCAAATACTTGAAAGAGAGGAGCTGGGTCAAGTTCATTTTCGGTGTACTATTAGATGACTGTGAAGCATGTACACAGTAGGCACTTAATTGCTCACTGAACTGTTGAATGCTATATTAATGCTGGCTTCTTTTTAATCCATAGAATTAAGGATGGATTTTTTCACTTATTTGAGGCAGCAATACTCTAAATTTGTTTTTGGCAGTAATTTGATATTTTTTACCCAATAATTTCCTATTCAGCACAGACTCTTTATCATCAGAATTATTCAGTGCACAAAAGTTCACAGCACTCATCGTATCAAAACAAGTGATTAACTGATATAACAAATAAAATGTTAAAGGAAGAGAGAGCAGGTGAGAGAATATGTGTGATTATCAGAGACTCTCTGATTACAATTGTCCGAAATAGTGACTGCAGAGTACTTCCTCATAATTTGGTACAGAGTAAATGCCAAGTGATTGGTACTCAGCAGTATTATGCAGTAAAGCATAAGGGACAGGAATCCCTTTTCCCCGTGGAGTTTACATAGTTTGTGTAACCATCGATACTAACTGCATTGGGTTCCATTTGGAATCAGAGTTAGGATGTATTTTTATGATAATGTGCAGAACAAGTAACAAAGGGCAAAGCATGCACCAAGCTTGCTTGATGTGATTAATCACGAGCTATTGCCAAGGACTTGGCATCTCTCTCTCTCTCCCACTTGATATTCAGTGAAGTAAATATGACCAGAATTGTCACATTCCTAACAAAGACATCTGCTAAGCTGTGCAACTCGAGCAAAACTGCTTCCTACTGACAGCTTGCTTCAGATGTGGATGTTGCCATTAAGAGAAAATAGAATTTCTGTATTTATCATATTACCTAATATGTTGTGTTGGCATATTTCATCTGTGGGCCAAAAGACTTCCCAATAATTCAAATCAGTATTCAAAAATTCTGTATTTGCTTAAGGATTATGATAAGAGCTTTAATTTTTTGGTATATTAATGTAAACAAGTAAATTTTGTCTACATTGTATTTTTCTAAAATCCAGGTCAGAATGGTGTCAGCTGATGAGTAAGCCTTCTTTTTCATTCTTTCTACCTCCAATTATCCTCTTAGAGATCTTCTCTTAACTCATATAGTATGTAAAAAAAAATCACACAAAACAATAATGAGCTTGGTTATTTTTAATTATTTTTTTAGTGCATACATGAATGCAGGTGTGAACACAGAGGGCAGAGGCATGGTTATCTTGGAGCTGGAGTTACAGGTGACAGTGAATCACTTGATGTGCCAATATTGAACTCAGATCTTCTAGAAGAACAGTATGTGTTCTTAACTGCTGAGCTATCTCTTCATTCCTATTTTACACGTATATCTGCATATCAATATTTTAATGAAAATCTCTCCTCACACTTATAATCCCAGGATAGAGGCAGGAAGATCAGGAGTTCAAGACCAGACTCTGTTCCATATCAACTTTGGGTGAGAAAGGTCACTAACCGTGAGGCCTGAACTTTGAAGTTTCCACTCAGGCCTTTCACTCTCCATGGAGTGAAAGCCTGTGTTGTTAGTGGCTTGTGCCCACTCACAGCCTTTGTGACTGCATTATATCGATTCAGGGTAACCAGAATGGAGGACTTCCCAGCTCATGTGGTACAAGGATGGATAGGTCACAGGATCCTTAGCTTAAAGGACTAACGATCATGTATATGTGCATGTGCATGTATCTCCATGTGGCTGTGTGCAAGTGCCCATGGAGGCCACAAGTGTCTGATTCCATTGGAGGTGAAGTTACAGGAAATTGTGAGCCAGGAGGCATGAGTACTGGGAACCAAATCCAGACATCTGCAAGAGCAGCATGGACTCTTAAAACTGCCAAGCCAGCTCTCCTGCCCTACAGTTTTGTTTTCATGAGTAGCTTCTACCTTTCCCTTCTGTCCCTCTCCTATGTCTACCACTGAAATATCCAATGAGGGAATACTACCCTAAGGCACAAGACAGCTCGACTTCCTTATTTTTAATTAAAAACATTCTCATAGCTCACTCTTCCTTTTAAACAATGTTTTTTGGATCTGCCAAGCTTTCGACAATCACTGCCCATTCCTCAACCTGAGTTCTAGGACCCAGCTCAAAGCCTTGTGAGTACTAGTTCAGTACTCTTGACTATGACCAACATCCTCATCCACAACTGCTTTTTATATCTTTACGTTTTACTACACATAATAACACTGAAGAACTTTTCTCAAGCATCTCATAACTATAGTTATGACAACGTAGCAATGCTTCACATGGACTTTTAAAAAATATTTATTATCTTATCTGTATAAATGCTCTATCTACGTTTACACCTGTATGCCAAAGACAGCCTCAGACCCTATTATGGTGGCTGTGAGCCTCTCCATAGGGTTCCTGGGAATTGAACTCTGGACCTCTGGAAGAACAGCTCTTAACCACTAAGACATCTCTCCAGCCTCTCACATGGACGATTTTGAATTATACAAATAATAAAAGATAAATTCCCAGAAATGACACTGTTGGCTAAAAAGGAAGTTATTTGCAATTTACACTTTTGTCAAATTGCCTTCTATAAAGATCGTGTTTGTGTGCCTTTGGAGAGGACCACAGACAGGACAATATAGCATATTTTAAAGACCTTCAGACCTCATCTGTGTAATCAAGTAGTAGATATGGGGCTTTCAGGTCCTGATACCCTTTTTCTTAAAATGAGCCAGGATGAACATATTATATTTATTACTCTTTATTATAAATAGTTTTCTTTATATTTTAAGCAGTTCTGTGTATATGAAGGTTCTTGATTATCATGTACTAATCTAACAGTATTTCAGCCTAGTGTCTTAGAGATGTCTGCCACAAGCTTCCATGTTAAGGCTTACATTCATAATGAACCCTATTTCCAAATACAGTATGTATTACCACACACATTGGTTTTCATCAAGGCAGAATCATATACACACCTATGAAATTGTTATTAGTCAAGCCAGGTCACATTTCCAGCTTTCAGTAAGAGCTCTCTGTTCTGTGGTATGCACCCTTAGCCACCTCGTACTCACCTTAATCACTAGCAGGAGCTGTGCCTCATATCTTTTCAGTGGAGAGCATAGGTCATCACCCAGGAATGGAAAAATAGCCTAAACAGAGAGCCACAAACCTGCTGGAGCCGTATCTACAGTTGGACTCACCATTAAAATGTTAGCACTTCATTCACAAAGGGAGAACAAGACATCTTAACCTCCCAAAGAAGGAAATGAATGCTGAAGTACTTTGAAGGATCACTGCCTAGTATTTCATCTCCATAGAGAATACTCATTCATCTTTACAAATGATCTAAGAAAAGGACTTTAAATATAGATAATAACCAAAACATGGCTTCAAGGATGGAAAAAAATTAGATTTCTTTTTTTTTCAACTTTGGTAACTTAATAATCTAGTAATTTATTTTCAGACCCCCATTGTATTAGGCAATAGTTTGCAGTCTGGGGGTGTAAAATTACTGAACTACACTAACTGGTTTCTTAGATAAAGTTACACTTAAGTGAAGGATATAAACTCACAAAAACCATGAATTTATGTCTTAAATGATATTAAAGAATTACATACAAAGGAGAGCCCCAGAGATAACAGATGGTTTTACAGGGGTTGGGAGAAACACATAAGTGAGAGCATATAGGGATATAGGAGGTTACAGGAAAGATGATATTTAAGAAAGCATGAGGAGGATTGTGGAAAACTGGCGTGTTCAGTATTACATGATCCCGACTTATTTGATCTCTTTAGAAAAGGACCATCTTTTTCAGCGAATTTGACCTTCTTATGATTTCCATAACTGTGCCAAAATACCTGAGAAAAATCACCTTAAAGGTTTGTTTTGCCTCATACTTTGGGAAGTTTCCATCCACAGTAGGTAGACACATTGTTCCTGGGCCTGTAGCAAGATCATGGTGAGGCACAAGACAAAAGGAATAACTCAGCTTGTGCCAGGAACTAATAGCAGGAATGAGAAAAGACCAGGATCCCACTATTCCTATCAGAAGCATGCTCCAATAACATAACTTTCTTTCTTAGATGTACTAGTCACTTCCCTGATGCTATGTTAAGATACCATGGATGATTCCACTTAGAGAATGAAAAGTTTATTTGGGCTTCAGTTTCCAGAGTGGTACAGTCCATCAAGGCAGGAAAGCATGGCATCAAGCAGGCATGACAGCCCGACAGGAAGCTGAGAGCTATTCTAAACCACAAGCTCAAAGCCGAGAGAGGTAACTGGAAGTAGGCTGGGGCTTTCAAAGCCTGGTCCACCCCAACAACATACTCCTTTCAACAAAGCTATACCTCCTAGCCCTCCCCAGACAGCATCACCAACAGTGGACCCTAAATCCTATTTAGACTATCAAATTAGATTTCATCCATGTAAAGCTTCACTACTCCCAATAGTGTCACAGGCAGATTCAGCCCTTAACATGTGGAACTTTGTCGGGGAAATACTTATCCAAACCACACTACCTGGCACAATAGCTCCAGTTTGATCTTCTCCAAGTTTCTATCTCTCAGTCACCATCTTCAGACTTCACTAGATTTTCTTCAGGATCAGGATCTGTGGATTAGTGCTTGCTTCTTAGGATTCTACAAGGCAGAGAGAGAAAAAGTGAAAGAGGAAGGGGAGAGGAAGAGAAAGCTGGGGTGAGGGGAAGTAACTTTGTTTCCTCCACTTGTTCAGGTCTCATCTCAAAGCTCTCCTTCAGTATTCTATTACCTATTTTGTCACCCACAACACCTCACCCTTACAGGCTTGAAGGGCTCTTCCTTTACCTGCTTCTTGACTGTCAACTTCTTCTTGAATTCCATCATCCTATCTATCTTTCCCATTGCCAGATCTCTGCAAGGACAACAGGACCTCATATACAGGAAACAATATACTATTTGCTGAATTTACTAAATTCATTTTTGTGGATTTTTTTTCCATTTCAAATATTGTCCCCTTTCCCAATTTCCCCTCCAGAAACCCGCTATCTTCCTGCTTCTATAAGGGTGCTCCCCCACCCACCAACTCCCTCTTACCTCCCTGCCCTGACATTCCCCTAGACTGGGCTATTCAGCCTTGACAGGACCAAGGGCCTCTCCTCCCATTGATGCCCAACAAGGCCATCCTCTGCTACATATGCAGCTGAATCCATAAGTCCATCCCTGTGTACTCTTAGGATGGTAGTTTAGTCCCTGGGTGCTCTGGGGAGTCTGGTTGTTTGATATTGTTATTCTTATGGGGTTGCAAACCCCTTCAGTTCCTTCAGTTCTTTCTCTAACTCCTCCACTGGGGACCTTGTTCTCAGTTCAATGGTTGGCTGCAAGCATCTGCCTCTGTATTTGTCAGGCTCTAGCAGACAGCTCAAGAGACAGCTGGATCAGTCTTCTGTTAGCATGAACTTCTTAGCGTGGGCAACATTCTCTGGGTTTGGTGGCTATATATGAGATAGATCCTTAGGTGGGCAGTCTCTAGATGACCTTTATTTCAGACTCTGCTCCACACTTTGTCTCCATATTTCTTCCTGTGAGCATTTCTGTTCCCCCTTCTAAGAAGGACTGAAGCCTCCATGCTTTGGTCTTCCTTCTTCTGAGCTTCCTGTGGTCTCTGAATTGTATCTTGGGTATTCTGAACTTTGGGGCTAATATCCGCTTATCAGTAAGTGCATACCATGTGTATTCTTTTGTGATTAGATTACCTCACTCATATTTTCTAGCTCCATCCTTTTGCCTAAGAATTTCATGAAGTCATTGTTTTTAATAGCTGAGTAGTACTCATTGTGTAAAAATGTACCATATTTTTTCTGTCCATTCCTCTGTTCAAGGATATCGGGGCTCTCTCCAGCTTCTGGCTACTATAAATAAGTCGGCTATGAACGTAGTGGAGCCTGTGTCCTTGTTATATGTTGGAGGATCTTTGGGTATATGCCCAGGAGTGGTATAGCTGGGTACTCAGGTACTACTATGACCAGTTTTTTGAGGAACCACCAGTCTGATTTCCAGAGTGGTTGCACCAGCTTGCAATCCCACCAGCAATGGAGGAGTGTCCTTATTTCTCCACATCCTCTCCAGAATCTGCTGTAACCTGATTTTTTATCTTAGCCATTCTGACTGGTGTGAGGTGGAATCTCAAGGGTTGTTTTGATTTGCATTTCCCTGATGACTAAGGATGTTGAACATTTGTTAAGGTGCTTCTTGGCCATTCGATATTCCTCAGTTGAGAATTCTTTGTTTAGCTCAGTACCTTTTTGAAAATAGATTATTGGATTCTCTGGAGTCTAACTTCTTGAGTTCTTTGTATATATGGGATATTAGTCCTCTATCAGATGTAGGATTGTTAAAGATCTTTTCCCAATCTGTTGGTTGCCATTTTGTCCTATTGACAGTGTCCTTTGCTCTACAAAAGCTTTGCAATTTTAAGAGGTCCCATTTGCCAATTCCTGATCTTAGAGCATAAGCAATTGAATTGGAATGTTGATGGACATCACGTTGAATCTGTAGATTGCTTTTAGCAAGATGGCCATTTTACCATGTTAATCCTGCCAGTCCATGAGCATAGGAGATCTTTCCATCTTCTGAGATCTTCAATTTCTCTCTTAGGGAACTTGTGGTTCTTGCCATACAGATCTTTCACTTGCTTGGTTAGAGTCACACCAAGGTATTTTATGTTATTTGTGACTGTTGTGAACGATGTCATTTCTCTAATTTCTTTCTCAGCCTGAATATCTTCTCAGTAGAGAAAGATTACTGATTTGTTTGAGTTAACTTGATATCCAGCCACTTTAGTAAAGTTATTTATCAACTATAGGAATTCTCTGGTAGAATTTTTGGCCTCACTTAAGTATACTATCATAACATCTGTGAATAGTGATATTTTGAATTCTTTCTTTCCAATTTGTATCCCTTTGACCTCTTTTTGTTGTATAATTGCTCTAGTTAGGAATTTAGTACTCTATTGAGCAGGTAGGGAGAAGTGGCCAGCCTTGTCTAGTCCCTGATTTTAATGGGACTGCTTCAAGTTTCTCTCCATTTAGCTTGATGTTGGCTACTGGTTTGCTATATATTGCTTTTACTGTGATTAGTTATAGGCCTTGAATTCTTAATCTTTTCAAGACTTTTACCATGAAGGGGTGTTGAATTCTGTCAAATGCTTGCTTTCTCGGCACCTAATGAGATGATCTTGTGTTGGGTTTTCTTTTTCTTTTTCTTTTTTTTTTTTTTTTTAGTTTGTTTATATAGTGGATTACATTGATGGATTTTCATATATTGAACCATCCCTGCATTCCTGGGATGAAGGCTACTTGATCATGATGGATGATTGTTTTGATATGTTCTTGGTTTCAGGTTGCAAGAATTTTATTGAGTATTTTGGCATTGATATCCATAAGGGAAATTGGTCTGAAGTTCTAATTCTTTGTTGGGTTTTTGTGTTGTTTAGGTGTAAGTGTAATTGTGACTTCATAGAATGAATTGGATAGTGTTCCTTCTGTTTCTATTTTGTGTAATAGTTTGGAGAGTATTGACATTAAGCCTTCTATGAAGATCTGATAGAATTCTGCACGAAACCCATCTGGTCCTGGTGACTTTTTGGGTGGGAGACTTTTAATGTCTGCTTCTATTTCTTTAGGTGTTATGGGACTAATTAGATGGTTTATCTGATTCTGATTTAACTTTGGTACCTAGTATTTCTCTAGAAATTTGTCCATTTCATCCAGGTGTTCAAGTTTTGTTGAATATAGGCTTTTGTAGTAGGATCTGATGATTTTTTGAATTTCCTCTGTTTCTGTTCTTATGTCTCCCTTTTCATTTCTGATTTTGTTAATTTGGATACTGTCTCTGTGCCCTGTGGTTAGTATGGTTAAGAATGTATCTATTTTGTTGATTTTTGTCAAAGAACCCCCTCCTGGTTTTGTTAATTCTTTGTACAGTTATTTTCATTTCTACTTGGTTGATTTCAGCCCTGAGTTTGATTATTTCCTGCAGTCTACTTCTCTTGGGTGTATTTGCTTCTTTTTGTTCCAGAGCTTTTAGGTGTGCTGTCAAGCTACTAATGTATGCTCTCTCCAGTTTCTTTTTGGAGGCACTCAGAGCTATGAGTTTTCCTCATAGCACTTCTTTCATTGTGTCCCATAAGTTTAGGTATGTTGTGTCTTCATTTTCATTAAATTCTAAAAATTCTTTAATTTCTTTCTTTGTTTCTTCCTTGACCAAATTAGCAACAAGTAGAGCATTGTTCAGCTTTTATGTATACATGGGCTTTCTTTTGTTTTTGTTCTTATTGAAGACCAGCCTTAGTCTGTGGTGATCTGATAGGATGCAGAGGATTATTTAAGTCTTCTTGTATCTTTTGAGTCCTGTTTTGTGACTGATCATATGGTCAGTTTTGGAGACGGTACCATGAAGTACTGAGAAGAAGATATATTCTCTCTTTTTTTTTTTTTTGGACGAAATGTTCTATAAATATCTGTTAAATCCATTTAGTTTATAACCTCTGTTAGTTTCTCTGTGTCTCTGTTTAGTTTCTGTTTCCTTGATCTGTCCATTGCTGAGAGTAGTATGTTATAGTCTCCCACTATTATTGTGTGAGGTGCAATGTGTGCTTTGAGCCTTAGTAAAGTTTCTTTCATTAATGTAGGTGCCCTTGCATTTGGAACATAGATATTCAGAAGTGAGAGTTCATCTTGGTGGAGTTTTCCTTTGAGGAGTATGAAGTGTTCTTCCTTATCTTTTTTGATGACTTTTGGTTGAAAGTTGATTTTGTTCAATATTAAAATGGCTACTCCAGTTTGTTTCTTGGAACCATTTGCTTGGAAAAAATTTTCCCAGCTTTTTACTCTGAGGTAGTGTCTGTCTTTGTTACTGAGGTGTGTTTCCTGCATGCAGCAAAATGCTGGGTCCTCTTTACTTATCCAGTCTGTTAGTCTATGTCTTTTTATTGGGGAATTGAGTCCATTTATGTTGAGAGATATTAGGGACCAATGGTTGTTGTTTCCTATTATTTTTGTTGTTAGAGATGGAATTATGTTTGTGTAGCAATCTTCTTTTGGGTGTGTTTAAAGGAGATTACTTTCTTGCTTTTTCTAGGGTGTAGTTTCCCTCCTTGCATTGCAGTTTTCCATCTATTATCCTTTGTAGCACTGGATTTGTGGAAATATATTGTGTAAATTTGGTTTTGTCATGGAATATCTTATTTTCTCCATCTATGGTAATTGAGAGTTTTACTGGATATAGTATCCTACCCTGGCATTTGTGTTCTCTTAGGGTCTATATGACCTCTCCCCGGATCTTCTGGCTTTCATAGTCTCTTTTGAGAAGTATGGTGTAATTCTGATAGGTCTGCCTTCATTATGTTACTTGACCTTTTTCCCTTACTGCTTTTAACATTCTTTCTTTGTTTTGTGCATTTGATGTTTTGACTATTATATGATGGGAGGAATTTCTTTTGTGGTCCACTCTATTTGGAGTTCTGTAGTAGGCTTCTTGCATGTTTATGGGCATCTCTTTCTTTAGGTTAGGGATGTTTTCTTCCATAATTTTGATGAAGATATTTACTGGCCCTTTAAGTGGGGAGTCTTCACTCTCTTCTACACCTATTATCCTTATGTTTAATCTTCTCACTGTGTCTTTGATTTCCTGAGTGTTTTGAGTTAGAAGCTTTTTGAGTTTTACATTTCCTTTGATGGTTGTGTCAATGTTTCTATGTTATATTCTGCCCCTGAAATTCTCTCTTCTATCTCTTGTATTCTGTTGGTGATGTTTGCATCTATGACTCCTGATCTCTTTCCTAGATTTTCTGTCTCCATGGTTGTATTTCTTTGTGATGTCTTTGTTGTTTCTATTTCCATTTTTAGATCCTGGATGATTTTGTTCCAATCTTTCACCTGTTTGGTTGTGTTTTCCTATAATTCTTTAAGGGGTTTTTGTGTTTCCTCTTTAAGGGCTTCTACCTGTTTACCTGTGTTGTCCTGTATTTCTTTAAGGGAGTTATTTATGTCCTTCTTAAGATCCTCTATCATCATCATGAGATGTGATTTTAAATCAGAATCTTGCTTTTTTGGTGTGTTGGGCTTTCTAGTACTTGCTATGGTGGAAGGACTGTATTCTAATGATGTCGAGTGGACTTGGTTTCTGTTGCTTATGTTCTTGTGCTTGCCTCTCTCCATCTGCTTATCTCTGGTATTAGTTGGTCCTGTTGATTCTGACAGTGGCTTGACCCTCCTGTAAGTCAGTGTGTCAGCACTCTTGGGAGTCCAGCTCTCTCCTGAGGAGAGAGCTGTGGCACAGAATCACCTTCGGGCACAGAGGGAAACTGGAAGGTGAGTAAACTCATTCTTATTCTGAATAACCAGAGAAATATTCCAAGACTTCTATTTCTAAAGGAATACAAGTTAAAATCAAAGTCCCTTTTAAAATGTTTTCCATGTGTCTCGGATTTTTCTTAGTATGAATTATATCACTATGTTAAGGAATCCCATTTGAATTTTGATGATAGGTTTTGCATTTGTCCCCTCTTCATTATTTTTAATATAGACTGGAAAACTTAACAATCTGTGCTGATGTACTATCATGTGTCCATTGCTGAACCATGTTGGTCTGTTTTCTCTATTTTCTAAAACACTTATCTGGAAGTTTAGAATTACCAGATTCTTCCTAAAACATAAGAGTAACCTCAAATGTATTCTGTTATATTTTTATGTGCCCCAGGTTAAACTATGAATAATCATTGATATTGTAAAATGTTCTTGAAACATAAAATCCATAGAAAGCTCACTACTGACTTTTTATAGACATTGGTGAGTGGTTGTTGTTGCTGCTGCTGTTCTTGTTGTTAGGCACATTTTCTTGACCAGAGTGATTTCTGTAAGGGCTGACCCTGCCCTGCTGAGACTGCCCTGAGATAACAGCTTGGCAATACCTAACTAACTTTAATGAATTTTTCTCTGGAAATTACTTCAAGTCTTTATTTTCTTCCAATGAATCTATCTTTTCAAAACTTGAGTCTAAGCCACAGACTCTTGATGTCATAGCTTTATTCCAAAGTAATTAAAAAAGTCTTCCAAGGTTTATAAGTTTGATCTTTCAGTTAAGATAAATATATATGCTCTTCCTCCTTCTGACAAGGCCTAGCTTGCCAGCTAAGCAGCAAAGCATATGTCTTGCATTAGAGACTCTTATCAGGCTGAGAAGATGCACTCCCACTTCCTGTTCATACCATGCGTACGTGCTGTGGAGCTAAATTATAATCATAGTTGCTTGTCTATTTTTAAAGTGCAGTTGCAATGTGAGTTCCTGGCTGCCGTTTAACAGTACAGCCATACTGCTGCTTTCTCCGCAAGATGCTATTTAACAGTATTTCTCTAGCTAATTATGGCATATCTTTATTCCAATAACTTTCTGGAAATAAATTAACCTTGCTCCCTCTCTGGGAAGTTTATTTGGTAAATATGGTATACAAGAAATGTTTCTAGAAGCTGAATAGAGTGAAGCAGTAGTCTGTACGGCACTCATTTTTAAACAGAGAGATATAGAAAGGCAGAGTTGGTCTGACAAGCTAGTATAATGATAATAATCTTGCTTTAGAAGGAATGATAGATTATTTTAAATCAAATAAAGCATATTTGACATGTATCCATCACCTATAGCATATACTCAGAAAAATAAACTTCAGAAGTGGACTTGGCTTATTAATTGCTGAAGGGCCTTAATAATAGTTTAGTTTGGTTGCATGCTCACAGTGTCTTGCTTGCAGATATTAAATTAGCTAGGTAATGCTGGAGCCAGCAGCCATAATAAGTAGAGATTTTTACATATAAGATTCTGACATCTCAGTGTAGTCAGGAGTTACGATGAACGAGGAGAAGAGTAGAGACTGAGGTCAGACCTAGCTAGAGAGAAGATGTGGACCTGAGTTACTAATATTCCCATTTGACAGGAAGTTTATCGCTTAGAATATAAATGAGCACCGTGGGGAGGCAGGTCAGCAAGCCACAGAATCAATCTCTTTGAACTGTTTGCCTAGAGAAAACGAGTTCCTGAAGTTATTCTTCATATGTTACAACTCTATCATTCCTCTTCAGAGCCCTCCTCATTTTGGCTTCAAGAAGTTGAAGCATTTGGGTTCAAACATCTGTTGTTTCTGGATGGCTTTAAAATTCCATTGCAAGCTCAAAAATGCTCAAATTGCAAGGCATGTCCTTCTGCAAAGCTTCTCCATGGTGTCTGCCCCTCTTTCTCACGAATTTTCCAAGAACACTTCATCTGGGCCTTTGACTTCTGTTTTGTTTCTCCCCACTTGGCAGAAACAGAATGTATTTCTTCCACACAAATCCTAGTTTCAAAGACAAAATTTGGGGCATGGAATGCCTTTCTCTGCTGAGTTTTTTCTTTATGTTCTTGGAATGCTCTGGAACGTATGTAAATACTTTTCAAAGTCAAGATTCTTTTTTTTTAAACCTTCTTGGACTTACCAATGCTTGGCTGTTCCGCACTAATTTCTGCTAGTACGTTGCAAGTTCCCACCAGATTTTTTGGAAAAAGATAATTGTGATCTGATAACCTTCAAAGGGTAGTTGGGACACAAATGAGCTTCTTTTTCTGTGATCCCTTTGCACTGTTGCTTTAGCCATTCCAGATGGGAATGCAATCAGCAAAGGGCAGAATGTATTTCTCACTGTTAGAGAGCAATCTGACAGCCACTGAAGGACACAGACTCTTACCTGTCTCACACCAACCTACAGAACTTGGTAACTGCATCCCTACAACATTCTTAATCCATTGAAAGGTAAAGCTGCATAGACATTTAAGAAAAGTAGTGTTTAGGAGGGGGAAATCATCTATTGCCAGAGTAGCTGAAGTGTGTGGTCCTTTAGAATTTTTGGAGTTGGATGAGTGATATAATAATTCCAACTTTTCAGAAAAAAAAATGACTCTTGGTATTGACTTTCTTCACAAAGTCACAAATATAAAGAAAAAACTTACAAGATTTCTTTTCCTTTTTTTCCTCAAGCTAGTAATGATTATAAGTTAATACAACAAGTGTTGTCCTAAAGACTGTGGCTTATGAAGTAAATTATTTATAGCAAAATCCTCCAAAAGGTCTTGGTCTTCAAGGGCCTTACCATCCCAGTAGTTAATTCTTGGATCCTTACTGTCCGTTCTATGATGACAGTAGTAGCCACCCACCTTCTAGTCCTGTGAGTCATTAGCTCTAATCTTCCCTTGGCCCTTCTGACCCTTTCATCTCCAGATAAATAGACCAGTTTCAAATCTATCCCAGCCATGCTCTCTGGACACCCCACCCCCACTCCTGGCTCTGCTATCCCATAGACGAAATGGTGATGTTTGGAAGGCTGCGTATCTCAGAGTGTGCTCTGCGGTTTCCTCATTTTCCTAGGTCCTTGAAAAAGCATTGCTCACAAATTAAGGCTCTATTCCTTTTACGAAATCATTACAACTCCTTATCTGTTGGCTAGAGGGGATAATATTAGATTTCATCTTGCCTTTTATTATTACATTTGTGAACATTTAAAATAATCTGAGAATGGATTCCACATTCCTTGACAGAGCTATTTCTTTTTTGTCTTGTAGAGGGATGCCACAGGCTTGTCACCAAGAGCAGGAGATTCAGAATTAGATCTGACATAAGGCCAACGTATACTGGAGAGCTGTCTTTGCCAGTGAGTCGTTTGACTAGTCAGCTTATGCCTGCTTCCTATAAGCCTTGGTTAAATAAGATAACATATGTAAAACCATGGAGCAGTGTGTTTATAGGGCCGAGTATTAGTGATTAGAAGTATGTGTCTCTGTGTTGAATCAAAGGAAAAACTGTAACTGTGACCCGGATATTACTTGGATTCTCACGATTTCTGGAATGTGAAGAGTGCTTCTGCAAACCACCAAAAGCAAATGTCTGATGCACATTATTTACATCAATAGCACATGTTTATACAACCTAGTTGACCAAAGTCACAGTCATTTCTAAACTTTGCTTTTTAAGTTAATGATTGCCATTAATACACTTAAGTGACAAAAAAAAATCCAAGAACAGCCCCAGCCTGAACAGCCGCAGTCTGAGCAGTCTAAGTAGTTAGTATCGGGTGAATCTAGCATCTGGGTAACGACCTCATGGCTGTCTAGTAGCAGGAATGTCAGCCATCCTGCTTATCTTTACAGCGTGGGACTGCAAGGGTCTCTGGCGATGGAAGTTCACTGGTTCATGGAAGCTTTAGAGAATATGCAGGAAATATGCATACGTCAGTATGTTTACTACTGAAGAGAGGAGGGCAAGGGAGGGAGACAGACAAGAGGAATGGGGGGAGGAAAAGGAAGGGAAGAGGTAAAGAAGGAAAAGAAAGGGGGAGGGTAAGGAGGGAAGAGAGTCAGGAGGGGAAGAGAGGGAAGAGGAGTGAAGAGAGGAAGAGATGAGAGCCAGAGAGAGACTTTTAAAAATACTTTATTCAGGATTCAAAGACACTTGACTTGGGGGCAGGGATGAGTAGTGCAAAACAGATTCTCTCCATGTCTGTGTAGCCCAAATTGGCCTGGAGTTTGCCATGCTCATGCCTCTAGCTTCTGAGGGTTGGAGTTACAGGCGAATACCACCAAGGTTGGCCAAGTTTGATTTTGAATTTTCATATTTAAGTGATGTCCTTCAAAGTAGATCACTTACCTCTCTAAATCTCTGCTTCTTTATTTGTACAAAGATATTAAAAGAATACTTATGTAATACTACCTTTGTGAGGACCAAATCAGATTATGGCAGCAGAGTTTCACTAGTTCACAAAAAACTTAAGAGATTCTGAAGAAAAAAACTATATCAGCATAGTTGATACTAAAATTACCATAATTTAGAAATAAGAAGTTATATAGGATAAAGTTAATAATTTGTTGTACTTGGTCAATTCCTTTTGAATTAGTGTCTTTAAAATAGACATAGATAAATTCAATGTACTACTCTACTGTATTTATTAGCTGTACTATATTTATTAAGCTCTTAATGCAAAAAAGAAAACCAAAAAATCTCCCTTTTTCCCTCAGCTGATAAATTAATTCTGTTGCTTCAGGTTTTGCTTTGAGTGACTGATCTGTCTGAATGAACACATAATTTTATATTTGTGTCTTGAATTAGGTCCTTACCAGGTTATCAGTCCAGAACTGATTTGTTTTTTGGCAACTGATAATTTTATTCTAGCAAAGATTTCTGCATGAGGTATGTCCAAAGATTGAAATCAAGATGTGAAGATGAGGTGTCACATTTGCTTTTAACTCATTCTCTGTGTAAGTTAGCTCTCTGGTGCTCTGCCAAAATCTGGAGACAAACAATACAAAGGACTAGAGATTTATTCTGGCTTTTGGTTTCAGAGTTTTGGTGCAGGGTCATGTGGGACCATTGCTTTTGGGTCTGTAGTGGGGAAAACATCATGATTGGGGGTGTGCAAGGCAAGAGGTCTGCTCACCCTGTCCAGCATGGATGTAGAGAGAACGGAGCTAGAGTCTCCATGGTCCCTTGGAGGGGATGGCCCCAGCAGTCTAACTTCTTCCCTGTACTCTTTAGCTACAGAAGTTTCTAAAAGCTCCTGCTAGAACTTACCTGAAACAAACCACTGGAACATTCCATATTCAAATTACAGAGATCTCTCCTACAGTTTAAACCAGAAAGCGCCCACAGTTGACACTGCCCAACATTTTACTGATGTATTCCAATATCCATGTAGGGTTTCAGTTCTACTTCAGCCAGCTCTGCTCTTCTCTGATGTGGATCAAGCTAAGCATGGAACGGCAGAAGCAGTTCAACCTGCCCATGCTGTGATGTGTGATGCTCTACTAGTAACGAGCCAAAGATAAAAACAGAAGTCACGAGGCTGCCAACATCCTGAGTCACCTGGGACACTAGGGCTACCAACCTCTCTCCAGTTGAAAACAAAATAGTTGTCTTCCTTCAGGACAGATTTCCAAGGGGGGGGAGAGAGAATTTTTCACCTGTGTGTGTGTTGTTTATATATCACACAAGCAAATCCAATTCTTCCAGAAGTGTACTCTACTTCAACCAGCTCTGCAGACATGGTAGCACATGCCTTGTAGGTTCTGCACTTGGGAGGCTAATATAGAAGAGTTTTGAGTTCCAGGCTAGTTTCCCCTACATATAAATTAAAGGCCAGCCTAGTTTACATGATGAGAATCAGTCTCAAAAATAAATTATCAGGGAACACATTAAAACACACACACACACACACACACACACACACACACACACACACACAGTTTGTGTAACTCATGGTACAAATCTCAAGAGAAGCAAGGCCAGGGATCATTTGTCCTGCCCCTGAGATAGCACAGCCCATGTGAAAAGAGGACTAGCTAGTTTTCCAGCATAACATGCTATTTTATTTCACTATAGTAGACTGCTAGGAAATCTCTGGAGACCCTGACAGCTGCATCTTGTCTCTAATATGAAGCCAGAGGGTGGGGCTGGGAGTGGGGGGAATCATAATTCACAAGAGGCACAGGCCTGAGAAAACCACTCTGCATATCTGAACCAGACGTGGCATGGGGGTGCTGCTCTTCCAGTCCTCAGTCAAGAATGCTTTTTGTCTTCCCTCTCCTCCTTATCGGCTGTCCTCGTGAAAAGATCGTTTATGGGTGGCAGATGAGTACAGCAGAGGCAGCTTCTGTCTCCCTCTTCTTTCCCCCAGCTGCTGCTGCCATGTAAAAGACCCTTTGTTAAAGGCTGAAACAGCAGACGCTGCTTGAATATCTTAAATCATTCGGAGGAGGAGTGTTTTAACTCGAATTGGTGTAAACACTATTTTTGTTTCTAAAGGAGTTCTGCTGCCAATTCAGATATTCTTTAAAAAAAAAATCGATAGACTTGTGTGGCAGAGAAGTGTGCTGTAGGATCTCTGTACAGTAATGCAGAATATGGGAAGTATGGATGACGTTGATGGGGTGCAGCAGGAATCCTGTGTGCTTTTCACTTTGTGCTCACTATTGTAATCGTCACAGGATCCTGCAAAGTGCATCATCAGCCTTTCTTTAAAGCACAAAGGCATGAATGAGTCACGGGAGGCTTGTAGACAAAGTTAAGGGTAATAGACTGTGCTGCAAGCTAGGAATGGGCTCGGCGAGTACACACGCACTAACTGTTTATTTAGTTCATTGAGTTTGAAGTCATTCTGCAGAGACAGAACTCCAGACATGGTCCCACATGCCTATAATTCTAATGGTCAGGAAGGTGAGACAGGGGGATTATGAGCTTGAAGACAGCCTGGGCTACAGAGAGAGAACCTAGAGATTGGATTCCTAAGGCTCTGCAAAATCCAGAGTCCACTTTCTCTGGAATACACATTGCTGAGCCAAATAAGGAACAACGCCTTCCCTCCCCCACCCTCCCGTCCCCCTCTCTGCCCTGCCCTCCTTCCTTCTTTCCCATCTTCTGTCCTTTCATCTTTCTTTTTTTGAGTATTTGTCTTTTTACAGATAGTTAGACTTGGATTTGTAGTTGTCAAAAAACACAGTTTTGATTAATTCCAGACCAGGTGCATTCTGACCGAGAACTGCATTTGTGGTCCTTAAATTACACACTAGTAGAAGGAAGCAGAGGATGAAACACATTACATTAGGACAGAACAAAATGACCTTTTCCCTGCTCTTCACACTTTATTTGCTCCCACAACTCCCAGGTCAGTTCAGCTCTTTGAGGCATGAAGGGGGGATCTGCCTTGAGGAAACAATGACTTTCAATATCAGTGAAGCATCATTTCTCGTTGGTTATGATCTTCTGCCTTCAGCTATTTGTGGGATCAATTGGGAGCTAACCCATTAGGACTATCAGAATTGTGTCTGCTTTTGTCACCCAAGGACACTGGGTGACTCTGGTTTTAGGGGACTTGAGCTGATAGTTCTGAAAGCTTCAATCTCTAACCTAACCAATCTTTGTCTGGTGTGATTGTCTAGGAATTCAGTGCATCTACGGTCTCAGCATGATTTTATTAATGGAGAAGCTATAAAACACCTCTGAAATAATGGTTGACCTTTGGTAAACACTAATGATGGACTGACACTGTATACCTTAACTTTGTGTGCTATTGTAATCCTCACCGAATCCTGCCCTTCTTATGGATGAATAAACAGAACATTACAGAGGTTAATAACCAACCACACACACACACACACACACACACACACCCCTAGATCTCTAAGATTTAAACTTCCTCTTCTACATCCCTAGGTCATTGCCAAAGTCCTAAAGAAGTAATTTCCTCCCCCAGCCAGTAGACTTTTAGGCTTAATGAACTTTTAGTATATTCAACAGAGGTACACATTTTATCTTTAATTCTAAGATGTAACTTTCAGGTGGAATTCTGGCCCTTTGTAATTTATGCAGTCAGCGGGTCTTAGTTAGAGGGGGCAGATTTGAGTGCCATCTGAGCTCAGCTGAAGCTGTGGGCTCCACATTCCCTTCTCTGTGCACCTGTGGAATGGAATGGGCTGCATGGGACCTTTCATATGTGAGATCTAAACAGCTAAAAGAACATTGGACAGCAGCTACTTCTCCTCACTCTGGGAGCTGGTGCAGGTTACTTCTGTTCTTGCAGCTCATTCATGCCACTCCCACCACTGCAGGGTAGGACAGCAGCTTCTCCGGCTTCTCTGCCTCCCTTAAGAGATGTGTTTGGCCTCCTAATGGACTCCAGCGTCTTCAGAAAGTACCAGATTACTGACATTGGAAGCTTGGGGCAGAAAGATAATGCTGATTCTGATCTCTCCCTGTGAGCTCCTTTGTTTAGGCCTCACTGCCATCTCTATTTCCCAAATGCTTTCTCTGAGAATGTCAAGGCTTTCAGCACTAGACATAGAAGCAACCAGCTGTGACCAGCCCCCAGAATTAAGGAGGATCAAATTCTTACGTTAAATCCCATATTAAATAAATTATAAATTAGCTTAAATTAAAATAATTTGTTTTTAGCATTCTTCTCTAATTGAACCTTGAGTGGTTCCTTATTCCTTTCGAAGGTGAAGACTTTTTTGCAATTTTAAAGGGGCCATTTTCCAGATCATTAGCTTTCTGTCTACTCATTGCTAAAATCTATTTGTGAGCCAGCATTGGTCTTCGCAATACCAGTTTTGTTCTCTAGGAGGAGAACAGAGCTAGGAGTGCCCATGTTGTACAGAGGAGTGATGTTTACAGAAACAGAGGTAGTGGGAGTCAGACATTGCAGATGCCACAAGTCTTCCTCAGCTCAGAGAAGAAACTCCAGAGTCAAGACTTCTCTTATAAGTCCCCATGTTGGGTGGAAATGACACAGTATGAGTCAGCCTTATTCAGTCATTGGATGTGACCACACATAGAAAGCAAGGGAATGCACATGCTGAGGGTGGGGACTTCTCAGTCCATCAGCGTCAGGACAGAGACCTGTGCTTTTTCAGTCTTCCAGTGTTTCTCCACACCCCTGGGGGGCGGGGGAATCATTTTTAGGCGTTAGCTCCAACCATTTCCTTATTGTAAAAACACCACAGGAGTCCTTCATGGATATTTACATACTGAATGTACATTTGTGCTGTATACAAGAAAGAGTAAATTTTTTCATTCCCCAGGAATCATGTTTTGTTCCATTGGGCACAACATAACTACAATTAGGGATGCATTACCAGATCAAAAGAGCTTATATCTGATCCATAAGCAACAGACACAGAAAGAAACTGGGTCTGCATGGGCTTTTGAAACCTCAAAGTCCACCACCAGTAAAGTGGCTCCCCCAACAAGGCCCCACCTCTTAATCCTTCCCAAATAGTTCCACCAGCTAAAGACCAAACATTTAAATATATGAGCATATGAAGGCCATTCTCATTATAATCACTAGCTAGCAAAGACTTTTTATTAATAGTAAGTGTGTCACTCCCAAATGGAGGTGGGATGATTGATGGCCTTTCTGGGAGGAGCTCTGGATTTGACACACCTAGAAAGCAGACAAAGTGTTGATTCTCTTTATGTGAATTGGAATGTTCTTCAGGACAATTACAAATGCTGAAAAACTTTGAATGACTTAGAAAATGTTTACATGATTCCTTTCAAATTTGGAGTGTTTTGTTCCTTGGGGAGGGAAGACCTGTTTTTTCCAATAATATCATCCTAGTTATGGTTGATCATCTCATTTTACCTTATGTTGGAAATTTTCATATGTCAACTGAAAATATGTGAAGGGTTACGTAACTCAAATTCTTTTGGGGGTTATGTAAGCAAAACATTTGAAGATCTCTAGAATAAGATGATATTATTTCAAGTAAAACAAGCTAACTCTTTGTGTGTTCCTCCAGTTTCTTTCCTCCTGAGGAACCTGGTGCTAACTATAGACAACTAACACACTTGGGAAATTGTAGGCAAGATGACAACTATTAACTTCTGTCAGGAAGAACGAAGTTTATTTCAGCAACATTTTCTTTTTTCTTTTTCTCAGATCTCCACTGTCACACAGCACGGTAGCAGCTCTCAAGAATCTTACGTAAAGAAGCAGCTGCTTCCTGTGTCTTCTCTCCCTGGAGTTTATAAACCCCACTCCTTGGTTCTGCAGCCCTCCCACACCTCCACTTCTGCTTGCTGAAGGGTAAACAAGAGATCATCCCAGATGCTAAAGAATTAGGTTTAGATTGTTTTTCTGATGCTTCCAGTCAGGGCTAGATTGAGAAGTCAAATGTGAGGGGCCATGTGGTTTTTAAGATAGGACTAATTATAGGCATACTGCTTTATGAAAAGTGCTTAGATAATTTCACATAGCACACTTTTAAACAAAATCCCTCTATAAGACAGAAGCATCTGGCATGAGAAATGTTCTTGCAGATTCCCAGTGAATCTGAGCTTTCCAAAGCACGTTGTTTTCTGCTTTTTACTCTGGTTATCTAGTGTTGGGCTAAGTGTGGAACATTCCAGAGAGAAATACTCTTAAGTCAGGAGGGAGATTTAACATGTTCCATTTGCTGCAGCCTTGGGAGATCATTAGAATGGACTCTCACGAGCTGTTTAGTCTGGTGTCTTAGAGTTTCATTGCTGTGAAGAGACACCACGACCATGGCAACTGTTATAAAGAACAACTTTTTTGTTTGTTTGTTTGTTTGTTTGATGTTTTGTTTTTAAAGTCAGAGTTTTTTTTGTGTAGCCCTGGCTGTCCTAGAACTTGCTCTATAAACCTGGCTGGTCTTGATCTCAGAAATCTGCCTGCCTTTGCCTTCTGAGTGCTGGTATCAAAGGTGTGCGTTGCCACCACCCAGCAAAGGAAAACATTAATTGGGGGTGGCTTACAGTTCAGAAGTTTAACCCATCATCATCATGGGGGAACATGGGAAAGCAGGCAGACACTGTGCTGTAGCATAACTGAGTGTTCTGCATCTAGATCTGCAGGCAGCCGGAAGAGACTGAGACATACTAGGCCTGGCTTGAGCTTCTGAAATCTCAAAGCCCATCTCTCAAATCCCAGGTTTTTCTGTCTTAACCTCAAGCCTACATTTCCTAACACTTGCACATTTTTCCTGGTGACCCACTGTGATGCCAAACTCAAGAATTTTAAATGGAGCTGCTGTCTTTTTTTTTTTTGTTTGTTTTAAACACTTTCTGTAAGTGTTGTTCTGCCAGATAGTTTCCAGTGATACCCATCTGCTTAAAAACCTTCAGTAATTCAGCATTGTACTTAAGGTACAATGTAAATTCTTATCTTGATATTCACAGTGCTAAGACTCTCTAGTAAACGGTCCACTTAGCATTGTCCACACAGTGCTTTGCTTAATTTGCTCTTGGTCAAATGTTTCCACCTTCTAGAATGCTCTAGCTACTTTCTTCCAATTTTCCCTATAAATATTTTAATTTCTCTCAGAAATTACTAGATTGATATGGGCACAGATTTCCATAATTCCTTTGGAGTTTCTGCTCTTTTTTTTTAAAGATTTATTTATTTAGCATATATAAGTATGCTGTAGCTGTCTTCAGACACACCAGAAGAGGGCATCAGATCTCATTATAGATGGTTGTGAGCCACCCAGGACCTCTAGAAGAGCAGTCAGTGCTCTTAACCGATAAGCCATCTCTCCAACAGTTACTACATTTAAATTAGTATTACAACAATCTACTCCTACCCATCCCACATGTATTATAATCCATTTATGTGTTATTTTCTCTACAATACTTACCACTGCCCATAATGCATTTCCTTGTGTCTTGTCCATCTGCCTATCTTCCCACCATGAAGACAAAGAGTTTTTTTTTAACAGTGCCAAGGATCAAATTCAGGGCCTTGTTCATGCTGGGCAATTTCTCTGCCAGTCAGCTATATCCTCAACCCGTGCACAGGGAGTTTTCAAGTTCTATTATTAAGAATTATGGCACACCCTGTAGTTAGAATGGCCCCTAGTACATAGCAGGCACATAGTAGGTATTTAATTATGAAATGAATGAATGAATCAATTCCAAAATATTCAAGGGCACTTAGAATGTGTCAGGGACTCTCTTGAGCGTTGAAAAGCTGGCTATGAATTAAATTAATATCTGAGGGGGAAGGTAAACTAATGAAGTGTAATCAAGCTGACATAGAGCAGGGTGAGGGGAGGGAAGAGTTGTTAACCCCTGCCTTTTGTTGGGTACATTCACCATAGCTGAAATCCTTTAAGACTCACAGTTATTTCTGAAGGTTTTATTATTCCTCAGTTTGCAGATAAACAAAGATTAAGAACAAGACAACTTAGATATTCTCTCCCAAAGTTTCATGCAGCAGCAGATGGTTAAAATCAGGTCAGTTGATGTAGAAACCAGTATGCTTTGTAATATGCTGGGGACCAACTGCATTTAGGTTGACCCAAAGAAGGCTTTGTGGGTGGATGACTTGACTGATTTATGAAACACTATCAACAGAGGGAAAATGGTAGGATAGCCACCCCTTGTATAAGTGTTCCAGCACACAAATCCCTCAGAGCGCTCTCTCTCTCTCTCCCTCTCTCTCTCTCCCTCCCTCCCTCTCCCCCTTCCTCCCCCCTCTCTCTTCCCCTCCCTCCCTCTCCCTCCCTTCCTCCCCCCTCTCTCTCCCTCTCCCTCCCTTCCTCCCCCCCCTCTCTCCCTCTCCCTTCCTTCACCCTCTCCCTTTCCCTCCCTCCTTCCCCTCTCTGACCTCTCATTTCCTCCTATAATACAACATTTATTCAATAGATATTTATTGAATATCTTCTCTGCCAAAAAATCCTTTGTACCCTGGTGCTTTAGAAGTAAGACAAAGTCCTTGTTTCCATGGACTTTTCACTCTATAAATATTTTGTGTATTATTAAGAGAAAACAACATTTTTAGAGTAGAGTGATGACCTCATCATATTCTAGTTGAGGACATGGGGAGATGTGTTGTCCATTGCCAGATCTCAGGAACTGCCCAGCTCACCAAAATGTGATGCTCTTGAGTTTAAATAAGATGAGAACACTTTGTGCAATGAAACACCAGATATTGTAGCTTAATAACTCTAAAAAAAATGATTTTAGGAATCAGTTATCTCATACACCATTAAAAATGTAGTACTTATTACATGACATTAATTGTAAAAACCATCTCATCTCAGGGATGCCTAAATATGCAAAAAATAATTATGCATCTTAGAATTGTGAATATATGGTATAAGAAAGCTATTATTATCTTTCCCTGTGGTTCCTAACATATGGTACATGCTTGGAGAGGAACGACTTTAGCAAGATACATTGAGGTAGATGATGTAAGTGAGAATCTATTTCTTAGAGAACTTTTAATGTTCTTTCCAGCTTTGGAGTCCATCTTTTCTTTTTTTTCCTTGCTAAGTCACTGCAGCCATTTTCTCTGTTATAGAATTTTGGGAACTGCTACTCCATTTTCCCTGGCTGTGTAGAGAATGGAGCCAGCATTGTTATCTTGGAGCACTGTCTGTGGTCTATTGTGTGTGGGCGAAGTGAACTTACCTCCTCTTTAACAAGGTAGTGTGTCAAGAGAGACCTCTTCAAGAAGCCTCTCCCTGTTGATTTGCTAAAACCTAGCCTCCAAAGCCCAGGGCTGCAGCAAAGCATTTGCCAGCTACTTGGGCAACCCAGCCAGACCTTCTCTTTCAGAAAGAGAAAAGCTGGTACTTTATGAGAACACAGCATCACAGTTTGGTGACCTGGGCAGTTAGTGAAATCTGTTGTGGTCAACATATCTTCCCCATGCCCTCTGCTAGAACACAAGGAGGCCGTCACCCTATTCTAAAAATAATGTTTTCTCAGAATAGCATACAAAATATTTATAGAGGAAAGATTCCATGGAAACGAGAACTTAATCACGTGAGCATTGCCCACCGTGGATCAGCTCTCTCCCCTTACTTTTCCTTCTCTTGTTTTGTTCCCCTCCCTGACTCACAGATCTGAAACTGTTCTTACATCAAGTCCATCCCTTTTGTCTGACCTCATTATTCCTTTTTCCTAAATATTAGCTAGTTCCCTGACAAAAAGCTTAACAGCATTAGGCAATGTTGTCACAGACTTTAATCCCAGCACTCAAGGCAGAGGCAAGCCGATCTCTGAGTTTGAGGCCAGCCTGCCTGCAGATGAGCTCCAGGACAGCCAGGGCTACACAGGGAAATCCTGTTTCAAAAAACACAACACATAACAAACAAATGAAAAACAATGTCAGCAGCCTCATGCTGCAGTCTGCATTGTACAAGTGGCCTTCTACTCTCTGAGCAATTACCCCTCACCCATGCATGTAGTCATGCCCAGATTCAACAAGCCATCTTATTTTTTACATGCATTTATTCTCCCTTACCCCTAAAGATTGTAGTATGTATACCATCAAGTAGAGTTTGGTATTTGGTCAGACTCACTTCTTCCTTACTGGTTAAAGTGGTCAAAGCACATTCACCTTTTGGGTTTGATTCATTGGCTCTGGAATGAAGGTCGAAGCTTCTATAAAATGAAAACACTTATTAAAATAGAGCACATTGCTTTTATTCCAGAAAGCTCCCTTACATCCATCCTTTTGTCCTAACAACTTCAGAGGCAATTGCCTTTCATTTTTTCCCATCATAGGCTAGTTTTGTGTTTTTGAGCATTTCATTACAGATACAGTCATACACTATGATTTTTCCTGGGTCCTCTTTCACTCAAGATTACCTTTAAAAGAGTAGTCTACAGCATGATGTCTTTCAGGTTTTGTTACGTTATGATGCCGAGTAGGGATCCATTGTGAGCTCAGTTTATTTGTCAATTAAAATAGCAATGAACACTTCTGCACAAGTCTCTAGAAATGCCTCCATGACTTTTGACATGTAGCTAAGCTGAAGTGCCACTACTAGCATAGAAAAGTCTGATTAATTCATGTTCTTTCACTTGTGCTGCTGTCAATACTGGTGTGTGTGTGTGTGTGTGTGTGTGTGTGAGCATTTTTATTTTTTATTATCTATTTTTATTTGTTTTGTTTTATTTATTGTTATGTATCTATTTTTTATTATTTATGTATCAATTTTCTTGTTTTCAAGACCTTCTACTTTAGCCATTTGTAAAACATTGTGACTTTAATTTGCTTTTCCCTAATGACTAATGATGGTATCTTTACTTTTATTGGTGGTGGGGGGAATATATGTCATAGTTTGCTTTTTATTGCTGTGATTAAAAAAAATTATCTAAAACCAACTTGGGGAGGAATGGGTGCATTTGGTTTACAGGACCAGTTTTTCATCAAGGGAGATCAAACACAAGAACTCAAGGAAGGAACCTGGATGGTGAGAACTGAAGCAGAGACCATGGAGGAGTGCTGCTTACTGGCTTGCTCAGATGGCTATGTTACAGAGCTCAGGGCAGTGCACTGTGCCCTCCCGTGTCATTCCTTAATCAAGAGTATACCTCGAAGACAGGTGGCGCAGTTCTTTAATCCCAGCATTAGGAGGGCAGAGACAGGCAGATCTCTTGTGAATTTGAGGCTGGCCTGGTTTACAGATCAAGTTTCAGGACAGCCAGGGTTATACAGTGAACCCCTGTCTTGAAACAACAAAAACAAAACAAACAAACAGGCTGTGCCTCACGTCCATGCCCACAGACGTTTGATGGAGGCAAGTACTCAGTGAAGGTTCCTTCTTTCCAGGTAACAGTAGTTTGTGTCTCGGAGACAAAGACTAACCAACACAGGATGTGTCTGCTGCACTTGTTCCTGTGTAAAGCAGAGGTTGATGCTAGCTGTCGTCCCACCATGCCACTGGAGACAGGGTCTCTCAACCAACCCGATGTCATCACCTGGTTACAGGGGTGGCCAGAGAGCTCTGGGAATCCACAGCTCCAGCCTTTTTAAAAATTGTGGGTCATGTTCCCATATGAAGTTATGTATTTGAATATGAGGAGGGACCACAAAAATTCGTAACAGTAATGGATTTAAAAATAAAAAATTAATTCAAAATCAACTATGTAATGAGTTAAAGGTGTTTCTAGCAATGCTCACCTATGTTTTACTACAGGAATCTATCCCACCCTGGTTACACTGCACCATTCGTGCAGCCCCATCACATAGCACCAGTGAATGTGGCCCATAACACCTCAGCTCAAATTCTAATGGTTTGGTTAGGAACTGCAGTGATTTTACTGGAGGAATGAACTTTCTGCTCTTTGAGTAACACAAGTTTGTTTCCCAAAGACAAAATCATTTAGTAGTTTCCTAAAATCATTTCTCAGCACGTAAATGTCAACTTCTTACGTTGCTGGGTCATGCTGTATTAGAATGTTAGATATTTTTAAGTTATTTACTTTTATTTCAGGTTTGCATGTTTGCCTACATGTATGAGTACTATATTCCTGCCTGGTGCCCTTAGGGGCAAGAAGAGAGTATCTGATGCCCTGGAACTGGAGTTACTGGCAGGCATGAGCCTTCATATGGGTGCTGGGAATTGATTTGGGGTCCTCTGCAAGAGCAATGGTGCTCTTAACCACTGAGCCCTCTCTCCAGTCTCAGAATGATTTTCTTTTTGCTGTTGTTTTGTTTTGCTTTGCTTTTGTTGTTTGTTTGTTTGTTTGTTTGAGACAGGGTTTCTCTGTGTATCCCTGGCTGTCCTGGCCTCCTTTGTGGACCAGGCTGGCTTCAAACTCAGATCCACCTACCTCTGACTCCCGAGTGCTGGGATTACAGTGTACGCAGCCCTTTGAGGGCTGAGGACAGGGCTTAGCTGGCAAAGCTCTTTCTAGGCAAGCTCGAAGACTTGAGTTCAGCACTAGGTGGGCGTGAGGTGATACCTGCAGTTCCAGTACTTGTCCAGGAGATCCAAAGTAAGATGGCTGCTTGTTCTAGCCATATTATACTGGTGAGCTCTGGGTTCAATTGAGAGACCTTGCCTCCATGAATAAAGTAGAAAGTGATTGAAGAAAAGTCCCAATGCTAACATGTTCTTCCATAGGCACATGTGCCCACATATATATGAACATATACACATATTCACACATGCCACATCCACACCACAGGCACAAGCACAAAAATTTTAAATGCTTTTATGAATTGCTATTTGAATTGCTGCCTTGAATTAAATAAGGCAGAAAGAAAACAAAGACATTAAATGAATTTTGGCTTATGGTTAGGATGAATTTCCCAACAATTTCTGAAATGACCCTACACATGCCTCTGCTGCTTTGTACTGTGTATTTATGCAAAACAGCATCCTCAGCATCAAAGACTGTAAATGAGCACTTCAGTCATCTCTGAGAAACTGGGAAGATTCTCTCCAGCCTGAAATATAAAATACTCAGCCCAGGTTCAGTTAGCCAGGCGATAATAAGCAGACACTTCCCCTCGGTTGTTTTCTTCTGTAGGAAATGGTCAGATTATCTACCGAACAAATGTTTTAACATACATTCTTATGATGGATTGTCAACCTATCTGGTTTGTACTCATTTTGCATACCTAGACCCCTGAGATTATGCAGAAGACTGCTTCTCAAGAAAGGGAAGTGAGTGGAATCTGATTAAAGCCATTTGTGTATCATCCATTGATCCATTGTGAAGGCAATCCAAATTGACTTTTTTAAGTTGGTTTTTTTTTTTTATTTTAGAGCAGTGGTTCTCAACCTTCCTAACCTTGTGACCCTTTAATACAGTTCCTCATGTTGCAGTGACCCCAACCATAAAATTATTTTTGTTGCTACTTCATAACTGTAATTTTGCTACTGTTATGAATCCCGATATAAATAATTTTGAAGATAAAGGTTTGCCAAAGGGGTCATAGCCTGGTCTCAACCCAGGTTGAGAATCACTGTTCTAGATACAATTCTTTGGGGAATAGATGCTCAACAAACCTTTTATTTAAATGTATGCACTACTTTTATGTTCACATCTGGCCTGTATTTTGAGCTTTGGTCTCATAATATGGCTTCCTGCCACTCTAGTGCTGTTAAAACAGCCGTATGCTTCGGATTGCCCAGGAGGATAAGTTCCTCTTGTCTGGTCTTCTGAAGGTATGGGGCAAGATAAAAAGATGAGGATAGGAAGCCTTTCTATGTCTGGAGTGTCTCGAAGGGCTTTGGACTTTCCCAAGGCCAATTATTTGTGGCCCTTTATGGTGACACCTATGCTTGAAATGGTCTATTCATGGTCAATAGTGCAGAGAGCTATTGTGAGAAGAGCTTTAGTCCTTTTTGTGAGCCTCACTTCTCTCTAAATGAGTGCTAGTCACCAAGAGGAGCCTTTTGTCTCCTTTTAAACTATCTCCCAACACTCTGCTCGGTTCAGCAAAGAGAAAAGGCTATAGAATCAAACTTTGCATGTATCATTTTTTGTTTATGCATAGGTATGTGTATTTACATAGGTCATTTATACATAGTAGTCTTTTGTTTGCAGAAGTAACATAATCTCATTGTCAAAGTATGATTTAAAAAAAAAAAGAGGAAAGTTCAGACTGACCTCATCTAGCACCAGAGGGAAGTCATGGTACCATTTCTGCCTGTCTTTATTCTCAGTCACTGCTCGCCTTACCTGCTGGACGTCTCGGTGATTCTCTCCTCTTATCTGAGAAGTGCTGACTCTACTTCCTCACAGATGGGCTATAAGAAAGAAAGACAGTGCATGCTGTCTACAGTTTGTTATTAAAGGGTTTATCGATAATCGATTTCTGGTTAATATAAATGTCCGTTAAATGATTAAACAGCATGGAAAATGGACAGACGTTGATGGCTAAAGAGTCTCAGCCATCACCCACACAGGCTAAGCTCTACTGGCCGTTTTAGCCCCTTTCCTAATTTTGAGGGTGGCACCAGGGATTGAACTAGGAACTTGCCTGTGGTTGCACTCCTATCAAAGCTAGAGGGACAGAAAACAGATCAGGGCTAGGGGAATATCTGGTTCCAAAAGAATAAGAAGAAATGTTGCAATAATTAAACACCTCTATATTATAGCTATGGTGATAACAGCATAGTTGTATGTGCTGGTCAAAACTTAGAAGGCTGTATAGCACAGGGGTAAATTTCATTTTGTACATAGAGTACACTTCAGTGAGCCTCACTTTAAACCGCCCTCTTCCAAAGCCCTGAATCTCTTCCTTGACTTTGAATCAGGCCTTTGAGCTCCTCTCAGTTTCTCAGTCCATCTTCTCTCTTTTGGATTCTTGGGGCATTTTGGATGCCATTTTGAGTGTTTCTTTAGCTCTCCTGTAAATTGTCAGACTGGATTCTTTGTTCCCAGTTTCTCTACTTCACTGCATATTTTATTTCCCATTTGAATCGACACTCTGTTGAGCCAGGCTCAGCTGTGCCTAACAAACAAAATCTACCGCTGTTTGGCTTGCTCTTTCAGTGCCAGCAGAGGTCTGGTCAAGGCAGCTAATTATAGCGAGTGAGATAAGAGAAAAGCCGATCTGGGGACCCTGTGTCTGGGGTTAAACAGAGGACCTTTAAGATCTAGGTTGTTTCTTTTCTGTGAACAAGGAGCTTGGAAGAATTTTTAGGCTCAAAACTAAACATAGCACAGGCCCACAGTGGAACTTGTTATAGCTGCTCCCCGTAGCTCTGTTTAAAGTCGGAGTGTGGGCTGGAGAGATGGCTCAGTGGTTAAGAGCACCGACTGCTCTTCCAGAGGTCCTGAGTTCAAATACCAGCAACCACATGGTGGCTCACAACCATCTGTAAAGAGATCCGATGCCCTCTTCTGGTGTGTCAGAAGACAGCTACAGTGTACTCATATACAAAATAAATAAATTAAAAAAAGGGGGGCTGGAGAGATGGCTCAGTGGTTGAGAGCACTGACTGCTCTTCCAGAGGTCCTGAGTTCAATTCCCAGCAACCACACGGTGCCTCACAACCATCTGTCATGGGATCTGATGCCCTCTGCTGGTGTCTGAGACAGCGACAGTGTGCTCACATAAAGTCCGAGTATATGCTGATCATACCTCTTGACTCTTCTAGGGCAGTCTAGATATCAAATATTCCACTCTTTAAATGCCTCGTAAGGTGTAGTTAAATGTATTCACTTATTCTTTACTCGGTTTTCCATCCTGCAGTTTTTTACTGGGCACCTACTGTGGCACATCAGACTCCCCAATGGGCTACAACAAGCTGTTGGAAAAAATTATTCCTAAGAAGTTAATGCCATTTAGGCAGGAGGATGGACAAGCTAATGAATATGCTGATTTGTTGGTGCAGGGAATAATCGCACAAGTTCCAACCATGAATGACTTGTATGTCATATAAAAGACTGAGAAATGGTTTTTTTTTTTTTTTTTTTTTGGTTCTTTTTTTTTCGGAGCTGGGGACCGAACCCAGGGCCTTGCGCTTCCTAGGTAAGCGCTCTACCACTGAGCTAAATCCCCAGCCCCGAGAAATGGTTTTAAATGTTATTATCTATGTGTTTATATTTAAATAGTGCAGGCAGTACAAGCTTGTCTTATGTACTGGTGTTAGGTGGATATCATTAGCTATCTATAAAAATATGTAGTGCTTAAAAAAATATGTAGTGCTGGCACACACACACACACACACACACACACACACACACACACACACACCAGGTATATGCTAGATGTAGTCCTGTGACTGGCGTGGCAGTGGCACATTGGCTACCTATAACGGCTGGCACATACAGAGTTCTGCCAGTGCCAGGCGATGGGTGAACCCCTTTGCTATTGCTCTTGTGACTCCCCAGAGTGGATATTGCTCTTCCCACTCCATAGACCGGGAGGAACATGGATTCCAGAAGAGGTAAGAGGAGAGGGGCAGAGGCAGAGCTGCTCAGAACCAAGCAGTGCCCACTTCCACAGGCCACACAGTTCTTCATTGTTGACTGGCCTCCAGCCATATCAGGTGTGCATTTATTTAAATCTCTGAAATCACAGGAAAGCAGAGTGAGAAAGGCAGAAGCAACCAGTGTAATCTGATATTTTTTGCTGCAGCCAGAGCAGCCATTTTTTATATCCCTGGGCCATGTCACTCCCTGCTTAACGTCATTCTTAGCTTCCCATCTACTTTAGACACACTACCTCCCCATCCCCCCACCCCAATGAGTGTCCTGCAGAGGTGTCTTCTCACCCTTACACAGTGACTTTTATCAGAGCAGTAAGCTTTACTTGGAACTTTATAAATAGGTCTCCTGCTTTCTTCCCTGTTTCACTAACTGTATCTCTGACTCTTAGCACACTGTGGTTCCCTCAGAAAGTCTGTCCTTGCTGGCTAACCCTGTTGACACACATGCACATCTGTACCTGCATTGTCCCATGAAGGAAGCCATCACTAGGTTGCAGCCTATAGCTAGCTAGGGTACGGTCTGATTCTGCTCCTCCCCCACCCCCACCCCATCCCTCACGGACACAGTCCTACAAAGGCAGGGTTCTGAACCTTTGTTCACTATTTTCCTAGTCTTTGGCTATTTAGGCAAATAATAGGCACTCAAAGATAATTATTGAGGACTGGCAAAACTGGGAATACAGCCATGACATCATCTCAAATCGCCATGATAATGACATATATTCTCAAGCAGCTGAACAGCCTCTCGAAGGCCCTGCAAAGAGTGGCTATAACTAGTTCAAGCATGATTCAGTGTAGAACACCTGCTTAGCAGGCACAAGGCTAGAGGGGCCGTGCTCAGCACTGAAAAACAAAGCTCCTGAGAAAAATGAATCCTTACATCTGTCGTTTCTAATGTCCTCACAAGCTCGGGATGACCCGTCCTGCACTCTGAGCATCTTCTCTCCCTGGATCTGTGATAATATCACTGGCTGTCTGATGTTGAGTATATTCCTTGGAGGGCCCTGTGAAGACACGGCTTGCATGTACTTTTCCTCACTGTGTGAGCTGAGCATGGTACCCACAAAGTAGGTGCCTTCAGTACGATTTAGTTCACAAACAAGTATGGGCAATTCATTATTGCTGTGAACAATGCCTAAGGAAACTCTCTTGCCTGCCTTAATGCCTTTCCTGTAACACAATTAATTTTCTGGCTATCAAAGTGTATTGTGTCTGTTCTGGTCAAGTGCTGATTTTCTGCAAGCTCAAACCTTCCCTGACAGGATTATTCCAGTGTCATCACAGGAGTCTATAATGTGTCCACAGGTCCAAATAGTTGCATAAGATAGGCACAAGGAAGAGATTTTAAGAGATTTTCATGATTTAAGGCCACTGTCTGGCTCTGCTTGAATTTCTCTGTCCCCTGGTTGGGACCGTTAGAGTAGACTTGGATTTCTTGGGGCTCTGATGAAGAGACAGTTGAGCTGGATGACACAGTCAGTTTGGCTCAGTGCTTTGGACCCATGTCTGTGTAGTCATCGCAGCTCTGATGTCAGAACAGCTCCCAAAAACTACCTCTGTTGCTCACATGAAAGATCATTTGAATTGCAACACCAAGAAGGTGGCAGCTATAAAACATACTTTTGTGTCATCTGATTTGGAGCTATAGGTATGGAATTATGGGTCCTGTCTTCTCATCCTCCTGTGCTATGAATGGAAATGACCAACCCCCACTCCTGCTACTCCCAGGTCCAGCCAGTGGATGAATCAACTTCTGGTTACCTATGCTAGCATCCTTCCAGGTAGCACCTTCAATACTGTCCTAAACTGCACAAGAAGAGTTTCAGCCAACACCAGGCCACATATGTCTCTGCAGTCCCTCAAGCCTGTGATAGAGCTCAAAAGCCCAACTGCTTAATGATGTTTAGCTGCTGTAATTTTTATGTAGTACAGTGTATTGCTCAGGAATTTGTGGCAGTGCCAGTCCAGACAAACCCATTGTCGGGACAACCATTTAGTTGTATAAAAGTAAGCATATACAATTATGTATAGCATACAGTAGTACACATAGGATACATTTCCAGAAGTAGTCCTGGAAATCTATGCTGGCTTGAAGGTCATCAGTGACACTGGCTGGCCAGAGAGTGAGATAGAGGGATATGCCCATTTCTAGCTCCCCAGTGCTAGCATTCAGAACTCAGTCCATTGGCCTGTCTATTTTACATGGATTTGGGGGGTTGACTCAGGTACGTTTGCCTTTAGAGCAAACAGTTTACCAAATGAGCTATCTCTCAGCACTTAGCTCATAGTTCTTGATAACGAAACAATGTTATTGCTTTATGGGTTTGTGACATGTTTTTATTATTCTAAAGTATATCATTTCTCATTATAAATAGAAAGCTGGAGAGATGGCATGTTACTCTTGCAAAGGACCTGGGTTCAATTCCCAGCACCCCTATGGGAGCTACAAACCATCTGTAACTCCAGTTCCAAGAGATACAATGCCCTTTGCTAGCCTTTGCAGGTGCTACACACATATGTGTACAGATACACATGGAAGCAAAACGCTCACTTTATTTACTAAAATTAATTAATTAATTAGTTAATTAATGTGAAACATCCTTGGGCATGTCTTTTACTAGTAGCTGCAAAGGGAGCTACTATTGTCATAGGAGGTGACAGCTGCATCTGACATTGTCCCTAGAGATATTCCAATGGGACAGAGGGAGAGGGCATTATTTACCTGATCTTGTGGACTTAGTGATGTCTGATCTTTGCTTGTTTTGTTTTTTGCTTTGGTTTGTTTGTTGATGCAGGGTCTCAGTAGACAGCCCAGGTTGACTAGAGGCTAATGACCCTCTTGTGTCTGCCTCCTGTGAACTATGAGTATAGGCTCTCTAATTGTACAGAAGTTTTAAACAAAAGTAGTTTTAAAAATGTTTTTAAAAATCAAAAGCTTTAAAAAAATTATCTATACTATATCTTTAGGTTTATAGTAAGCTGTCCCATTCAGTTTTGTGCATGCTTTGATGTTGATTCAATGAAGAAAATGTCCTCAGGATGCCTTTCTTAGATCATCTATACTGGCAAATAATGCACAGGCTACTCCTGTCCTGGCTGCAATCTGATTGGCTCCACCAATAATGTCAATCAACTTCTATGGCAGAACCTTCTTCTAGCACTGTCTGTCTCTCCTTTTGATGTACCCTGTAGAATGTGGCTCTTCAAGCCACTTGGGTGAAAGACTTGTTACTGTCTAACCAAGAATCAAAAGAACCTTCAAAGCTTCCTTGGACGGACAGACTTTTCCTCGGAGCAATGTGAGGAAGCCAACAGGGGTCCAGTTAAGAGTGGGATAATGTATTGTAAACTAGTTAAATAAAATTCCATTGTGTGTACGCTCCACACGGCCATCGTCTGTTCATATGCTGACAGGCACCGTGGTTGTTCGATCCCCTTGCTCCTGTGCTAGTGACACTGTTAATGTGGATGTGCTGTTCTCTCTGTGGTGGGACACGGGGAGATGGCTACATGCCCAGGAGTAGTATATCTGGGACACGGCAGTGTGTCTTTAAGTTTATAATAGTGCAGATATGGGTAGTGAGAAAGGAGGCCTAGAGAGAATAAAAATAGGTACTGAGAAAGGATGTGGGGTGGTAGCCAAGGGCCATCATGTGACATGAAAGAGGCAAGCAGACTCTGGTGGTTTTAACATCAGGCACTAAGGTAAGAGCATCACATGTGTCATTTCCCATAAACCACTGCAACAATTTCTAACCCTACTTCTGTCCTGTTCTGTACTGTGCAGCAATTTTCTTCAAATCGAAACTTTCCTTCATGCAGGGAGGAGGTAGCTTGTAAGACTCACTAAGTTGAGGCAGAGGAGCTTGTTCAGTTGGTTAAAGTGCTTGAAGACCAGAGTTCAACTACCAGAACCCATGTAGAAAGGATGAGTGTGGTGACTGTGCTTGTAGTACCAGCATTGGGAACACAGATGGGAGGATCCCCAGGGCTCACTAGCCAGCCAGCCTGGACTACTTGGTGAGTTTTCAGCCAGTGAGAGGTCCTGTCCCCAAAGTTGTGTGGATAGGTCCTGATGATTTGCACCAAGGTTGCACCTGACCTTCACATGCATGTGCACATACACGCACACCTATACACACACATACTTGTACACACATGTACACATCATACAAAGTCTTAGGAAGTAACAAAGCTCACCGGGCTTGGCCAGCTTCTGACTATTACAGAATTACTAAACTCCCTGCCTGGGTTATATAAGCAGTAACTGCTGTGGACAGGAGACTCTGACCTGCTGAAATGATGCAGTCCTTCCGGGAGCCGCAGGTGGCTTTCATGAGTTGTCACATATTGTGGGGTGGGCTTTCTGGTGATGAGGAGTCCTTGACTCACCTATGCTTTGTAGTAAGTAGCCCAGGCAAGCTCACTGGCTCACTAAGCTGGACTTGGATGGAAGCTTCATTACTTTGTCATTAATGCTCTATCCGGAGTGAACTGACATTTGCTCAATCTCTCCAGGAGTGAGAGGTGCTCTCACACAGTACCGAAGTCTCACACAACCCAGCAGCCTGGGAAGCCCCATGAAAACGTAAGTTGGATACTTGCCTTCTCCCCCTCAAGTCAACCATGATCTCCTACTCTCAAACTTCATTTCCCTTTATGCAGACTCCATTTTTAGATAGCTTCAGCCAAATCCACTATTCTTCACACTAGGCTTGCTTTGTAGGCATAATCTTATTGTGCACTGTATGATTCAAACAGTGATTTCTGTACCCACATATCTAGTTGCGATTCTTATTCTAAGTATCTCCTGTCTCAATGTTATGTAAACATTCCTCCACAATTCTTCCCTGATTTGCCAATAAAATCTGATCAGCCAATGACTGGGCAGGGAAGAGAATAGGGCAGGACTTCCTCCCAGTCAGAGGCGTGGCAGGAGAGAGAGGAAGTGGATTAGCAATGGGGAGAGGGTACAGCATATCGTGAGAAAACAGCTCGAGCAGAGAAAACATAAAATGCAAGTGTCTCGGGAGTTTTGGCTGGGAAGTAGTCAGATTAGTTTAGAGGATTAAAATAGAATAACACTGCTCAGTTGTTGTGCGTTTAAAGCATGTTAAATAAATATAATGGTCCAATCTTGGCGACTGGAGAGGTGACTTAATGGTTAAGAGCACTAGCGGGGTTGGGGATTTAGCTCAGTGGTAGAGCGCTTGCCTAGGAAGCGCAAGGCCCTGGGTTCGGTCCCCAGCTCCGAAAAAAAAGAACCAAAAAAAAAAAAAAAAAAAAAAAAAAAAAAAGCACTAGCTACTCTTCCAGGAGATCTTGAGTTCAATTCCCAGGAACTACATGCAGTCACTTGGTGGGAGAAGATGTGCCTAGTCCTGCTGGGACTAGATGTCCCAGGGTGGGATGGTACCCAAGGTGGGGCTCCCCCTTCTCTGAGGATAAGGGGGAAGGGACAGTGGGGGAAGGAATTTGTAAGACTGGGACTGGGAGGAAAGGAGGGAGAGCTGTGATCTGGATGTAAATTAAATAAAAAAAATGAAAAAATAATATATATATATATATAATGGTTCGGTCTTAATTATTTAAGAGCTAGCTGAGTAAGAGGAAAACTTACCACACTAATTAAAATTCTATCTCAGGATCGTGCTGTAGGCTGTTCCCTCTCCTGGAGGGCTGTCTCCCAGTACACACTTGCTGCTGTCATGTTCGCAGAACTGTCTTCTAACTAAGGGGCCCATTAGGCACTTCACCTAAAATGTCAGCCCTCCCAAACAAACCATAGATTCTTTTCCTTCTAGAAGAACGATCTGATTTTCTTTATTGTCTGTCTTCTACGAACATACTAGGGCAAGGGTTTTCTTTGCTTACTGCTGTGTATTTCTCTTCAAGGGCAGTACCTGACATACAGCAGGAATATATAAAATAGTTGCTCAGAAAACAGCTATTGGGGGCCTAGAGAAGTGTTCTAGTAGTTAAGAGTACTTGCTGCTCTTGCAGAGGCTGCAGTTGAGCTCCCAGAGTGCACACAGTAACTCACAGCTACCTGTAACTCCAGTTACAAGAAATCTAACACCCTCTTCTGGCCTCCATGGGCACCAGCATGCATGTAGAACACATACACACATGTTGGGCTCTGGTGCAGGGGTGCTCTGTACAGCGATCTCTTGCCTGGCTAGGTATGTGGGTGTGGGTTCGGGAGATAGGAAAGAGAACTCAGGCAGGGAGGTGGAACAGCTTTTGCCACCCCCGGTGCCGGTTCTGCTCCTTTTTTTTTTTTAATTTTTTATTGGATTTTTTAAATTTACATTTTAAATGTTATTCCCTTTCCCGGTCTCTCAGACATAAGCCCCCTATCCAACACCCCTCCCTTCTTCTATTAAGGGTGTTCCCCTTCCCAACAACCCCCACACACATTCCCCTACACTGGGAAGTCCAGCCTTGGCAGGACCAAGGGTTTTTCTTCCATTGGTGCCCAAGGCCTTCCACGGCTACACTGCTCCTTTCTGCCGCTGCCTGCCACTTCAGTTGCTGGGTCTGGCTGAGCCAGCAGGAGACTGACTAGCCAACAAAGGATGCAGGGGAGCTTCTGGTGGCCATTTCGGCAAGAGCAGATCTCTTCCCCAAGTGGCAGTGTTACAGCTCTTATGACAGAAGCTCTCAGATGATGGAATAATTCCTGCACACCTTTAATTCTGAGCATGGCACTTAAATACATTTTTTTGCATCGGGTCAGTGTCTGACAGCAGGTACTTCCTATTGGTTTAGCCGGAGAGCTTGGGAAGACCTCATCTACATATTCAGGGGCGTGATCCTGTTTCCACGGCTGATCTGTCTTGAGCCTATGTGACCTGTGGTCACATCCTCACCTGTGGAGGAGGGGCTCGGGCATTGCTTTATGTGACTGGTCTCTCAAACCTCTCTACAGGGGTTTGTTGGGGGCTGCAGCTAGTGAGGCCCTGATCTGGGTGGTTGGGAATGTGCCTGCCATCCCCTTTAGGATCCCCAGGGATTTGACCTGTCTCGACCAGGAATCAGGGTACCTTTTACAGCTCGCTGCCCCACACATACATGCAGTTAAACCACTCATACACATAAAATAATAAAAGTAAATACACCTAAAACCAAAATCCAAAGAGGTAGACACTTGTATTCTCTTTTTCATTGCTGTGCCTAAACCTGACAAAAGAAACTTAGGGAATTGATTCTCTATTTTGACTCATAGATTAAAAAATACAGTTCATCATAAAAGTTAAGTCATAGCAACATGGTCTTGAGACATCATTTTAGCACTGTATTCACAGTGAGGAAGCAGAGAGAGATGATGGACCTGGCACTTGGCTTTCTCTTTTTCATTCAGTCTAGGATCCCAGCTCACAGGTGATGCTGCAGACATTCAGGGTAGGTCTTCCCTGTCAAGTTAAATTTTTCTGGAACCATCTTCACAGACACACCTGTACTTCAGTGCTGATTTAAAACCCAGTGGAGTTGACGGTGGAGATTAACCCTCACAGTGCTGTTGTTAAGGTATATGATGATAAAACCTACAGGTATAAAAATCACTTTCCCAGTTGCATGGTTACATGTGAGAGCAAAGGTTGAATGGAATACATCTGTTATACAAGGTTGTGCTCATAAAAGCCCCATTGTAACATGGGCTTTCTCTTGCCGCAAGCTGCTGGGCTCAGTATAAGTAAATCATTTCTCACATCTGCTTTTCTTTGTGGTTAACTAGACCTTCAAATGGCCTTCCTGACTTACTGAGTGTTTGTTGGCACTCAGGGATGGAAGATGAGCTCATAATATATGTGCCATATAGGGAAGTTAAAGACAAAAGTCCACTGGGTGAAGCATACAAACATGACTTGTTGAAGCCTTGGGCGTCCGTCATGGAAAGAGGGTTGCCTGTTCAACCCATAGTTGCCATCAGTGGGCTGAACCCACATGTGGTTACCAGCCAGGCCGAGTCTCTGAACGACCTACTCCAGACCCGATGATATGAATTGATGGGCAGTAGATTATTTTTCACACACCATCAAAAGGTGTTTGTATGTCTGTGTGTGCATGTACAGGTACATCAGTGTGTTTATGTCTGTGTGCATGGGTATGTGTGCCTATGAAGGTATATGTGTGTGTATGCTTGTATGTGTATGTGTATATTTGTGTCTGTGTCTCTGGGTATCCCTGTGTGTTTGTGTGTGCATCTCTGTGTGTATATATGTCATTGTGTGTCTTCCATTACAGGATGAGAAGTAAATGAGATGAAAGTCTCTGTAAATCCTTAAGAAAGGGTAATGCTGTTTTGAGCAAGATTTTTCTGGTCTTGCTCATTGTTGACCTCAATTTTTTTAAACATCTGTCTCAAGTTTGCCAAGACTGGTCTTGAACTCCTGGCCTGATGTGGTTTTCTACCTCAACCTTTCAAGTAGCTGGGACTGCATGCATGTGCTACCAAGGCTAGCTGGTCTTGATCTTTTAATTCTGGATTTAAGAGGTTGAAGGAGCTCTTAATCCTGTTTTGATTTGTTTTGTTTTTGGTTTTCGAGTCAGGGGTTTCTTTGTACAGCCCTGGCTGTCCTGGAACTCACTCTGTAGACCAGGCTGGCCTCAAACTCACAGAGATCTACCTGCCTCTGCCTTCTGAATGCTGGAATTAAAGGCCCCTTGCCTACCTAATGTCCACTGTGACATCACCTTTGGAAACTACATCTCTCTATCTTCCTGTGCTCCGATGTCACCCTCCACCTCTCCTACGCTACAGATACTCTGTTTATTACAGTGCATCAAAACCAATTTGTTCACTATTTTGTGGTGCAGGAGATTGAATCAAGGGCCTTAGGAGCTACATGCCCTGCCCAAGGCATTCACTTAACTCCCTATAAGTCTAGAGCTCCTAGAGGTGTGTGGCTTATCCATTACTATGTCCCATATTTAACCGTGTGCATGAAAGTGCCTGGGACATACTGGAGCCTCTACTGTTGCACAAAAGGAAGTTGAACTCAGACTCTGGGAGTCAGTAGTATTTCTAAAGAAAAGGTGTTCTGTGGTGAGTTTTTCATGAAAATGTCAGGTGCCTAGCACTGTCCATGAACCAGAGCAGCAACCACTTCCTTTCAGAACTTCCCTTTTGTTGTCACTCTGTGTAAGACAGCTCTACTGTTACAGTAGCATGAAGAGGCTGTGCTGTTGCTGAACTGTCTGTCCCTCAACACTTCCTTCACCAAGTCCCCAAAAGGCAAGAGGGACAATAACCCTAGAGATTGGGTCACCCAGCTCATCCCTCTAGTGTTTCAGTTCTTTGTTTTGTAGACATTGAGTTACCATGGAAGACACTAGTTTCTTGCATCTCTATCAGCTCATTCTCCTGCCTTCTCCCCAGACTCTGAAGAGCAAGTCATGCCTGGTTCCTGAAATAGACCTGCACACACCCATCCCTGTGAGCTGCTGCACACAGCCAGCCCTGTCTGCTGCTCTGCAGCGTCTCTGTCCTTTCAATAGGTGAATGATTTTTCCCACCGACAGCATGCTGCCTTATGGTGTCTGTCTCTGTGCTCTTCTGCTGTACCCTTTATGCCATGGCTCATGCCTGCTCTCAATAGTGTTTTTAAATAGGTTCTATCTTTATAAAAATGGTAAGTGACAAATTTAGAGCACTACATATGTCACTGTGAGATATATATATATATATCAGAAAAAGAACTCTCAATGTATATATGAAACAGTTAAGAATAGCTGATATATATATATATGTATATGTGTGTGTATATATATACATACCGATTATGACAACCTCTTGTCTGCCTGTTCTCAGAGCTATTCCACACCACCTCTGTCCTTAGGATCTTTGACTTCAGATGTAGTCATCGTCAAAGAGATCCAGAGATGTACACTATAGATTTGAGGACAGAAAAATGGATGGTGTGTGTGTGTGTGTGTGTGTGTGTGTGTGTATGTGTGTGTGTGTGTGCAAGTGCACACATGCATGTGAGCATGATATTGCACATATATGGAGGTCAAAGAACAGCAACGTGCAGCAACTCCTTCTGCAGTATGGGTCCCTGGGTTTGAACTTAGGCCATCAGACTTGGTCATGAGTGCCTTTACTACTGAGACATTTTGCTGACCAGAAACCAAGTTTTGCCTTCCTTTCTCCTGCTTCAGATGGTAGCGTCTTTGCTGTATCTCCATCCCTAGCAAGACAGCCATGTCCCATACATTCCAGCTGTATCCTGTAAGGGAGGCCGCTGCTCTGGGTGCATCCCAGCTTACGGATCCTGATAACTTTTCTCCTCCAGTCTTCCACTTACAGTGCTTTCTGCAACTCTGGTTGCCATTTCTGTCTTCCATTACCTGTTTTAAATTCCCTCTGCAGTAACTAGCATGGCTTCTGTGGCCTCTTACTCTTGGATTATCATATTCTGAATTTGTAGTTCATTACATACATGCATGGGAAAAACAAATATGTGAATGTCTGACCATGTGTCTTTGCAGATACACCTGTATACACACATGCATGACAAAACAGAAAAAGAACTCTCAGTGTATATATGAAACAGTTAAGAATAGCCATAGGAACTAGAAAGAGAAATAAGTCTAGGTAAGTAGGAAGTCCAGAAGGAATCCTAGCCCCACCCTATCCTGCCCCACCCCACCCCACCCCTTTAATAGCTTTCAGGCTGGAGAGATGGCTCAGTAGTTAAGAACCCTGCTTACTCTTCCTTAGGACCCAGGTCTGATAGCTAGCACATATATGGCAGCTCACAGCTATCAGTAACTACAGTCCTAGGGGACCTGATGCTCTTTCTTCTATCCTCCAAGAGCATTGCACACACATGGTGCACATAGGTGCATCCTAGTTAGGGTTATTCTTGTGATGAAACACCAGGATCCAAGCAACTTGGGGAGGAAAAGGTTTATTCAGCTTACACTTCCACATCACAGCTCACCATAAAAGGAAGTCAGGACAGGAAGTAAAGTAGGGCAAGAACCTGGAGGCAGGAGTTGATACAAAGGCCACAGAGGGATGCTGCTTACTGACTTGCTCCTCATGATTTGCTCAGCCCGCTTTCTTAGAGATTCCAGGACCACCCACAAAGGGATGGCATCACCCACAATGGACTGGGCCCTCCCACATAAATCACTAATTAATAAAGTCCCCTACAGGCTTGCCTACAGCCAGATTTTATGGATTTTATGGAGGCATTTTCTTAGCTGAGCATTTTTCCTCTCTAATGACTCTAGCTTGTGTCAAGTTGACACAAAACTAGCCAGTGCATACATGCATGAAGGCAACACACACACACACACACACACACACACACACGCAAGCACACACACACTTAAAATAAACAAAAATTAGCTTTATTGCAAACAATTCACATTTCTACAACCGTAACTTTTATGTGTTCACATATGTGACTTGGCTTTTTTAAAGTGGGGATAATACACATATTGTTTATATAACATTAAAAATAAAGTTAAAAACATTAAAACATAAATGGAGAACACACTACGTTTACTAGCTTACATCTTAAGCCATGTAGGGAAAGTGGTGCAGAGATAACATTCAGTCACTTAGCAAATTTTATTTATTTATCGTGTGCCAGGCGTTGTATTGGGCCCTGACTATACATCAGTGTCCACCCCAGGCATGATATATGCTCATATTATCTGGAATAATTAAACATACAGTGATGCTGACGTTTGCTAACTGTGAGTGAATAGTCCCTATTACCCACACTATTTAGGCACAAGGACAGCGAAAAGGCTAACCTAATCAAGTAAGGCTTCCTTGATGAAGTAGTTTACTAATAGAGTCCCATTTCCCTTCCTTATTACTCAGGGAAATCAACAGACAGAAGGGGAATTGTCAAAGCCAAGGGTCGTTTTCCTTCCTCTTCTCGGGGAAGCTACTTAGGTGGTTTGACTAAAAAGGACTCCTATAGGCTTATAAGAACGATTAGTAGGTGTGGCTTTGTTGAAGTAGTTATGTCACTAGGGGGTAGACTTTGAGGTCTCAGAAGCTCAAAGCCAGGCCCTGTGGCTCATAGTTTCTCTTCCTGCTTCCTGCCAGGACCAAGTTTCTGCCTGAATGCTCCCCTGCTTCCACTGTGACAATGGACTGTACCCCCGTAACTATAAGCAAGCTCCAATTAAATATTCTCCTTTATCGGAGCTGCCATGGTCATGATGTCTCTTCACAGCAGGAGGAGCCATAAGTAAGACACCACTCTAACAAGAAAGAGGTTGTTATAAAGGCATCTTTCAGGGCAAGCCCGTGATAGGATTCTAGCTTGCTAGAAGCATACAGGGGCTCTGCAGGAAGGGTCTCCTAGTACCTTGTGCAGTCTGAGCACACATTTCTACCACTGAACTACATCTCCAGCCCCAGGGCTGTGTCTGTTAGAGTAATTGATAAGACTGCTATCAGGTGGCTCAAAAGCTGAGGATATCAAGAGGTCAACAGTGGTTGTTGGACTTCAGGCCTAGCTCAGTGGTAGAAATGCTACTTTGGTAGCATGCTTAGGCCCTGGGTTCAATCCTCAGTGCAACACAGTACCATCAGCATCAAAGCCACCCAAACAACAAGACCCATTGGTACAAAGGTGCCAATGTCCAGTAATAATCCTCTGAGAAGGACAACCAGCACCCCTATGTGCACACCAGTACAGGGTCTGCAAGTTAGGCAAGTATTCGAACCCTGAGCTACACCCCCTCCAGCTTTATCTTCCTGTTCTGAAGGAGAGTAACATAAGAGCATTGTGGGAAATTCCTGTCTTCTAGCTACATATCTATTCATGCACTCCTTGCGGGGATTGGGGAAGGATTTTTTGTGCTAAAAAGCTATCCCATTGTCAGGTTTCAATCTTCCTAAGCTCTGTATTTTCCTCCTTATTTCCGAATAGCCTGATTCGTTTATTTTCCTCTCAAATTTTCCAATTACAGACATTTTGGTGTTGGCAATAATCTTATTTTTTATTGGAACACCGATTTATTTTATTGTAAGTCACACTTTCCCCATGAAATTAGGTTACCTGTAAAGTAGTCTACTAATTGCAAATATGGTTTAGATATAGCATGTCCTGGCTTTCCAGACTATATAAAAGCAGGTTACATTTGCCTTTGATGTCCGAGTTACAAAAGTAACAACAGGCTTTTAGCTTGACCTTAATGGCCTCTAGCTATTTCTGGGTGTTGCCAGTAAGGTATGCCACCCACACCTATTATCAGCTGTGGTAAGTGCATGGATGCACCAAGTCTTTCCCCTCTTGCTCTGGCTCCTCCGTGTCTGCATCCTGCAGGGACACTGAAAAGCCCTCAGCACTGCCAGAGCTCAATGTGAAAGCCGCACTGCTAGAGCCAAGAACTCAGTTCCAGGACTGCGAGCGCCGAGCGCGCTGAGCCTGCCAGCCCTGGGGTTGTTAGAACAGAATGGGTTTTATGTGCAGGCCGTGGAAATGACCCCCCCCAACCCCCAAAGTTTGAGCTGGTATCTGAAGCGGTGATGCTTTGAACCGGGTTTCTTGCTGCTTGGTCCCCTACATTCTAGTCCCATTTGGGGAATAGTTGGGAGATTACAGGGCGGAAATCCGCCCCCCTTCAAGCCTTTTCCTTTTGATTCTTATCCCCCCAACCCCACTCAAGCCTTTTCCTTTTGGTTCTTAGCCATCCTAGTAACTATGCTTGGCTCCATTCTTTAACCGTAAGATTTCCCATCCACATCAACAGATTCACACAGATAGCTTTGCGTCTGGAGCAGTCGTGTTACAGGTGTCTGCGAACAGGCTAAGATTATGTTCGGCTGGCCAATACATACGTTATGATTCACGGAACTGCACGCTGAGCATCTGTTGTCAGAACCCAGCACGACTTTTCCCCAGCACCTGTGTCGAGCAGGGCTGTGTAGCTGAGGTTTAAGAGCACAACTTTGTGGTCCAGCAGTGTTCTTGCTGGTGTGAGGGTTTGCCTCAAAACAGGGCTTCTGATGTTTCCTGCTGCGATGAATCGTGTAAATGAAGGGCTAGGGTGTGGTGGGAGCTTCTCACGACATCTGTCCTGCCTTCTTCTCACATTTATGCATCCTTCCTGCCAGAGATTTGGCGGCGGGGGTGGGGGTGGGGGTGGGGGTAGAGATTTGGAGGGGCAGGGTTATTTTTAATAGTTTAGCAAAACATTCTCTCTGGAAATGTAAATAAAATTGATTTTTAGCGAGTGCATAGTTTGTCAGGACACACTCAGTAGACGCCTTCAGCACACAAGACAAGGTCTCTCGGCAGACTGCAGCCTCTTCACTCTGGTCCACAGCACTGGTCCTCTCACCTCTGTGCTTTAGAATCCAGAAGATTCCAGATGCCAGTGGGGCACATTCAACTTGAACAAGGTGGGTGAACAAGGTGGGTTGGGGATTTAGCTCAGTGGTAGAGCGCTAAGGCCCTGGGTTCGGTACTCGTCTCCAAAAAAAAAACAAAAAACAAAAAAAAAAAAAAACAAAAAAAAACAAAAAACAAAAAAAAAAACATGGCAAAGTTCTCAGGGGTTTTTTTTGTTTTGTGTTTTGTTTTTTGTTTTTTGTTTTTGTTTTGCTATGAAAGTGGTTTTCTTTAACTAGCAGGAATTCTACGTAGTTATAATGTTCAACTTCTCTGAATGGAAAGCCGAGTTAAAAAGCTTTACATCCTTCAAAAGCAGTACAATCTTTAATAAAAATTACCCCAGTTATATTTACAACCACCAGGGTTAAATATAGGAATATGTTTTGTGGGAAACCACCAAACTGGCTTTCAAAGTGGCTGTTTTCACTCACAGCAGCCACCTGCTGTCACTCCGTGTGTCTCTAGCTGCTGCCGGGAGTCTGAGTTTTAGCCATTCTAATAGACACGCAGTGGTATCTCATTATTGCTTCCCTTTGCACTTCCCTGATGGTTCTGACGGGGAACATCTTTTGTGTGCTTCCTTGCATCTGAATGTCTTCTCTGGTGAGTTCTTCAAGTCTCAGGACTGTTTTTCCAGCAGTTGTTCGACTCCTAACATCCTTTTTAATTTTTCTGCCTTTTATCTTTCCCTTGGGGGAGGACATTGACCTCAGGGCCTCCTGCTCCTCAGGTAAGCATTCTACCACTGAGCTACATCCCCACCTTTCGCTTCTTTCTTATTCTATTTTAGGAATTTAAGTAAAGAATTGTAGAAGTAGAAGGTATTTCTACTACATTAAGAAGGTAAGCACTTTTTTTTTCTTTTTTCTTTTTTTCGGAGCTGGGGACCGAACCCAGGGCCTTGCGCTTGCTAGGCAAGTGCTCTACCGCTGAGCTAAATCCCCAACCCCGAAGGTAAGCACTTTTAAGAGATATATTGCAGCAATTACAATTTAAATTTTCAATTTGACATTGAATAATAATAATTATTATTATTATTATTATTTTCCATAGGAAAAATTTAAAGCTATGAAAAACTTCTGATAATTCTACAACAGGTTTAACATCTAACTAGGGCTCGGAGTGTTGGATTGATGATGGTGCTTATGTTTTCAAATCTCATGCTAGGTGATACCAGCGGGTATGGTGGTTAGGGATATGTACAGACTTAGCCCTGTGTGGTTGTTTTGCAGCTGGATGACCATGGGCAGATTGTTCAGCCTTTGTGGTTTTCAACTCTTTAACCTGGAAGAATGGCAAGGATTACTTACTGGACTGGAGGGAACTCCCAAATTTACCTTCTGGATCCCTAACTCCCAGCATGGCTGTAGTTGGATGTGGTACTGTAAGGTTTAGTGAGTCACTAAGAGTAATGGTAGACACATATGAGAAGGGTTCAGAGAGCTCTCCCTAAGAAGCACAAAGCTTGGGCCAGGTGAGCCCACAGACACAATGTGGGCATCTAGTGCCCAACCCTTTCGCCACCTTAATTTTAGGCAAAGAACTGTGAGAAAGCAGTGTGTAGAGGAAGCCATCTTAATATCAACGTTGTAGGGTTGTTTCTCTGTAGTGTTGTTTGTCCCCTAAAGGCTCATGTGTGGGAAAGTTCCCATCATGTGGAGAAACCCTGAGAGAAGCACTCCAATGGAAAAAGCCATTAAAGGCATGGTCTTGAAGGGACTACTAGGGCTGGAGAGATGGCTCAGTGGTTAGGAGCACTGACTGCTCTTCCAGAGGTCCTGAGTTCAATTTCCAGCAACCACATGGTGGCTCACAACCATCTGCAGTGGGATCTGATGCCCTCTTCTGGTGTGTCTGAAGACAGTTACAGTGTACTTACAGATAATAAATTTTTTAAAAAAATTTTAAAAAAAGAAGGGACTACTGAATTTTCCTTCTTTTCTTTCCTCTTTCCCTCCCTCTCTCCTCTTCCTCTTCTTCCTATTTCTTCCCCTTTTCCCCAGCCTCTCTCCACCCTCTCCTGACCAACACCATGAATGAATGAATGGCTTTGCTGCACCAGGCTCTACCCACAATGACATTTTACTTTACTCAAGACCGAAAGCAACAGAGCCAGCCATCCACAAACTAGCATACCTCTGCACAGAGGGCTGAAAAAGTCCCTTTGATTTAAAATGTATTTTCTGTGATATTTGTCAAATGGAATTCTTTCTCTCGCTCTCTCTCTCTCATACACACACATACACACCACATACACCATACACACACACACACAAGCACCAAACATACACCATACACATACCACATATATATATATGCACACCACATTCACACATAGATACACAATATACTCACCACACATACACACAGACTCACTCACCACACAGATACACAGATACACTCACATACACACATACAGAGACACACATAGACACACACCACACACACACCACATATGTATATAACACACATACCACATACACGTATACACACACAGAGACACAGACACACACACACACACACACAGTTTTATAGTCACATGGTGCCAGCACTAGAAAGTTTCTATAGAAGTGTTACCTGGCATTGTTAGCCTCAGATCTATGGCCCTGTGGTTACCCAGTGTGCTACACATTAACTGGACACAAAATAACTGAATCTTAACAAACATGTGAGAAACTAATTGTAAATTAGTTACATTGGGAGACATTTTCATTTAAAGTCCAGCCAGTCAGACAAAAGCAAATATGCCAACCTAATTTAGGGCCCACATACCATGGCTTTTTTCCCTCTTCCATCACTTGTCAAATGTTTGCATTTATGTTAGTTTAAGAAAAGAAGGCTTCCTCCTTCCTTTTCCCTAAGAAAAACCCAAACCAATAACATGTAAGTTGTAAGGGGTCTTGAGGGAAAGAGAAAACAGAACAGGAAATGTCTTTACAGATAAAGGAAGCCCATAAAACAGATGGTACTTGTAATTGTAGGAATTCCCAGCATAAATGGCAAGGAGTTAATCTCCAATTTTAAAAGAGTAGATGCCAGGAAGTATAAATGTTGATCTTTAAACAACTTTAATATGTTTGACATTTGATTTCTCTTAATGTATTCAACTTACAGATACCTGGATCCTTTAACCTTCCGATGACTATTATGGAACTTAATTCAAGGTGGGAAGATAATTTCTATGATGGTTATAGAACTATGGAAAAATCAAATGCCGTCAATAAAGCTTGAAATTTGTACTTTATTTTTAATGCATTTGTTTATTCATGTGGAAAAATGGATGCATACAAACTTACTCAGGGTAGACCAGAGGTAAAAATGCCTTTTGCAGGAGGCAATGTCCAGGAAGGGAAGCTTAGTGACTAAATCTTCAGGGTCCATCTAGATATCTCATTAGCATGGAGAACTCTGGGCTGTGTGCTATGTGACCAGTTGCCATGGTCCTCTTAGTGGGGTGTGGTGGTCACACACTCCAGGACAGGAATCAGGTCGGGAGCAGATTCAAACACCTACTGTCCTCAATTATGGGAATTACTAGGGTTCCTTAATCTGCTTGACCTCACCAGTTTTTCTGTCTGGTGATACAGTTCCACTAGCCCCACAGCCTTCAATAAAGCTTGAAATATGTATTTTATTCTCAATGTATTTCCTTATAGGGGTAGAAAAAGATTAGGAAGTTGAAGAAAAAGTAGAAGAAACATAAAAACAGAGCAAAGAGAAAGGAGAAGAAGCAAGAAAGGAGAAGAGAATGGAAATGGGGAATTTTTAAAAACCATAAAAACAAAACAGTTGTGTAGGTCTTGCCATGTTTGTTAGGAAGGTCCTCTAGGGACAGTGGAACCCTTTTCCATCCCCTTGGAATGTTGATGGGCTCATCAGCTGGGTTCACTTTCCTTTTGCCCAGACCCAGGGGAGAACAGCCATTAGCCAGTGTTATGGGCATCATAGCCAAACAGGTGAGGAGATGCAGTGCACCGTCTAACTTTATCAGCAGGATTTTCACTGATGAATGATAGTCCCGTTTCCTCCTTCCTTGAGTATATGGGTGAAGAAGGCCAAAGGAACTGGGGTTCAATTCCATTTGCCATTTGCTACCCTACAAGAAGCTCTTCTGACAGAGTTTACCTGGGGGGTTCAGATTGCACATATGGAGCATAAGACAGACTGACAGAGACATATGCCCAGTTGTTTTTTCCATTCTTCTTGAGGGTCTCCTTGGGAAGAATATACCCTTGTAGATTTTTGTACTGTAATATTCAATAAGCAATGTTTAAATTAAATCAAGGGCTGAGGAAACAGCTCAGTCCTAAAGTATTTATCTCAAGGACCTGAGTTTGATCCCCAAAACTCCAGCAAAATGTCAGGTGCCGTGTGCCATTCCTCACATGTGGATCCCAGTTGTGAGTATCTAATTGTGTGTGCTCAACTTGTACCTTCAGAAGCTAGGAATACAGAAAGAAGTCATGAGAGGGATAACTTAAGAAGGGGGATAGGATGATGTACATAATGTGAAAGCAGACAGAGGAAGCTGGAGTGAAAGAGTTTAAGCAGGGGAGGGAAGAGAGGGTGGGGAAATGAAGGGGCAAAAAAAGAGGATAAATTGAACAGAAGATGAATGAAATAGTCATGTGGAACTGTACTCATTTGTAATCCAGTTAAAATATATAATAATAACTTTGAATGGAGATACCATGCAAAGGTGTATAAACTGCTTCTAGAAGCTATAGGTTATTAAACAAAAATCTTGATGACAGGCATGGGTATCTCCTCATAAGTTGTTGGTCAGGGAGGTTGCAGAGCCCGCCAAATAATATAGGCTCCTGCTATTCCTCTTGGTTTCCCCCTATAACTAAACAACAAGACACCATTACTGAAAATAGCACATGCCGTAATTGTAAGATATGAAGGAGTCAAACTGTAACTGCGCTGATGATTTCCTTCTTACTGGCTAGCTTTCATAGTGCCAGGTGGTGCTATGTAGGTTCACTGGAGAGAAAAGGCAGCAACGATCTTACTAAGCTGTAAATCCTTTGAACTACAATACCAACCTGCAAGAGGAAAGATGTGAACATTTGTGTAATAGTGGCAGGGGTGCTATGGGAGTAACCAGTCACTCTCTAAAAGGTCCATTCCACATGGAAATTCATGCCTTGTACTATAAACTCAGTTAAATACTCATTATTGAGAAGGTCATAGGCCCTAAGTAAGAACTTACTAGTATTGTTTAGCTAAATTGTCATAGTGTCAAATTATTTGGTAAATAGTTATGCTTATAACTACAGAAAAATGCTAATGCCAGCCTTGTTTAATTGATTTAATTGATAAACCAAGAAAATGTCCTAAAGACTTGCCTACAGGTCAATCTAATGGAGATATCTTCTCTACTGAAGTCCCTTCTTCTGGATTACTTTCTCATATGTCAAGTTGATAAACGAACAAACAAACAAACCCCCCAAAACCCAAAACCAAACAAAAACCAAAACAAACAAACAGCCCTGGCCAGCACACAGCCATAGTCAGAGAAGTCTCTTTTTCCATTGATCAGTGGTAAATCCAGAAGCTCTAGGTACTGAGTGTAAGTGGCAGTTGAGTGCTCAGGTGTAAAGAAGGCATTTACACCATACTCTCTAGGGCTCAGGGGTGATGACAGAAGAGAGGATGGAAAGAGTGTTAAGAACCCGAATCCAGGGAGCAAGGCTGTAAGATGCCATCTTTTGGGCAGGATACAGCCGCTGCCACCACGAACTCACAATACCTACAGTTGCCTACACTGTGTCTTCACAACAATGGGCCTGTCAACATTCCAGCTTGAATGGGGTAAGGACTCAGGATGCCACTGGCTACTGATGGCTTCTGGAAGAGGGGAAATCATTGACTTTGGTTATAGACCCATTGTGATCTCATTTCAAATCCTGGTTAAACACAGTGGGTCACAAAGAGAAGCAAAACAAAACGCCATCAATTAGAGAAAGAGATTGGTAGAAAGAGAGGATGTTGATAGGGATGGAGGGGAGACAAGAAAGGCTGGGTGGGGGAGTGAGAGTATTCAGAATACATTATATGCACACGTAATATTGTCAAAGAACAAACCTTAAAAAAACACCCGAGTGGTACGGACCTTCAGAGAGTTGATCCTTGTGCAATGGCGCCTTCCAGGAAGTTCTTCGTCGGGGGCAACTGGAAGATGAACGGGAAGAAGAAATGCCTGGGAGAACTCATCTGCACCCTGAACGCAGCCAAGATGCCGGCAGACACCGAGGTGGTTTGTGCACCGCCAACCGCCTACATCGACTTCGCCAGGCAGAAGCTGGATCCCAAAATTGCTGTGGCTGCACAGAACTGCTACAAAGTGACCAATGGGGCTTTCACTGGGGAAATCAGCCCTGGCATGATCAAAGACTTAGGAGCTACCTGGGTGGTGCTGGGACACTCGGAAAGAAGACACGTCTTTGGGGAATCAGACGAGTTGATTGGGCAGAAAGTGAACCATGCCCTATCCGAGGGACTCGGAGTGATCGCCTGCATTGGGGAGAAGTTAGACGAAAGGGAAGCTGGCATCACTGAGAAGGTTGTTTTTGAGCAAACCAAGGCCATCGCAGATAATGTGAAGGACTGGTCCAAGGTGGTCCTGGCCTATGAACCGGTATGGGCCATTGGGACTGGCAAGACTGCAACCCCTCAACAGGCCCAGGAAGTACACGAGAAGCTCCGGGGATGGCTGAAGTGCAACGTCTCTGAGGAGGTGGCTCAGTGCACTCGGATCATTTATGGAGGTTCTGTGACTGGAGCGACTTGCAAAGAGCTGGCAAGCCAGCCTGATGTGGATGGCTTCCTCGTGGGCGGTGCATCTCTCAAGCCTGAATTCGTGGACATTATCAATGCCAAACAATGAGCACTGCTCATCCCCCTACCTTCCTGCGTAGCCTGGACCAGGTTGCCCAGAAGTTTAGTAACTGCTCCCGCCAGTCACATGCTTCTGATGACATCATCAACTCCATCCTGTGACCTATTCCATACTGTACCTTCCTGAGCCTCTTACCTCCCCATAATAGTTGGGACCAGGCCAATCCCTTTACCACTTACAATGGGTAAAATCAAATATGTCACCAAGATGGCTTCCTGAGGAGGGGAAGGAGTAGAACTGGCTGTCCCTTTGGGCCCTAATGGGTGAAAACGGCCTTCCATTGGTTTGGGATGGAAACTCATGGCTGGACCACAGGAAGTAGGCTTCTTGTCACTTTGGCCTGTCACTTAGATGGCCTTGGCTCTAGCTTCACTCCCAAGCCCTACTGGATGTGTGATGCAGAGATTCAGAGTCTTCAGGTCTGAATTTCAGTGTACATTAAGGCCAAGATCCTCTTACTCTTAGAGGCCTGGGATATCCCCTCCCCCGCAGTGCCAAAGCCCTTGTATTGTGTTTGTGAACCATCCTACGTATAAGGGAAATAAACACCTGGGCCTAAGCATATGGTTTGTCATAATTTAAGACAGTGTGGGGGCTCTAGCCTCGGGGTGGGGGGCAAGTGGAATGTAAAAAGAACCAATAATGAAACACGTTCTGTGACAATTAAAAAAAAAAAAAAAAGCACCCAAGTGCAGTTGTATGTAATAGTAATCCCAGCACCGAGGTGGAAGGAACAGAAGATCCCCAAGTTTCTCTGGCCAGCCAGCCTACCCTATTTTGTGAACCCCAGGTTCTTAGGAAATCTCTAGCCACCCAAATCAAGATGGATGGTACTTGAGGAACAACATTTGGGGTTGACCTCTTAGTTCCACAGATGCATGTGTACATATGCAAACACACTTGCACACACACAAACACACACCAGCCCGACATGTGTTCACAGACACAGACATGAGATTAACTCCATTAGTACCTGTTTGTCATGGGCTATGTGACAGGCAATGAGGCGGTAGAGGAAGGGTCAGTCTGCCTCCTTGTATGTGCAGAAAATACCCCTTATCTCACTACATTGGGGATTCCTCTGTGCTCTCAATGTTGTCCTGCCCTCTGTTACATTTCGTCACCCTGGATCCTTCCATTGGGCATTATGCTTATGTCAGAAAGTTGGAGTAAAAAAAAAAAAACTTAGATGACTAAGAAAAAATAACCTGAAAGGCAGCCATTACTCATACTTATTTAATAGAGATTTTTCTTAGCCTGACATGGTGGCTCTGTCAGTTATTTTTAAAAATTGTATTTATGTGTATGGGTGTTTCACCTACCTAGATGTAAGCATACCATGTGTGTACAGTTCCCACTGGAGCCTGAACAGAGCATTGACCTCCCAGGAGTTAGTGATTTTAGATGGTTGTGAGTTCAAAACTCTTGTGGGTTTCTGAACCTGGGTCTTTTGCAAGAGCAGCAGTGTTCTTACCCACGGAGCCATCTCTGCAGCCCCTGTATTAGATACTTTTGTTGTGATAAAACATCATGACCAAGAACAACTCACAGAAGAGCTCTTTGGTTTTTCATTCCAGATAGCAGGCGGGCACGGCAGCAGGCAGCTGGGGCAGCAAACTGGGAGGCCACACTTTCAGCCTCATAGGAAGACAGTGGGTGAACTGGAAATGGGGCAAGGCTAATTCTCAAAATTTGCTCGCTGATGTACGTCTTCCAGCAAAGTTCCAGTTCCGAAGGGTTCCATAGTGTCCCCTAACAGTGCCACCAATTGCAGATCAATTTAGATACCTGAGCCTATGGGGAATAGTTCTTCATTTAAACTACAGTAGCTTGTGCCTGTCATCTTAGTATTTGGTAGACTGGGACAGGAGTCTCAGGAACTTAAGGTCATCTTTGGATGTATGTTTATTTTTAAGCCATCCGGGGCTATGTAGTGAGACCCTTTCTCAAAAAAAAGTTATTATAAATAGTGTCTTACTGAACTTTCCTATTGCTGTGACAAAACATATAACCAAGGCAATGAATAAAAGAAAGCATTCAATTAGAGGCTTCCTTGTGACTTCAGAGGACATGGGCGTGGAGTTGGTGAGTATGGCAGTAGACAGGAAGGCAGGCATAGCCCCGGAGAAGTAACTGAGAACTTACAAAGTTGGAAGGAGGTAGAGAGAGGGTGGGCCTGACACGTAAACTCAAAGCCAACCTCCAGTGACCACAAGGCCACACTTCCTAGTTCCTCCCAAAACAGTTCCAGCAGTTAGGCACTAGGCATTCAGATAGATAAGCCTCTGGGGGCCGTTCCCATTCAAATCACCACAAACAATAAACATATTTTCACTTTAACCTAACCTCATACTAGCTGTGCAAATCAGAATGAAGCAAATTTCTAGAACAGAATGAGTTACAGGAGGTATAGCCTCTGCAGCCTCTTGGGCTAAGTTTTCACTCCTGCTGGGTTTGTTCTTTCTCTGGCTTCAGCCATGACGAACAACCTCTCATCCTTGCACTTCGGCAGTAGGCTTTCCCAGCCTACCTGACAGGCTGGGCCATCATGCTCCATACTGTGAATTCAGGAGCGGGCTATACATGTGTGTGCTTCCCGGTCATTCTGGTCACTCTCGTGCCTGCTGTCTCCATTGCCTCTTAGTAGACTTGAACGTTTACCGTGATTCCTGCGTAATGGCCCACCTACCTACCCCGTTGCTGCTCTTACGAGCAGAGCACTGACTGTAGGCTCCCCAACTCAGTTGTGATCATTTCCCCTATTCAGGAGTGGCAGTCTTGGCTTGGGATCTATTTGGGGGAGATGCTTGTGACTCGATCTTGGTCAATGAAAAGAAAATACGAGGAGGCTTGGGGAGGTGGTTTGGTTGGTGCTTTCTGCACACACATGAAGCTTGAGTTGGATCCCCAGCTGGCTTTAGCCACATTGGTCAACTCCAAGCTCAGTGAGGGACTCTGTCTCAAAACCTAAGGTGGATCTCTGTGAGTTTCAGGCCAGTGAAGGCAGGGTGTGACCCTGCCTCAAAAAACTAACAGCAGACAAAGCGTCATAACATGGGCAAGGAGAGTAATGGGAAGACCTCCACGTATTTTCTACGGTTAAAACAAGACTCATGAATGGTACTGTTCACAGCTTCAGGAGGAACATGGCATGAGAGCTGCTGGACTGCTGGGCTCTCTCACAGAAGAAAAACACAGGATGCTGAGGAGGGCAAGGCACAACGAGCATGGCTGTGGAGTCTGTCCTCCGTCAGGAATGCTGGGCTCTCGAATCACTGGGGCACGGGACTATCTCCTCAAGCCTCCTTTTGTCTATTTTAATAGTAAGAAATATAGCATGTTTCCATACTGCTTGCATCAGCTAAACCAGCAAATTTCTAACACCGGAAGCCATGATATACCTGCTTACGTCTATGTACATAGAAGTCAAAGAATTTGAGCTGGTGGTCCTGTGTGGGTTTTGGTTGACTATGCAATTTCAGGAGGAAAAAAAATGACATAGTAATAAGATCACAATATGGACACACTTGCCCGCTTTTAATCTAGAGTTTTTATGTTGAGATAGTGAAAGCTTCCCATGAAGATGTAGAAAGAAAGAGCGAGAGGTCCCTGTTTCCCCCCCACACCCCACTTTCCCAGTGGTAGCATCCAGCAGTTGGAGCACAGCAGCCTTGGAGCTCACCATCTGTCCTAAAACAAGACCTGGGATTTGAGGATGAATTCCACAAAATCCCATGGGCTTTCGTGGGAGAAATCTGCAAGGCCAAAATAAACAAGAGAAGTAGAGAGTGGGCCAAGACTGTTTGCTGGACAGATGGCGGACCGGCATTCCAGGGAGAGGACGGTTTCCTTTGCTGCTTTTTCTCACCGGATGTGAATGACAACGGCCCTGTGGAAGAGACGACATCATTCGGGAGTTAAATAGTAATAGTTTATAGCAGTTTGGCTAGGGAAGTAAGCTACCTAGCACCTAAAGACCTAGAGGGGTCTATGGAAGAAAGAAATTTGTCCAGGGAACAGTTTGGGCACTCTGTTCTGTCCCCATGAGACTTATATCCCTTTTTATATTCCTGCAATGTGGCATGAGCTGTGTCAGGAACTTAATGAGTGAAAGACATGCTTTGATGCTAATTGTTAATGCCACTGAAGCCGAGTTCCTTCTTGCCCACCTTTCTTGGAGTTGGGAAAGTTCATGTCTTTACTTTGGTTAAACCTCTTTGAATAATCCACAGCTGTAAGAGAAGTCTCCTGAGGTCCAGCATGGTCTCCTGCTAACAAATCCTAGTTGTCTTGAAGCTGTGGCAACTCAAGCAAGTAGAGTCTATTACCTCATCACTAAGGCAGCTCAGGAATAGCAGGCTCTCCACACAGCATAGTCCCCCGCCCCCAAACCCTCCAACACACTCTAAACTTGCACTTCAGCCAGATAGGGAGTATAACTGAAAACTGCCGTTGTTTGTAAACTTTTATGAAAACAACTTGAAAATTCCATCTCTTACATGGTTCTCTTCTAATTCTAATTCATCAAAAAAGATTTCTTCTAATCTTTCAAGATTCTCCCCCAGGAAGAGTTTTGTTTCTGAGCAAACATCTTAGTTAACTACTAATGAATTTCATCTTCCCAAGAATGAACCAAGGAGTCTGAGGTTTCTTTCATGTAACCAATTGGAGCCCAGCGTGGTGGCACATGCCTGTAATCACAGCACTCTGGAAGTAGAGACAGGATGATCGGGAGTTCAAGGTCATCCCCTCCTGCAGAGTGAGTTCAAGGTCAGCTCAAGGGCTATGTGAAACCCTGTCTCAAATAAACACAAAAATCATAATGGCTGTATTTTGAGTAAACTATTTTAGGCTTCCTGAGAAACTGGAAACAACTAAAGGAATCCTTGGCCTCTGTCTACCCCACCCCCTCTGACACTTGCCGCCATTGCTCTTGTCAACTGCTGGGACCCTGAGGAGTCTGGGTCTGACATGAGCAGCAGGGTGTGGTGGCACATGCCTATAGTCCCTGCATTTCAGAAGCTGAGGCAAGAGGATAGCCAGGACCTCAAAGCATGTCTGGCCTGTGGAGTGATATTCTGTCCCAAAACCACTAAACTAATAAAAATTAAGAATCAATTATTCAATTAAAAAAGAAAAGAAACCATCATTCCAGGCAGCTCCCGGCAGAGATCGTGGGGTTAGTAAAGGCCTGTGACTGCTGACAGATTTTCGCCATCAGTTTACCTTCCGCACGGTGAGGAGCACTCAGCTGTGGTAATAGTCTGGCCTCAAGCTCTCTTCTCCAAGGGACGACCAGTCCCAGCTCTGTTAAGAGACATCAAAAGATGCCGCAAGCGAGCTGGCACGGTGACACCTGCCCCTTTTAAGACCTGTCCCTCGAGATGTGGAACATTTCTCCTAGTGACTCCACCATGGTCATCTGTGGTGTAGCTGTCACTTTAGGACGTTTAACAAAAAGACCAACCCTCAAACAGGAGCACAGCGAAACAGTAACTTTTAATATCTTCTGAAGGAAAAGGAAGTATTTTTATTACCATCATCCGTTGCCACAGTATTTTGAAAGGGAAAGCTTCAAATAAACGGGAGCTTGGAAATCTGACCTTGGCTGGTGTAAGAATAGAGAGAATCTGGTGCGTCTAAATTTCTCATTCAGGACCTCAGTGTTCCAGGAAGTGGCTCGCTCAAGTTTCCTTTCTCTATTTAGCTCTCCTGAATGGCGGCTTCAGAGCCTAGGCATCACTGCCAAGGGTCCTGCTGGCACATTCAGCTGCCATTCAAAGAAACGGCTCTCCACAGCGCCTCACATTTGGGAGTCTGTCTTACAGCATAAACAGGTGGAAGGACATTCTGCCTGGAGAGTTCTTCTGGCGCGCTCGACTGCTTCTACTGCCCAGGGCCAAGAATGACAAAAATCCTTTGTGTCTATTTCAGGGTGGGAAAGACCTGATGTTACTGTGAACAGCAGTTAACTTGCTGTTCAGACAAGACTCCCAGGGCAGCTGTTGTAACCCAGACAGCAATAACTTTAACATGTGGCCCTGCTGCCAGGATACATTGGTAGAAACTTTGAACAAATCATTTAAGAAATTATGCTCTCATGATAATGTTGAGTGGTCTTAAGATCGACTTACAGATAACCAAGTATTTGTTAGTATCATACCAAAGAAGTACAACAAGATATTAATCAAGTAGGGCTGTGCTTTCTCTTCCGTTCCATTCGAAACATCTGCTTTCAGTAAAGTCCATGAGTTTTCTGTCGGCAAAAATTGGAAACGACACCAGATTTGAAATCCACAGCTACAGTCGAAGTCGACTTAACCTCTTATGTGCTGGCGGTACACACAGTCGTACTTAAACTAGCATCTGGGTCAGCTTTACAGTGAAATTATAAATTCTAATTTGTGAAGTAGGCAGTGGGTTTTAGCCTAAGCTTAACTATCCAGGCTTAATTTTTAGTCTTAACACATGTAAGAGTGTACACGAGCTTTTAAAAAATTTGAATGAAGAAAATAGCATTAATACTTAAATAGGAGTTACTTACACTAGAGTAAAATTACTTCAGTAGGATAAGAGCTGGATTAGCTGATATAACCTATTTCTAGAAAGTGAGTATTCAACACAAGGCTACATGGATCTCAATATTCCCAGCTAAATATCCTCGAGACCTCTATTATACTAATGTTATTAAAAAAAAAAAACTCTGATGGTTTTTGCCTTGAACATATGCAGACCAAAATTAAGGAATGTAACTGTCCTTGTTCCAGAGTGAGCAAAGGGCGCTGATGGTACCATTATTGATCTATAGTCACCAGGGAGCACAGAACTAAGAATGCCATTGCTGACTCTTATAGCACATTCCTGTAATCCCAGCACCTGGAAGCAGAGGCAGGAGGATAACCGAGAGTCCACGGCTAGACTGAGCTACAGAGTGATTTCCAGGCCAAAACAAAACAAGCAAAAGTCCACTCTTTTTTTTTTTTTTTTTTTTTTTTTTTGTTCTTTTTTTCGGAGCTGGGGACCGAACCCAGGGCCTTGCGCTTCCTAGGTAAGCGCTCTACCACTGAGCTAAATCCCCAGCCCCCAAAAGTCCACTCTTAACCTACATTCAGTTTGGATTATTTGGGGCTTTCGGTTTAGTGCAGCTGAAGAAGATTCCCGACCTCAGTGTCAGGGTCTATGTTTATATATGTGGTCAGGTGCACCTCAGCACACACGTGCACCTGAACACACAAGCACACGCAAAGCAGAAGATAAGAAAGTCGATCGCTGCTAGACACTTGGACCCAGACTCTTGCCCTGGCTTTGGCCTACCCGGTGTCTCTGTTTTCTCATTATTGTTCCTACATTCTTCAGTCAAGGCGCCACATGATCTCAGCTGTTGGACTAGTCTGCTTAGTCTGTCCTGCCTAGCAGCTACCACAAATCCGTGCCAGCCTTGTCTGTCATTCATGATGTCCAAACAGGCACAACAGCTTCTGCCAGTTCTGCCACCTACTTCCCAATTTCTCAACCCCAACCCTACCTCCCTGGTCCCCCCTCCCCCCATGATGTCTACTTCTGTCCTCTCCTTTTATCTCTCCCAGGGTCCAGATCAGTAATGCACTCGCTCTGTGGTACTCAACGGCTGCCAGCTCCTGGCTTATCTTCTGGTACTCACGCTTACCGCACACTGCTGAGGCCAAACCACAAGGTAAACTCTAGGCTCTCTCACACTGATGCTGGCCCTTTCTCTGACCCTTTGGAACATGTCACTGATACTTGATCTTCCTGGAAGTCCAGTGCTGGCTTTCTTCTCTGTGCTCTTCTCTTTTTTGAGGCAGAGATCCAGGAAGCACTTCTCCCCATTGTTTTTTTTTTTTTTTTTTTTGCTTTTGGAGTTCACAACTAGTGATGCCTCTTACTCTGTGCTCCCTTTTTGTTATTGTTACAGAGCCAGACTAGCTCAGCTGATCCCCAGCCTGGCCCAGATTTGCCTGGATGTTCTTGTCACCACCTGTCTTCTCTCCATCCTTGCGTCACTTCTTGGACATGCTAACAAAGAAAGTCCACAGCCCAGGGTAAATGCAAAAGGAAGCTGCAGAGCAAGGTGTGTAGGAACAAGATATTATTATTACTACCATTAAAATAACATTATCAATAATATTAATAGCATTATTAATAGTAATAATATTAGTAGTAGTATTAAGATAAAAGTGTATGACAACCAGTCCTGCCTACTCGGCATTAACATTTGACTGGCAGCATGCCCTATATTTCCAAAAGACATGGTCTCAATCTAGCTTGTGAGTAAACACTGCAGAGGCATTGATGAAAATAGCTAAGACAGTTCTGATTCCTTTAAATTAAGTAGCAAAGTCCATGGGTGTGAGGTAGATACACAGAAAAGGAAGGAAAACCAGTAATTTTAATGCGTTCCAAACATGAATTTATCATAAACCTCAGTAGACGATGTCACTGATTTTCATGAACTTAAATGTTTGATAAGCCAAGTGCTGAAGGGTGACACGATAGGGACAGTTTCCATGAAAGTCCTATTGACTTTGAAAATAAGGCAATATAGAACAATTCCTCCTAGCTATACAGTAAGGTTTCCTTTCTTGACAGAGGGTGGTATGGGTGGGAGGAGGAGCTTGCTCAAAAGCAAACCCTCGCAACAATCAGAGTTTTCATAAAAACGTATTTTTCTCAAACAGCATTAGCCAAAAGAGAGATTAGACATTTGAATAATCATCAAGATTTATTTGCATATAAATTAACACCTGTCTATGTCCATGATCATAGCTTTAAATTTTATGGGAAATAAAGTTTTTGGCTTAAATTTTATGGGCCTAAAGCTTTTCTCCTGGAATTATGGGTACCAGTCAGTAGTTCTATGGGAGGAGGAGAGAGGAGCATGATATTCTATAAAGCCCTGGATGCTTAGGAATGCCTCCCCTCTCTCCCCTCTTCCCTCTGTCCTGCTTCCTTTGTTCTTTTTTGAGATGCTGGGAATAGAACAAAGGGCCTAACAAATGCTGCACAAGTGCTTTACGACTGAGCTACATCCAGAACATATACCCCTGTCCCCAGCTTTAGACAGGGTGACTGTAGCCCAGGCTAGCCTCAAACTCACTATATAGTTAAAGATGATCTTGAGTTTCTCCTCTCCCTACCTGCACTGTAAGAGCTGAGATTGTGAAGGCACACCACTGTGCCTGGATGCAATATTGTTATTTTTTATTATGCTCAGCTATTTTTAAGTGGTTCATATCTATAATTGCAATTTTTTAAATTCGTTAAAATGACTTTTAGCTTTTGAGAAAGGATTGATGGGGCATTCTGTGATTTTGGCTTTAAAAATAGAACCCTGTTCTTGCAATAAGAAGGCTGAGAAATAGTAAGGAAAATGGCGAAATCAGCTGCACGCAGGCTGTCTGCCTGTCCGTCTGTCTGTCTAATTTATGGAGATTAGGTCTCCAGATGACCTTGGCTGAATTGGCACTCCCTGATGTAGGTCAGGATGGCCTCAAATTCACAGAGATCTGTCTGCCTTGGCCTCCTGAGTGCTGGGATTGAAAGCATGCATCAACATACCTGGCTTTGAAGGGTGATTTTTTTAAAAGATTTGTTATTTTTCTTTATATGAATACACTGTAGCTGTCTTCAAACACGCCAGAAAAGGGCATCAGATCCCATTACAGATGGTTGTGAGACACCAGGTGAACTCAGGACCTCTGGAAAAGCAGTCAGTGCTCTTAACGGTTTAGACATCTCTCCTGCCCTTACAAGGTGATTTTTAATTTATACAGTAGTACCCTTTATAATTTGTCCACAGAGACCCTACAAATGTGATAATGAACCCATGAGTTAAGTGGATCCTGGAACTGAGCCCTAGTCCACACGAATGATGTCACAATCAGAGGAGAGATTAACTCTAAGGGCGCAGAGGTAAACAGATTATTATAGGTGTGAGTGAAAATACGTGCTAAAGACAAGAGTCACAAGCATCCACATAACTATTTAAATAGTCATGCTTTCTCTGACATTATACACTTCCCTTATAAAAATATTTCAATAAAAAGTTATTTTACACAGAAGACAAAATTCTACCAGAGTGCATGACTTAAATATATATTTCGGAAAAAGATAGCATTTTCAGCAAATGGTGCTGGTTCAACTGGAGGGCAACATGTAGAAGAATGCAGATCGATCCATGCTTATCACCCTGTACAAAGCTTAAGTCCAAGTGGATCAAGGACCTCCACATCAAACCAGACACACTCAAACTAATAGAAGAAAAACTAGGGAAACAACTGGAACACATGGGCACTGGAAAAAATTTCCTGAACAAAACACCAATGGCTTATGCTCTAAGATCAAGAATCGACAAATGGGATCTCATAAAACTGCAAAGCTTCTGTAAGGCAAAGGACACTGTGGTTAGGACAAAACGGCAACCAACAGATTGGGAAAAGATCTTTACCAATCCTACAACAGATAGAGGCCTTATATCCAAAATATACAAAGAACTCAAGAAGTTAGACTGCAGGGAAACAAATAACCCTATTAAAAAATGGGGTTCAGAGCTAAACAAAGAATTCACAGCTGAGGAATGCCGAATGGCTGAGAAACACCTAAAGAAATGTTCAACATCTTTAGTCATAAGGGAAATGCAAATCAAAACAACCCTGAGATTTCACCTCACACCAGTGCGATTGGCTAAGATCAAAAACTCAGGTGACAGCAGATGCTGGCGAGGATGTGGAGAAAGAGGAACACTCCTCCATTGTTGGTGGGATTGCAGACTGGTAAAACCATTCTGGAAATCAGTCTGGAGGTTCCTCAGAAAATTGGACATTGAACTGCCTGAGGATCCAGCTATACCTCTCTTGGGCATATACCCAAAAGATGCCTCAACATATAAAAGAGACACGTGCTCCACTATGTTCATCGCAGCCTTATTTATAATAGCCAGAAAATGGAAAGAACCCAGATGCCCTTCAACAGAGGAATGGATACAGAAAATGTGGTACATCTACACAATGGAATATTACTCAGCTATCAAAAACAACGACTTTATGAAATTCGTAGGCAAATGGTTGGAACTGGAAAATATCATCCTGAGTGAGCTAACCCAATCACAGAAAGACATACATGGTATGCACTCATTGATAAGTGGCTATTAGCCCAAATGCTTGAATTACCCTAGATCCCTAAAACAAACGAAACTCAAGACGGATGATCAAAATGTGAATGCTTCACTCCTTCTTTAAATGAGGAAAAAGAATACCCTTGGCAGGGAAGGGAGAGGCAAAGATTAAAACAGAGACTTAAGGAACACCCATTTAGAGCCTGCCCCACATGTGGCCCATACATATACAGCCACCCAATTAGACAAGATGGATGAAGCAAAGAAGTGCAGACCGACAGGAGCCGGATGTAGATCTCTCCTGAGAGACACAGCCAGAATACAGCAAATACAGAGGCGAATGCCAGCAGCAAACCACTGAACTGAGAATAGGTCCCCTATTGAAGGAATCAGAGAAAGAACTGGAAGAGCTTGAAGGGGCTCAAGACCCCAAAAGTACAACAATGCCAAGCAACCAGAGCTTCCAGGGACTAAGCCACTACCTAAAGACTATACATGGACTGACCCTGGACTCTGACCCCATAGGTAGCAATGAATATCCTAGTAAGAGCACCAGTGGAAGGGGAAGCCCTGGGTCCTGCTAAGACTGAACCCCCAGTGAACTAGTCTATGGGGGGAGGGCGGCAATGGGGGGAGGGTTGGGAGGGGAACACCCATAAGGAAGGGGAGGGAGGAGGGGGATGTTTGCCCGGAAACCGGGAAAGGGAATAACACTCGAAATGTATATAAGAAATACTCAAGTTAATAAATATATATATATATATATATATATTTCGGGACTTTATAATTTATATTAATTTTAGAGATCAACATTAATTATCATCAGAAACATAAGGTCCAACTGAGCAACTTTAGAGCCGAAGAAAGATCAAGTGAATTAAATCACCTACAGTAGTAATGTCAGGACTTAAATACAGAATCCATAAATCCTAGTGTGAGATCTCTTAGCCCATCACATAGTCTGAAGATGAGAAATACATGCAAATACACAGGGACATTTCAGGTAGGTATGTATGTGTTTCTGTGTGTGTGTGTGTGTGTGTGTGTGTGTGTGTGTGTGTTCATGGAGGTCAGGGTCAACGTTGTCTGAGCCAGCATCTCTCACTGGTAGCTGGGGCTTGCTCACTGGGTAGGGTATCCTTTGCCTCCCAAGGGCTGGTATCACAGGCATATGCTACTGCTACTACACCTCGCTTTGGTGGATACTGGAAATAGAATCAGGTCTGCATATCTGTGAGACAGGCGTTTTATTGACTGGATCATCTCCCCGGCTATGCTGTGTCCTGAATAACTTGGTCCTGGAACTCTGACTGAGGTGACTCTGGAGAGAAGAAATGATAGACACATGCCAAAAATCTGGGGTTGAGTAGGCTGTGCTGGCTCTGATGGAGGACACCTATTATGCAACCAGTAATGTAAAGGCTGATTATGTCAACATGAGGAGGAGGAGGGGTTAGTGGGAGGTCTGCATACGGGAGCGGTTTCAGGTTGTACACATCAGGAAGGAGAAAGCTGCAGTTGACGTCTTCTGTACACTGGTTTTAGATAAAGGTCAATTGCTCATCAACACGTCTGTTTGGGCCAGAGGAGAGTTTTGCCATTTCTCAGAGCTTTGCCATGCCCACTGGGTCTGAGGCATACACTTTCTCTCAGGAACTTACCTGTTCCCTGCACAGCTCCCAGTCACTCATCTTCACTATACATAGAAAACGTTTGGGGAAAACACTTAAATAGCTCAGATTCTTTTAAAATCTGGCGGTAGAGTCTGAAAATGTGCTTGTTCCTCACTCCGTCTCATTATACGAAACAGAAGAGATTAAAACCATGACTTTCTAAAATGTGTGTACAACCAACCCTTCATTCTCCCCACTAGAGGACACATTTGCGTGTCTCAGCTGTTCAGAGGATAAGCAAACAGAGGAAAAAGTGAGCGCTGGAGCCAAGAGAGAGCAAACTGAATGGTGACTGTAGGACATGGTTGAATATTAAAAAGACTTTGTTGGAAAAGGAAAAACACATTTCAGAGCTATTAGAATACCGTGGCGGTTTTATGAAAGCAGCCGCAATGCACTGGGGTATGTGCTTAGAATTCACGAAGCCCTGAGTTCATTCCCCAGCATCCAAAAGAGTAACAACGGTGGCATGAGTACATTGTGTTTAGGAACACACATGTTGTCAGGCTATAAAACGTGCAGAGGCTGATAACCAGCAAATCCATGGATGTGGCACCTGTAGGGGTGTTGGGCAGGAGGCCTGGCAGAGGAAACAGTTTTTATCTGAATTACAAATACTTCAAAAGCCTTAAAAGTATTAAGTGGAGAGCTCTGGCAAATACTGACTTAACGAGAATTTCATTTTAATATTCTTTATGCACTTTAGCATCCTTGGAATATTTCATAATTTAAAAAAGAATGAGAGAACCAAGTTGCTGTTGGAGGGACTGAATATTTGCTACACCGAGATGCACTTCCAGACCTTGAAACTGGATATTTACAAAAATATACTAGACATTCAAGAACACGCAGACATTCTTGGATTTAAGCTTTACTAATTTGTTTATGATAAAAGTTATACAATTTAGCCCCATCCACATTTGTTTAACCTAAACGCAGATGATATTCTAAGGAATCTAGCCACTGCAAAGAATCTGAATATAAGGACATGTCTGATGTCAGAGGCCTCTGAGGATGGTGAAGCTCATGGCGGGATGTGGATGTGGCCACCCACCCTGCTCCACACTCTGGCCACATTGGGCTTTTGTTTTTCTGGCAGGATTTGAAATTCTATTGACATATGTAACATCCAGGAAGTAATTTGATCCATCCTAAGGCTAGCCTATATGAGCAATGCTCCAGGGTTATGTGTGGACTTCTCCTTTTGGGTAAGATGGTGGTCGTGAATCACCTTCTATGACCGACCTAACAGACTCCTTATTCTACTAGTTTGAAAGTGATTCTGTGAGTTCTCTGGTATTAAATTATTCCCAATCCTACTGCTTAGTATTCTATATTACTTCTTCATCCGTTTGATTTTACATATTATCCAACGTGGAATTTTCTCTCTTCTCTCTTCCTGAGAAGGTAAATGTGGTATTTAAAATCCTAGTTTCTCACTTGGAGTTCTCTCATCACTGAATTGTGTTTAGTCCCTCTATTTATAGTTTGAAGAATGAAAAATGAATTCTGCTTTCACTTCTGTTCGAATTCCCAATTCTTTTCATCTGATTTCTTCACTTATGAGTTTCTCTGAACAGATAGTTAAATCAGTTTGAGACCAACACTAATATTTGGGACTACTAATGCAAGTATTCATACTTAGGGTTACTTCAAACTGTCACCATCTACGTAGTTGCTAGAATGTCCTTTTTCTAATGGAATGATTCAGGGCTAAAGTAAAACTACAATGTTCTTCAAAAATTGTCTGTTCGATGTAGCTTAAACGAATTTAGACAAATAAACAAAAACAAAACGAGAAACAGGAAAAGGAGCTTTTTCAGGCAGTAGATGGTTGCCAGGTGCCTCCAGTGTGCCTTGAAGATGTTTGGTCTTGAAGATCCCTCAGCAGAGGCCTTCTCTGTAGCTGCTGCTTTCTCCTGTGCACAATGCCCCAACACAACGCTCCTACACGTTGTGAGGGAGCATAGAACCCCACTTCTGCAAAAGAACTGCATGGGGTCTCAGGCTCTTATTTGAGCTTTAGACTCTGAAAATGACAGCTATTAAAATAGGTTTGCAAAGTGGATGCAATAAAGTTTTTTGCTTTGGAAAATGAAGTGCCCAGCTTTTAAAAATGAAAGAAAATGTGGAACATAGAAAGAACTGTTTCTCAACAGGACGTCTGACAGGAAGGTGCTGGGTCTTCTTCACTAAGAACCGTGAGGTGACTGGAAGTAGTCCAGCGGTAAAGAATGCTTGCTCTTGCAGAGGATCTGGGTTTGAGTCCCAGTACCCATGCAGAGCTCGCCACAGTTCTAACTCCAGCCCCAGCAGATCGCTAGAGAATCTGATGTTTTCTTATGACCTCCCTGGACTTCAGGTATGGACATGATGCAAATACAGGTAAACAAAACACTCATACATATGAAAATAAACATTTTAAAGTATAGAGAAAGAATTCTGTGAATAAAAATTTCCTCTCCACCTGATTGAAACTTCCATCAGCAAGTGAGTGAGGTGACGCAATGGCGACACCCAGTGGCTGGTGTGGTTAATGCAGCAGTAACACATTTCACCATGGCCGATTCCTGTTTTCTGTGCGTACATTTCCCCTTGAAAATAGACATTAAATATACCTACGAAGAACTAGAATGACATAGTAAATAATAAATCTATGGCTTTAATGCCATTAAAAAACTGAGGCTTGACCCGGACGATGTAAAATTATTTTTAAACATGAATTTAGATTATTTCATTATACTTTATTTTTAATTGTAATTTAGGGAAGAATTCTTTAAAGAAATTAATATTTGGAACTTGAAATTAAAACAAAATTTAAGAGGGTGAGGAGGCAGCGGCTCAGGTAGTGAAGTGGTTGCAACACAACATGAGTAAGGTCCTGGGCTAGATCCTTAAGACCCACATGAAAAACCATTGGGTAACTCTTGGAATCCCTGTGCTGGGAGGTAGCCTAGCCTAATTGGCAAGCCTTATATCCCAGTGTCTGGTTTGTTTGTTTTTTTAATTAGGTGTATGGGGCTTCAGAGATGGCTCAATGCATAAAAGCACTTGTTGCTCTTGGAGAGAACTAGAGCTGGGTTCAGTTCTCAGAACTAACATAATGGCTTGAAACCACCTGTGACTCTAGTTCCAGGAGTTCAGTCCATACCTGTGACTTGTGCACATAACAGGCATGCATGTGGTGCTCGAGTAAGCGTGTACACACACACACACACACACACACACACACACACACACGTATATCATACATAGATAAAAATTTTTAAAAACTAAACTAAACAAAATATCCCTCCAAGGTGAATGGCCCTGAGAAATAATACATGAAGTTGACCTCTGAGATCCACATGCATGTTCACACACATGTACACATGTACCTGCATATACATGTGAACCTACATACCATGCAAACTCATAAGCATGCATATATATGTACAGACACAAGATATTTAAAACTGGGAAATGCCTCTGTAAACTCCACTGAAATTGTCGTTATATAAATTGTATTAATATATAAAAATGTAAAGACTATGAAAAAACTGTTTTTGTAAAGTACATTGTAGCAGTGAATATTGACTTGACTTTAAGCTCCTGGTGAGGCACACATGATTCCTCTGCACCTGTCCAAGAGATCTGGATTCTCAAATGAAACACACACACACACACACACACACACCAACTAATTGGTAGGCCTTGACTATCTGAATGGCTGAGCACTACTAAACCTGACTGCGACGAGCACGCATTTCTGCCCACTATTCCTCAGTTCACATCTTTCAAAATCTGTATTTCATCTCTGCTACTGCAGACACAATAGGGGGAGTGGCCCCTACAGCATATTCCTGGATCCTTCCATTGTTGGTGGATCTTTAACTCTGCTCTCCTTGTTCCCTCATCATGGTGTTCTCTCTCCCTTCTCTCAGTCCCCTGCCCACACGATCTAAAAGTTCTGCCCCTGTCTCCCTGTCCAGCCGTTGGCTGTAAGGCAATTTCTTATTCCTAATCTGAGCTCCTGAGCTCCTGAGCAGCTCCTGAGCACCGAACCCAGGCCCTTGTGATTGCTAGGCAAGCGCTCTACCACTGAGCTAAATCCCCAACTACTCTCCTTCTCCTTCTTAACCTCCTCCTCCTTCTCTTTCTCCTCCTTCCTCTCTTCCCTCTCCTACTCCTCCTTCAATCCAGATTATAATATATACAGTTATGTGGTGACAGTGATTTTGGTTTTAAGACCGAATCTTGTTATCAAGTCCTTGCTTGCCTTGAATCTGTGACGACACGGAGATTGTATCCAGCCAGGAGGTGTTGCAGGAGGTGCACAGGACTGCAGGGTCATGTCTGTGCTGGGATGAAGGGAGAAATGGAAACCTGGCTTAACCTGCAGGCAATGTCTGGGACCCCAGTTCCCACTGAGATCAACTTAGATTCAAGAGCCAATCCAGCTCAGTCTCCACTAGCACCTGAGGCTGGTTGGCCAGATGAATTCAGATGAAGATTCTCAAGTTTGGATCTTTTCAGCCTTCTAAAGAAATGTGCATTTTAAGTGAGATCCCCTGTGTTTTGCTGTCGAGCTATTGAGATCTGTGGATTCACAGTCAGGACAACAATACACAGGGGTTTTCATGTTCTAGGAATGTCTTTGTAGCCTGTGTATTGAACCTTTTCTTGTAGGAAACTTTAGAGTTTGGTAGAATATCACGGGTCAACTTTTGCTTTTGTTGTCTGTGTCTTGGGGTCATATTTAAAAAACTGTCTGCATAATCAGTCTTTTCAGGGGATGATCACCCCTTAACTAGTTGTCCAACACCAAGTGATCAGTCCTAAAAACATCCCTACAAGCAACATGAGAGTGACTGGTGGGACTAGGAGAGAGCTAGGAAAGACTGGTTAGATGTTGGGATTCGCCTCCAGATGATGAGGCTAGCCTGGGCTACACAGTGACCTCCAGGACAGCTACAGGGCACCCTACTTCAAAAGAACAAACACATAAGAAAAGGCCATTTAGGACATTTTAAGAGTGTTAACTCAAGGCTGGAGGGATGGCTCAGTGGTTAAGAGCTCTGACTGATGGGGTTGGGGATTTAGCTCAGTGGTAGAGCACTTGCCTAGGAAGCGCAAGGCCCTGGGTTTGGTCCCCAGCTCCGAAAAAAAGAACCAAAAAAAAAAAAAAGAGCTCTGACTGCTTTTCCAGAAGACCTGGGTTCAATTCCCAGCAACTACATGGCAGCTCGCAATGGTCTGTAACTTGAGTTTCACGAGATCTTCTTTAGACTTATGTACAGACAATGCACCTAAAATAAAAATAAATAGGTTCCTATAAAAATAATTCTTCAATCCACTAACACAGTGTCTTTCTTGGTTTTTGGCACCCTTTTCATTTTCTTTTGCCTGTAGTGGATAAGTTCCGCTATCGAGGCCATCCACTTCTGGATTCTAATTTTTCCCAGGTATTTTAGATTTTCCTATTACTATTATGCATCAGATTGCTCTCCCGATGCCCTTCTCAGGAGTTTCGTTGCCAGGATATAAAGCCCTGTTAGTCTGTATGCTGCCCTTACATTTGTTAGCCTTCTTAATTTGTAGGTCACTTCTCCTTCTGGTGCTATCCAGGTCACTTCCTTTCTCTCGTCTTATGGCTCTGGCCAGGTGCACACGGATAAGTGTGTCCTTTTGACCGTGGTCCATAACTCTCTCTCATAGATGTCCTTAATTTTTTTCTTTAAATAATTTTTGCTAGATAGTTATGCAAATTTTTCCAAGGCTCTTAAGAGCATTTAGAATTATTATTTAAGGGCTTCTTCGGCTCCAAGATTTCTGTTTGATTTTTCTTTAGTGGTCTCTGTTTAATCTTTCAATTTCTTTTTTTTTAAAAACCCCAACTCAATAGAAGGTTTATTTATTTATTATATATAAGTACACTGTAGCTGTCTTCAGACACACCAGAAGAGGGCATCGGATCCCATTACAGATGGTTGTGAGCCACCACATGTGGTTGCTGGGAGTTGAACTCAGGACCTCTGAAAGAGCAGTCAGTGCTCTTAACCACTGAGCCATCTCTCCAGCCGCCAGGCATCCTGTTTATATAATGACCCACAAAGTAACTATAGTTTGTAAAGAGAATGTTGGTTTCTTTAAATAACTTAGAAATGTTTTATGAGCATGTTTTTGTTTTAATTCCAGGTGTGGGATATAGGGCTGCTTCAGACGGCCCACAGCAGCTGACTATGCCTTGTCCTGTGCTCTGGCAAGGGCATGATTTTGCCAGTGGAGGTTAGCTGCCAGAGCCCCAAGAGGGTGGGTGAGGAGGTTGCTGTTGTTGCAGTCAGTCAGGTGGTTGTGAGCAAAGAGACAGCAAAGAGAAGAAGGAATTGGATAACCTGATGGCAAAGATCAGATTTGTCCCAAGGAACTTGACCCTTATTAGGAAGTCATCTAATAAGACTGTCACCCCACTTTCCCTCTAACCTTCGTTTCCTCTGACCTAATGTTGGGGGAACAGATGGGATTGGGATGGAGAAGGGTGGTAGGTTAAAGAACCTAATTAAGTAGCCAAAACACGTTTACAACGGTTTATTGTGTTCAGTAGTAAAAAAGTAGATCAAATTTTATCAAATGTCACATTGAAATCTAAAATTGTGTCTTTAATCCAGTTACTGGACTAAACATTATGATACTTAGCATGGGAGGAGGCATCTGTTGGCATCCACTGACCTGTTATGGGAGCTCCACCAGCCCAGAAAGGCTGAGGCAAGTGGCTCAACTTGCTTCTCAGTACAGGAATGGTCAATCAGCTTCTCCTCTCTTGAACTGCTCACTCTAGCAGCAGACTGATACTGAGCCTGGTGAGTTTAATTTCCAAGTGTCAGAAACAAGTTCTTTTATTGGTATGGGACAGTGATTTCCAAACTATGTAAGCTGTAGAACTGCGGCATATACATGTGTGCATCTGTGTAAGAACTTACAAATATAGTTCAAAAATTTTCACACATATGAGAATTTTGCCTGCATGACAGTGCCTGTGGAGATCAAAAGAGGGTGCCGGATCCCTTGGAGCCAGAGCTTCATCTAATGTGGGCACGGGAAACTGAATCTCGGTTGTCTACAAGAGCAGGAAGTGTTCTTAACCACTAGGCCATCTCTCTAGACTCTACAAATACACTTTTAGGTTAAAAAAGACATTTCTAAAATTCTGTATGGACAATTATCACTTTAAAAACTCTTTATGTACATGAATTACTTAGAGATAAGTACATATCATGCCAACTAGAAAATATGAAAAAATGAGTTGCTATCTTAGTTTGATGAAATTAATTATTAATTATTAATTAGGTTAAAAATTGTAGAAAGAAATTTGGGAAACGACACCCTTCACAATAGTCACAAATAATATAAAATACCTCGGCGTGACTCTAGCCAAGCAAGGAAAGTTCTGCATGACACGAGCTTCGAGTCTCTGAAGAAAGAAGTGAGCTGCAATTTGCTATAGAAATGAATAAAAATTGGCTGTGGTAAAGAGAGACCTTCATGGACACAGATGTTTCGTGACATACGTAAAACAATGTTACTACATTAACGTTCTGTTCCTCATGGAAGATGCAGGAAGATGGGTTCCATTAAGGTCGATCGTCAAATGAAAACATGCATAAGAGATAAGAATTGGGTAGAATGCAGAATCTTGTGTGGCTGTTTTTCCTTGTGAATCAGGATACTGTTTTCAGACACCTGAGACTCCTAATAGATGTCTACAAAGCAACATGTTACGCCAGGTTTTGGAACTTTGTCCATGTGGCAATTTTGTGGTCCTTTCCCTTAACTGTGTGACCTGATCTTAACATGGTCAAGGCGTTCCCACTCTATTGTCTATCATCATGTAGGACATAGACCACAACGTGGTTGTACAAAAGCACTGAATGATTGAGGCCAGAATGATGTAAAACAGAAACAAATGGTTAACATAAAATTGTAAGCCTTGTCTTAGGACTTCTGTTGTTGTGAAGCAATATCATGACCAAGGCAACTCTTATAAAGGACAACATTTAATTGGGGCTGGCTGACAGTTCAGAGCTCTAGCCATTATCATCATGGAGAAGCATGGCAGCATGCAGGCAGACACAGTGTTGGAGAAGGAGCCGAGAGTTCTACATCAGAATCTGCAGACAGCAAGAAGAGAATGCCACGCTGGGTGTGGCTGGAGCATCTAAGACCTCAAAGCCTTCCCACAGTGACACACTTCCTCCAACAAGGCCACACCTCCTAATAGTGCTACTCCTTATAGGCCTATGGTGGCATTTGTATTCAAAGTACCACAAGGCTTTTTGTAGCAAGTGTTCTATTAATTACTATGTGGTTGGTCCTAAGTGAAATGCTCATTTCTCTATAGCCCATGTAAAATAAGTATCATTTAATTGACAAAATTATTGCTATAGTGCAAAAAGAATTATGTGGGAGCATTGGAAAAGGAGGTTAAAATATATTTAACCAAAGCCTAGTATGGGACAGGCATATTAGTGAACTATCATAGAGTTAATGAAAAATTCTGCTTTACATGGAAGCTCTCGGGATGTAGTGAGGGTGAGTCTGAACATGGTGTTCAGGGTTTATCTGGAAGGTATTCCAAGAGATTATCCTGTAATAATACCCAGTACACTCCACAAGTGAAAGAGGGGTTCTATAATGTGTTTGTCTTCATTTGACAGTGATTTTGGTTATCCATTTCTGCAGCAGAACTGAGCATTTTCCCACTAGACATCAACGTTGTGAAACATAAATCCCTTTGGGGATAAACTCCTGCAGTTCTGAAGAGTGAATATTGCAAAGGCAGTGTTCATAAGCTGGCCCAGAATCTTCTAATGCCTGGAATTCAGAGAGCGTTCCCTAACTTGAATTTTCAAAGGGTTGGTAGTTTACAAATCCTAGGGAGTCATGAAAAGCACCATACAAAAGAGACCAAGAAAGTGAATTACATGAACTCAGCTGAGATTGTTCTCTGAAAGATTTGGCATTCTCTCTTGACTAGTTATGTAAATATTTGAAACGTGGTGTATAGTTTTAGAAATGTTTTCAAGATGAGGTGCCAAAGCGTAAAGGATATGTCTGGATTACTAAATGATCTGAATGAATAAGTGGGAAAGGCTTATTACATACATCCTTATAGCATACAGTACTTGTCACATACAGTACTTGTCACACCGGACCTGTCATTTCCCTGTCTTCTCCTCTGTCAGTCACACTAATGGATATTTTCCTGATTCCACACCTGGCCTTACAGTTTGGTTTTTGTCTTGAGGCAGTGTCTTGCTATGTAACCCTTGGCTGGCCTAGAACTCAGGATGCATTCCAGGTTGCCTTTGAACTTTTGGCGAGCCTTCTGTAGTCAAGAGACTTGTGGTATCATGCCTGACCTAGTGTCAGATTTTAAAATCATTTAGCTAGGAAAGCAATACCAACATAAAGAAATTGCAGTGGGTTTTACAAGTAAAATGGGAGGCAGTCTCCAAGCAAGTGAAGAACAGGATGAGGCTATCCTCCAGAGTGACAGTGGAGCTGCTGATGGCCCAGGCATGAGCCATGAGTAAGTAGGCATGAGTATGAGTTTGCATGCCGGCTAAAGCTGCATAGTGAGACCTGCCTCTATAAAAGAAAAGGAAGAACAGGAATCAGCAGGTATGAAATAGACACCTAGTAACGTGGGCTCATCCTAGATCCTGTGCTTTACAGGGTCTGTTTCCTGACAGGCCAAACTGAATCTCACCTGAGTTGGAAGAAAGACACTGGATACGTTAACTCAGAACTTGGGAGAAATTGTGGAAGAGCGTGTGAAGGAAAAACTATGCCAAACTCTTGTTTACATTTTGAAAATGGCTACAGCTCACTTGAATTAATGGTATGTATGTATGTATGTATGTATGTATGTATGTATGTATGTAGAGAGATAGATAGATAGATAGATAGATAGATAGATAGATAGATAGATAGATAGATAGATAGAGTGAGTGAGTTAGATCACATGCTTTTCCTCACTTAATTCTGCTCTTGGCTGGCAATGCAGAAGGGCCTGGGACACCTCCCTTACTTTTATTTTGCTTTTATAGTCACTGGGTGCTTGCCTCATTTTCTCCTAGAAGACGATAAACTTCTGGAAAGGAAGTGGACTGTGTTTCTCCTTACATTTTTGTAACAGTGACTGTCATAAACACTGACACTGATTAGAGCCCATATACCTGTCTCATTCAAAGTTCATAGTTTATAGTGTGAAAGAGAACCTTTCCTTTGATTTCGAAATCCTCATCTTTCAACATTGCTGTCTCTTGACTTCAGCCATAATCAGGAGGTTCATCTGGCCTAGAGAGGAGAGCAACTTCAGAGCTTCCCCAGGGGGCAGGTGCTCTCATTAACACCCTCCTTGTTCTTGAAGGAAGTCCTTTAAGCCTGCAGCTGAGATGCATACAGCTCAACATCATTTCCTTTAGCCCTGTTATGCCAGGAAAGCTGTCGTAAATGTGGGCTACTGCTGAGTTCGAGTTCAGTCAATCAGTGGGAAAGCCACTTTTGGTAGTAGGAAAATCTTAGAGGCTTAGGGTGACTTGGAGTTTCAAGATTGGTAGTTTTACATGGTTCCAAGCAGATGCCTCTTCTCTAATAGTCAAGGCCTAATTTTCACACCCCAAATTGGATATGTGTACTGGCTGGTTTTATGTGTCAACTTGACATAAACTGAAGTTATCACAGAGAAAGGAGCCTTAGTTGAGGAAATGCCTCCATGAGACCCAGCTGTAAGGCATTTTCTCAACTAGTGATCAAGGGGGGAGGACCTAGCCCATTGTGGGTGATGCTGTCTGTGGGCTGGTGATCCTCGGTTCTATAAGAGACCAAGCTAAGCAAGCCAGTAAGTAGCATCTCTCTCTCTATGGCCTCTGCATCAGCTCCTGCTTCCTACCCTGTGAGAGTTCCAGTCCTGACTTCCTTTGGTGATGAACAGCAATGTGAATGTATAAGCTGAATAAACCCTTTCCTTCCTCAACTTGTTTCTTGGTCATGATGTTTGTGCCGGAATAGAAACCCTGACTAAGAAGACACGAGTGTGCACCCAATTAGTGAATCAGCAACTCTTAAAACCTTGAAACTAGGGGTGGTAGCTTTTATTCCTGGTACTGTGGAGGCCACACTAGGAGGACTTCTTGAATTCAAGGGTTTGAGAGCAGCTCAGGCAATGCAGCAACCATACCCAGACCAAGAGTAAAATCTGTGTTAGGTTTTCAATAGTACCTCTCACTCTGTCTCTGCAAGAGCTCATCTTACTGTCACCATAATGGCTGACGTGATCCAGTGCAGGATGTGACCACCTGCTTCATCTTCTCACCATCCCACTCAGAAGAAAATCTAACGGCAACACCCCTGTACCATAGATCTCCAGTTCTACATCTTACTGGGAAAAGGGTCAGTGAAAAGATATGGCCAGTCCTGAAAATTAAATTCTGTATTAGCCCAAGTTAAATAAAAAAGGACAAATCATATGCTACTTTGAATACAAGGGTTCAGTTTGCTACTTATCAGAAGGACATAGAGCAGCAAGGGGATGGCTAGGAAGGAACAAACAAAACCTTAAAGAATACAGGAATGATACAATTAGAGGACAGGCCGTCACTCCCTTCAGGACTATGACTCAGTCACACAGAACAACTCCAGCAAGTGTGGCCCATTGGATGTCAGAGGCTCTACAACATGCAAAGCCACTTATTATTGTGAGGGGCTGCTATTCATGGAGATACACTCATGATGTTCTTCTAGGAAGCCAGGTAAGTGGGTGCAAGGAAGCTGACTGTGGAGTTTGCCTCTGGGGACCCCTGGATAGCTAGCTAGCTGTGTGAGAGGTGTGGTGTACCAATGGACACTGCCACTTGTGAAACCCGGTGCTGAAAAGGTTGCAGATTTCATGCACTGAAAAAGCCTGTCTAAAAGAAACATACTACTGGATGGGAGCGCCTTCTCCAGTTCTAGTGGGTCCATCTTCTGAACTCCTCAGACACCTATGTGACATACAACACACGCATACATAAGTGCAAGCAGAACACACATACAGACATATAAATAAGCCTAAAAAAAGGAAAAAGAAGCAAAATATACTACCAAGTAGAGAGTTTCTCCTCTGCTGTTTCTCCAATGCCCTCTATTGACAGCTTAAGTTCATGTCAGCTAGCAAAGTGATATGATTTAACTATTTTTTAAACCAAGCAAAGGAGGGTATATTTGGAATCTTACAGTAATAGTGTTAACTATCTATTTCCTTTCATTGAAACAAAATCCTGTAATAAGAACTGTATCTCACTGGACCTCTGAAAAGCAATGCAAATAAGCCCGGGACTCTTCCTATAGATAAATGGATATATGTCCATACAAACACAGACCTGTAGACAATTCAGAGGTTCGTGTATCCTGCGTGCCTATCTCCAAAGGTAGATTAACAACTGCCTCCCTGCTGCAGGTTAAGCTGACAACTCCTTTTCGGATTTATTTAAATTTAATGCCACAGTCTTAATTTTATTTGAATGTTGTTCAGCAACGAAGATAACAGACACTGGAGAAATGGTCAGTAGTTCTAAATGTAGGGCTAGGAAAGCTCTGAAAGCCTGTCAGCGGAGGGGCGAGCAGTTGGGAGTCACTGGGACTTGTTCTTGGACAGTCGTACACAGCAGGGTTAGAAGCTCTGTTGTGATCTGCTGTGCTATAGTTAAGTATATTATGACAGCTTGCTTGGGATGAGAGGGGCACGCTCTACTTCCTGGTTCTCATGCCTATACTCCTCTTCCCACATCAGGGGTAGTTAATGTGGCCAGCACAGCCCAAGAGAGGTGACCAAAGGATTTCCATGGTTGTCGTAACAGGCATTATGGCTTCTCTAGTGGTCCCTTGGGCGTCTTCTTCTAGGGAAACCCAGCTGCATGTGTGGGACACTCTGTCCTGTAAAGGGGCGGAACAGAGAAGAACTTAGACATAACCAATAATCAGCTACAACTTAATAGCCATATGAGTCAGGAACCTGCTAAGTAGGTCCTCCATTGCTTACTGTGTTTGCAGATGACTGAGTGTTAGCCAAAAGCTTGGTGCAATGCCATTACAAGTCACAAATAGCTCCCCAATTCTAACACGCTGTGTTTGGAGGTATTTTGGTTTTTTTTTTTTTTTTTAATTATTTATTTATTATGTATACATCATAAAGCTTTCTGCCTGCAGGCCAGAAGAGGGCGCTAGATCTGATTGTAGATGGTTGTGAGCCACCATGTGGTTGCTGGGACTTGAACTAAGGACCTCTGGAAGAGCAGTCAGTGCTCTTAACCTCTGAACCATATCTCCAGCCCCAAGTATTTTGTTTTATAATTACTCCATACTTATAAATCAATAATCTCTGAGGACGGAATCTGCACCCTTACTTTCCACATCATAAATGTGAAAAGAATTTAAAAAGAACAAATTTTTTTTGTTTCAAGGATGTAGTTCAGTTGCAGAATGCCTGCCCAGCATGTAGGAGACCCTCCCTGTAGCACTGATAAAAAAGCAAGAATAAACATACTTTGAATTAATCAAGGGGGAAGAGTAGGCCTAAGGATGAATGCTAAAACTGCAGACTTTAACTCATTTCCAACAGCTGTGGGTGTTTAATCCAACTGGCCATGCTCTGGTTCTTCTCTGCAAATGTTTCCTAGCCCTTCAGAAACATGGGAAGGCTGACCATGGTATTTGAAAGGCTTATCTAGCTGCTTCTAACAAGCTGTTTTGAAAAGCTTTTTTTTTTTTTTTTTTTTTTTAGATAGTGTCTTAGGGTTTCCATTGCTGTGTGCTGTGAAGAGACACCATGACAAAGGCAACTTTTTATAAGGGACAACATTTAATAGGGGCTGACTTACAGGTTCAGAGTTTCAGTCCATTATCATTTAGGCAGGAAGCATGGCAGTGTTCAGATAGACATGGTGCTGGAGGAGCCAAGAGCTCTATATCTTAATGGAAAGGAAGCCAGGAACAGATTGCCGCCAGGCAGTTAGGGAAAGGGTCTGAAAGCCCACCCAAACAGTGACACAGTTCCTCCAACAAAGCCAACCTACCCCCAACAGTGCCAACTCCCTGGGCCAAGCACATTCCAACTACCACAGATGGTGTCTTGTTAAGTTGCCCAGGCTGGTCTTGGACTCTTGAGCTCTACTGATCCTCCTGTTTCAGTCTCAGCTTCATAGCTGGGACCACTGTACGTATGTACCACTGGGATAACTCTTTTCCATTTTCTAAAAGATGGTTTATAATCAAACATCCAAGACCAATTCGATTTTTAAAAACAGTGCAGAAACGAGCTAATTTTCATAGGCTTCCAGTACACAGGTTTTCAGGGTTTTTTTGAAAATTGCACTACACTTGATGGAGACTTGCTCAGCTATTCTGTGGCATGGCATAATAAAAACGATGTCACAGGTGATGAAAGAAAATGGACCAATCAGAATCAGGTGGCCATTATCACCTTTCACATCTGCAACTGCAAAGTGACTTAACAAAGGCTTTGGTCCCAAGATGGTAACAAATGTATCAACCAACGAATCAGCCAAATGACCAACCAACAAGCATATGCCGACAACATCCAGAAAGAATTTTAGGTTCTTAGAGGTGCTTCAAATTTCAGATAAAGTGCCTAGATTTCGTTGAATTTTTAGAAGAAGCTAGAATCTCACAGAATGAAATTTTATTTTTTTTCTGCCTTTCCCCCACCTTGCTGATTAAAAGAACCAGACGTAAGCAAATTCCACAAATACTGGAAATTACCTTTTTGTTAGAATAATTTTCTTTATATTTCTTTTACTGTTTTTTTTTTCTAAACAAGGACTACTCTGTGGATAAAAAACCTGAATCGCTAGCTTATCCATACAGAAAAGTTAATAATGCTGAAGAAGACTCATCAACAATCAAATTTTTCATTATCTGCTACCACAGTACTCTTAAGAGAGCAATGGGGACAAATAATAAAGGAAAACCCACCAAAAAAACCCAAACAAGCAAAAAACAAAACAAAACCCAAACCACAAATAACTGAAAAGCAAGTGTTTTTCTTAGAATGTCTTTAGTGACAAATTATAAGTGTACAATTGTTCTGTTGCATTTTCAAATTTTATCTGCCACATGTAGAGGTTTCAGTACCTTGGAAACCCTTCACCAACTGCTACCACTTAAACATCCCAAATTCAAAGCCAATGAGTACCAATATTCCAGAGACTACCATTCCCAATATCATTCTATAGCTACAGATTTTAATAAAATAGAACATTTGCACATTGTGCCCCAGTTCAACAGGAGCAGAATTATTTTTAGGAACCCCCTTTAATACAAGAGGTTATAAGGTTTAAAATTACCCCAGATATTTGGATTTCCTGATCGTTTTGATTTAATGTTTTTGTTTCTGCTAGTAAACCTTGGATAACTCTAATTACCATTGTGAAATGCCTGAATGTCTTAATAATTAGGAACATTTTGTGGCTAATGTACATTTTATAGTGCCGCGTGAGAAGGTTACATCAGCTCTAAAGGATTCTTGGAAGCTTGAGTCACAAGCCTACATGAAAGGAGCTACAGAACTGGTTGGTGGGGGTTATAGGGAGATCCTGGGTTAAACAGGATTCTGACGTAAAACAATCTTGCGAAGACATCACAATGTCATAAAGACCCTGTCTCCATTATTTGTTCTTGTTTTCTTTTCCTTCTTCTTTGTTGCTTCATGTACATCATGAACACATAAGCTGTTCAAAGTCCAATAGCCACTAGCTTTAAGGAAGCCTGAAAAAGGATTTTTATCTAGAATTAAGGTTCTACAGTGGTAACTTTGGTAAATAAAGAACAGCCTTAGAGAAGACCTTGAGTCTAGGGGCTTATGGTCACGGTGACTTGATATGGGAACTTCAGTCTTACTAAAGAATAGAATTTAGACAGTACAGCCTATGCCATCTAGGGTATCCTAACATAAATACAAGGTTGTATAGGGAAGGAAGGTGTACAGAAGGATTTCTCAACCTTACTAATGCTGCCACCCTTTAGCACAGTTCATGTTGTGGTGATCCCCAGCCATAAAATTATTGTTGCTAACTTCATTAACTGTAATGTTGCTACTATTACGAATCACAATGTAAATATCTGATAAACAGTGACTAAGAAAGGGGTCATGACCCACAGGTTGAGAACCACTGCTTTAAGGGATTCTGGACTTTTAATTACAGAGAAGAATTTCCCCTTGGTCACTTATCCAGTGGTAGCTTGAAGTCTTTTCTGAAGGGGAAAAAAAAACAAACAAACAAAAAACCAAACAAAACAAAACAAAAGGGGCTGGGGATTTAGCTCAGTGGTAGAGCGCTTACCTAGGAAGCGCAAGGCCCTGGGTTCGGTCCCCAGCTCCGGAAAAAACAAACAAACAAACAAACAAACAAACAAACAAAAAACAAAAAGGGAGAGACCAGCTTCTGAAAACCCCTCCCTCCAAGTGGAAGCCTGAATCTAAGAAAACGCACATCGAACAAACTTCAGTTTACTGAATGGATCCTTAAACTAGTGCAAAAAACTGAACTGGGCAGGGGAGCAACAGTGGATTCACCCTTGCATTGCCAAGTTTTAGTAAACCTGCAAATCAGGAAACGAACACTATCATCCACCTTCACACCCACTTGATACATTTTGGGAGAATTAGGGGAACTGGGGCAGACTGAAGTTTGAGAGACAGCCATGTTCCATATGCTTGGCTCTCCACTGCCAGCTCACTTACTCTTGGGGCAGGAACTGCTCCCAAGCCCTGGCTCAGCCTGAGCTCCTTACAGGACACGTGGCAGTGTTTTGCAGTCAGCTAACACCCAGGGAAATTAGCCTAAGTTTGACTCAGCACCAGGGTGAAGATTTATTATTAACTTTGCCGAGCCGGCTCGTGGGACGAAGCACTTCCAACGCTTTCGAGGGTGTGGTGGAGGCGGGGTGCACTACTGCCAGCCACGCCAGCGGTGGCGCTTTAGGAGGGACTGGCTGGCTCGCTGGCCTCTCGGCTGCACAGCAGGCCTCGCAGGCGGGGCTGACCCCGCCAGGCGAAAGGGAGTAGCCGCGGGTGACGCACTTCCGCCTCGCGCCTTCCGGCTTACCCGGGACCCGACCCTCCTCACAACAACAATCTCGGGCGCTCGCGCGGCGCCGCGGGCCTGTCCCCGCCCTCCTCCTGCCTGCCACCTGCCGCCCGGCCGCGCCTGCGGGGACTGCCTAGCCGCAGTCAGGAGGGCCGGCCGCCGTAGCCCACAGTCACCGCGCCGCCCCGCGAGACCAGGAGGGCGAGCGCCGCGGAGCAGGAAGGGAGCGGCCCGCGGAGGCGCGGCGCTGGGCCGGCCTTCCTCCCCTCAGGCTCGCTCCGCTCTGAGCCGCAGGCTTGCTTTCCTCAGGCTCGCTCTCGGCCGCGGCCTTCTTTTCCTTTAGGCTCGCTCCTCGGTCGCGGCCTTGCTTGTCTCAGGCTTGCTCTCCGGCCGCCGTCATTTTCTTCAAGCTCGCTCTGCGGCTGTTGCCACCCCCTTCCAGGCTCGCTCCCCGCCACCGCCTTCCTCCTCCCAGGCTCGCTCTCCGGCCGCCGCCCCTCAGCCGCCCAGGCTGCGCGGGTGCTCGCGTGGGGCCTTGTTGCGTTTCAGCTCGGGGGTCGCCGCAGGGGCGGGGCGCTGAGCGGTCCGCCGCGGCCTCCCCTTCGCGTCCTCCCCAGGTCGTCTGCCCGCCTTCCTCCGCAGTCCGGAGCCTGGCGGAGCCCAGACCTGGCGGGGACAGCTGCGCACCCGGCCCGGCACCCAGAGCCTGCCGCCACCACCGCCACCGTCCATCGTTGGTACCGGCAATGGCCTTCGTATCGCCCGATGTGCTTGTGACTGATTTGGACCTGGAATTTTGAGAACTCACTTCTGTCCCCATCCCAGCCGTGCCCGCCCACTGGGCTTAGCAGCCGCGCCGCTAGACTGTCCGACTTTGGGAGCACCATGGACCAAAGTGGGATGGAGATTCCTGTTACTCTCATCATTAAAGCACCGAATCAGAAATACAGTGACCAGACTATTAGCTGCTTCTTGAACTGGACCGTGGGGAAACTAAAAACGCATCTATCTAACGTGTACCCTAGCAAACCAGTAAGTGTAAAGCTGGGTGCAGCTGCTCTGACCTGCTGCCTGTGAACCTGGTACCTCCCTTCTCCCAGCTTGCCCCTTCCTGGGCAAATAGGTCTTCATTCGAAATACTTTTGGTTCTGAGGTTGCAGGTGTCTCCTGAGTGATCCATCATTATCTTCCTAATGAGGTTCAGTTAATTAGTGAGTATACAGAAATACCAAGAGACAAGAATTTGCAGTTACAGCAAAGGGACCGTCTTCCATGGAATTTAAAGTCATCAAATGTCAATGTCAGATGCTATTTTTGTTTTTCAGATAAAGAATCACTGTCCATATTAGAACTTATGTTGCTTTCTAGGCTCAGAAATTGGTTCGTGGTGAAGAGAATTTTTTCCCCCCTCTTGGAATAAGTATGTGACTTAGTGAAAATTATACTTTAACCATCGCTTCATTGCACTGGTCTAAGTTGCAGATTCACTTTGTCTCCCACCTCCCATTTCTCCTGAAGAGGATACAGACATTGAGACAAGTTCAGTCCTTCCACATACCTCAGTCATTTGATGCCTATTTTGTTTTCTGTGGTATCATCTGTTTGTCCCAAATCAGTGTGGCTTTGTTTCCAGTTCTTAACTCTATCTTGGTATTGGAAAGATAAACAGAATGGAGCCATTTGTCTCTTAATTCAGATTTGAAGGGAGGTAGTAAGTCTTGGAATAGTTTGGAGAATTATGTCATATAGAGGATATTAAAGTGAGACTTTCATATTCTGTATCGTATAACTTTTTCATTCTTGACTATCTAGTATTCAACTACTAAATCTTATTTTAAAGTAATAAAAAGGCTTGCAATTTAGGGTGGGAAATATTTTGGCATATTTGTCACTAGCTGGTTGATGGTGCACCAACTGCTTTTTAGTCCTGCTCTGTGCTCTGCAGTATGGAAGATGCTTGATCATAACTTGTTAAGATGTTTATGAACCTTGTCTGTTGTAGTATTGTTTAAGATTTAGACTTCCAGAATAACCACCGGATTGGTTTATTGCAAAAGCTGTTTTTTTTTTTTTGTTTTTTTTTAAACTCATTTGGCATTAGCTCAGTTTGTGACACAAATAGTTTTTTGTGTGTGGGGAACACGAAGTTACTCAAGTAGTTGGAACAAAGTATTTACAAAGTTAGAGCTTTTGCTTATTCAAAGCCTACCTTTCAAAGTTAAGACTTACACAATGAGGATAACAATTCACAAAGAAATTAAGACTTATGAGAGTTTTCTATTATATGTTTTTAATTTCCCACATTTTAAAAACAGAAAATACCTTGAGGGAATAGTTGTACTTGAAAGGCATACATTTCCACAGTACAGTTTATAACACAGCCCAAAAATTTAAAAGTACATTCTTAAGTCTATATACACTTTTATGTAGACCATAAAATATTTTAAAATACATTTTAAGACTGTGTACACCTGTATGGTATGTACTTGGTTGAGATCTATGTGTTATACTATTGCACAGTTAGACTCTTGGTCTTTGGTGTGTGGATCAAGAATTTGCATTAAGCCTAATGTGTAGTCTTAGCACTTGAGCTAGAAGCTAAGGATCAGTGTTTCAGAGTCATTTGAAGCTAACATGATAACATGATCCTGTCCTCTAAACCAAAACAAATTTAATATTATTCTAAAACTTTTCTCTTCAAAGCAAAAACACTGTAAGATAGAAATTGTGAAGCCCTTTTGTCTTATATGCCCTGGGATGAGCCTTCTTGAGGTTGGAGGGTTTCACTTGCACAGGTAGTCACTAGTCACTAGTGGGGTTCTTGTGGAAACACCTTGGACACTCCTGCCTGAGGAGATCACTTGCTAGACTGTCTTTTCTGACTTGTCTGCCTCATAGACAAACTGGAAATTCTTTTGGAGGCTGCACCACATACTATCATTAATGACTTAACCTTTTAACATTTCTCCAGCAAGTTTTCTGAGTGGATTGTAATCCTGTCAAGTTCATTTCTAGGTTGAAAACTTTGTGTAATTATTAGACTTGAGATTTACCACTTGAGATTACGTTGCAATATCACAGTTGTTGTGTAACTGTAGTAGTGGTATCCTGTAGCTATAGAAGACATCAGCTCTAGAATTGGGAGTCATACACATTGTCTTTGTAAGGTTATATAGTGGGTAGAGACACTCTTGCGGAGACGGCTCGGGAGGAGGAGGCATGGGATACAGAACAAAGGGTGGACTGGCAGGGGGATAAAATTCGGAGTGTTAAAAAAAGATTAAATAAAATTAAAATAATAGAATCCAAACATTTTTGTAGTTAAGATTATAACAGAAATTTAGATTCCTATGACTGCCCACAATGACTTACCCTGGCTCTTTAAATGTTTTAAGTATTGTATCCTGCATGTATATGCACATGTGTGCGTGTTTCACCTTCCTTCTGATTCAAAGTCTTACTATGTTATATCCCATGATCCAAATTCTTGGGCTCAAGTGATTCTCTCATCTCAGTTTCCCAAGTTATGGGACTATAGGTATACATTACTCTACTTTGTTGCTATTGCTTCTCCTCTTCCTCTTCCTCCTTCCTCCTCTTCCTCCTCCTCCTTTTCCCCTCTTCCTCCACCCCCACAACTTGACCATTCTTTTAGAGTTAATGTTGCATTAATGACCCTAAACTTTATAGTACTATAATAATCAGCAATACAGCTATAATTAAAAAGACTGGCTATTTAGTGGGCATGGAGGGGAAGATAATTTTTAGTTAAGAATTTAGACATTTGTCTTATATATTTGAAAAGTGTTTATAAATCATTAAAAACGTCCTATGTGGAATTGAGCTTTTGGAACTCAGTTAACTTCCAAAGATACTGATAATTGGTTTAGGAATTGGGAACCAGTTCATGGTCATAGTGTTTTAGATAATTACAAAGTATATTTTAATAGGACATTTGCTATTGTTGATGGGTTTAGTTTTTCAGTCCTAAAATTGGCCTGAAGTGTGAAATAATGATTCTTAAATTTCAGTAATTGTTACAGGGTGTTGAAAATACCTGTCAAAAGGTCACTGTTTCTTGAGTGTTGGATTCTAGTCTGAATTTGGACTTAGTTATCAGATACGTAAGTACCAAAATGGTTGAACTTTGCATGTTCAGTAGAATGTACAATCCAATAAAGATTAAAAATACATAGAGTTCACCAAAGCCCGGTTAGGCACATACTTAACTGTTCTTATTTGCAAATGGTAGCTAGACATGGAGTTGACCTACCCTAAATTTGATGTTGAAGGCAAACCTTTCCAGTGCTTGGTGTCAAAGTGCCTTGTGATTGTGTGTCTTGCCTCTGGGTAGGTACCTGTGTCTTTGCTGTTTGTGGTGGTGCATAACTATTCACTTTCAGTGATTAGGCCTGCTGTCTCCCTGATTGGCTCAGGAGGCTGTGCTGTCTTTTCACGCTGCTCTTTTACTTTAATGTTCTATTGAAATTAGAGAAGCAAGAATAGAACCAAGTGCACTGATTTCCTTCTGAGAATTTAACATTCTGCAATCCAGAAAGAAGGAAAATGTTCTTTTCTTCAGTGGAAATAGTGTTTTTGTAGCTCTTGAAACTTTTTTGTTTGCTATTTATAATTCCCTATTACCTTACTTAGGTCATTTTAAAAATTTAGTTGCTTGACCACCTCAGGACCTTTGATTTCGAGGTGCTAGAGACCACATACATGAATACTTTTTGCATCATAAGACAGTTGTCTTTTATCATTTTTATAAATTTAAGAGGGCTTCATGTCATCTAGTAGCATGGGTTAGGTTTTAAAAAACACTGTGAACAAATGGTACTATCAGATTTAATGTGATGATGATAAAAACAGGAGTTTTTAATGCTGCTGATTAAAATTTACTTCAGTATTTTGTAGTCTTATCATCTTGTCTTTTTCTTGGGAAAATAAAATGCGAAATTTTGTTTAATAATACATTAATGCTTTTGGGGGTTCTAGAGGTTTTAGTTGAAATTTCTCTTTATGTAATCCTGATTTGTCTAAAATGTTTTTATTTGCTCTGATTTTAAACTGCCATTTAAACCAGGTATTCTACTAAATACTTGATGTGTTCTGTAATGTTTATTTGTGGTAGACATCTTGTGATGTTAGCCCTTTTATGGGTGGAGAAACAGAGACTTGATTCTTTTGTCTAAGGGCATAGAACTCAAGTAGAATTTGGATTTGAACACAAGTTGGTTTGACTTGAAAGGCAAGGCCCTTAGCCTCCCCCCCCCCCCCACGCTCATACACACCCTAATCCACACCCCCACATACACACTTGCCTGCCCTACCCCCCACATAGGGCTATATACAATGACATGAAGGCTGCCATGTGACTTGACTATCAACCATATACCTATAAACAGAAAAATAATGAAGTGAACTTTAAAAGATGTATGAGGCTGGAGAGATGGCTCAGCAGTTAAGAGTACTTGTTTCTCTTGCAGAGGATCTGATAGGGGCTAGAGGCTGTTTTGGTAACCTCTTGAAAGCCACTTAAAACGCTCATGACTGAGCTGTGTAGGAAATGAAATGTTATAGTTTCTATTTTTAAAAGTACTTGTATGCTACTTCCTAGAACTTACCAGTCAGTTGAGGATTGAACTTTCATTGAATTAGCATATTTAAAAAATTCACATAATTTAAAGTTTGAAATTATGTGGAATTTGCTTAGGCCAAAGTTGGGTATAATGGTATGATTTTTTTAGGTCAGACGTTTTTGTTTTTGTTTTTGTTTCTTTTCCTTTCTTTTTTTTTTTTTCTTTTTTTGAGACAGGGTCTTTTTTTAAAATAAGTCATTTTATTCTGACTAATGTACAAATAGAAGGATCACATAGCTAGTTTAAGAAATTACACAAACAGTTGGCCAGTTACAAACTCTATATATCTCAGTAAACTACTATACAGATAAAATGACCATTCTTTTGCCTATATTCTATCATTCTTTATTACCTATAGCTTTCTTGGTCTCCTTTTAAAACTTTACACTATACCTACAGGGATACTTATTAACATATGTACATGTATACATTATATGCTAGGACCCACATTTGAGGGCAAATGTGTGGGTCTTGTTTCTGAGTTTGACATGATTTTTATAAGTCATATGTCAGAGACCAATTTAGTCCTCTATCTACCTGTCTATATACATACACACACATGCACATATATATACACACAAATGCATTCATACCTATATACACATATATAAACTTCAATCTTTCCATAATAGTGACTCTTTTGAAATATGAAAATATAGTTGGTTTGATAAATTCATGTGTGCCAGGCTGTTGTAAATATTTTAATTTTCTAGATTTTTATGCATGTATGTGTACCATATGTGCTCAAGAAGGTCAGAAAAGACCATTGGATGCACACCATTCCAGGGCACATACCCTGAGAGACCTCTGTCCAAATGATGTCCCACATCCAACTTCCCATTGTATTTCAGTAAAACCATCAATCTGACTAATTAGTAGGTTAGTCTATCAGAATCTTCACAAGTTAATCACTTCCCAAAGCCCCATCAGCTGACAACCAATCTAGCGCATTGATCTTCAGAGACATTTCAAATTCAAGCCAGGATATTCATAAAAGCTGGGCAGAGAGTCACACATACCTGTAATCTTAGCTGTGGGGAGGCAGAGACAGGAGGATTCCTAGGTTTACTGAACAGTCAATGTAGCCAGGTTCAGTGTGAACTTCATAGGATGAAGTGTAGAATTCTGAGCTCAGGAGCTTCTGTCCTATATAATTGGTTCTGTGGTTTCAATCTATTTCTGTTCAAACCTCTTAAAAAGGAAAACTTTCTCCAGAGTAGTATTTTTTTTTTTAAATATTCTGTCAGTTGGCTTGCCTCATGCTTCAGTTCATTGGTACTTAAATTGAAATAATTTTTAACAAAGAAAAGTTTTAAGTCACTTACTTAACTTAGGCATATGAAAAACTCATTTTTTTCTGTTTTCAAAATCAATTCAGTTTTCTTTTAAAACTTAGGATAATCTGAATGCATTTGAATATTCAGTTGAGAGCAACAATATTTTACCAAATTATAATTCACATAATGTAAAATTTGTCATTTAGATTATACAACTCAGTGGCCTTTTGTATTTTTCCAGGTATCACTATTGCCTACCTGCAGCACATTCTCATTACCTCCCAAATACAATCCTTACCCAATTAATAGTCACTTCCTCTTCTTTGTTTCCAACCTCTTGGCAACCACTAATCGTCTGGCCTATTTAGGGCATTTCATGTAAAGGGAACATAAATGTAAGACATTTTATTTATATCTGGTATCTTTCACTTACCATCACAGTGGCGTGTGTTATAACATGAATCAGCATGTCTTAGGGCTGAATATGTCATTGTATGTGTTATAACATGAATCAGCATGTCTTAGGGCTGAATATGTCATTGTATGTGTGTATGCTTGTTTTCATGCAGTAGTAGATTGACATTTGGGTTCTTTCTAATTTTGGCCATTATCAGCAATGAGGTTATGAACATTACATAAGTTTTTTGTTTTTTTCCATCTTTATTAACTTGGGTATTTCTTATTTATATTTCGATTGTTATTCCCTTTCCCGGCTTCCGGGCCAACATCCCCCTAACCCCTCCCACTCCCCTTCTGTATGGGTGTTCCCCTCCCCATCCTCCCCCGATTACCGCCCTCCCCACCATTACATAAGTTTTGATGTGGATATTTGACTTTAGTTGTTTGTGGTATATACCTAGGGATGTAATTGGATGTATGTGCTGTGTCTTAGGGTTACTTTTTCTCACTTCTAAGGAATTGCAAAAGTCTTCAACAGTAGTGACACCATTTTACACCATCAGTGATGTGTGAGTTCTAATCACCCTATACCTGTGTCTGCATTTGCTTTTGTTTCACATATTCTAGAAGGTTTCCTTGTGATTTTGTTACATTTTTGTGTTCTGCTTCTCTGAATAGTTTTCTTGCTGTGAACCACTGTTTAGATGGAAATGCTAAAGTACTAACACACAGTTGCTTGTATAATCTGCTAATATTAGTGTGTCATTTGTAGACATTAGCAAAGTGGGTTTCTTCTGGTGTTTCAAAGTAGGTAATGTGATCAATGGGATATTTCATTTTATTCCTTAATTACTTGTAAAATAATGATAAAAATGAAGTTCCCCCCCCCAAAGATGTGCAAACTATTTTGAGCTTTCAGTATTTCATTTAACATTTCATTTAGTGTCTACTTTGCACAGTGCTAGACTGTAGGATCACAAGTGAACCATTTCATTCTTAACATTTGTATTTCTTTTATGGACACAAACATGTAAATAAACTTAGTGGTTGTGGTTTGTTTCAGGACAGGAAGAAAGAGGATGAGTGAAAAGAGAAACTACTGAGTTGGTAAGTCAGGATGGCCTGGCTAAGGCTGTTTTAAAGTCAGGATCTAAAATTAGGCTTCGAGTGTCCAAGCTGGCAGAGAACTTGGGAATTTGAGTGAATGCTAGCTTGGCTAGAGAGCGGATCAGGAAAAACTACTCGAGGAAGTTGGAGAGAAATAAGAAGTCAGGACTAGCCACAATTAGGGGATCAGAACTAATAGCCCTGTGAGATAGCTTTGGGTGAAGGCGTTTGTCCACCCGATTCCCACCCTTGTGAACTCACATAATAGTAATAATACATTCTTTTTATGAATTAGAATTAAATCCTATGTGTTTTAGAATGGATCAGGATTGATTGGTGTTTTTAAAAGATCACTGTAGCTCCTGACTTTAGAGTGGAAGCAAGAAAATGAGCTGAGAGGCTCTTGTGAAAGCATAGCCAAGAGAGAATGATTCGTATTAGGCACTGAACAGTAGACATAGGGAAAGGGTAGACTTGAGCAGATAGCCTTAAGGGATCTGATGCCAGTTACATATAGGAGGCAAGATCAAAGAGGGATTGGCTATGCCCAGGTATTTCACTTTAAGAACCAGTGGCATAGGGAAGGAGAAAGAGCCCCAGAGGAGGACCTGGCATTTGGCGTTCATTGTTGGTGTGTTACCCAGGAGTTGCCAGTTAAAACATAGAACCTGTCACATATGGGAGCAGTTGGATAAACGGGTCTCAGTCTGAGAGAAACAAAGCACCTGGATGGAAAGAGAAAATGGACTTTGGGTATTGGATAGACAATTGAGCAAAAGGCCATAGGGTCAAAGATCAGTGACACTACTGAAATGAGAACAGACCCTTTAATCTGTCTTGCAGTGGTATAAATGGGGGAGGCTATGATACCGTCTCGTAAGTATCAGAACCTTTTGTTGGATACTTCTGAGTCTTACCCTCAGTCTGTTAAAAGATTAGTTAGTCATTGTTCATTTTTCTGTTCAGTAGATAAGCTTTAAGAAGAGTTTTTGGGGAAAGGCATTCTCTCCGGGCTATTAACTTAGTCATTAGATAGCATTGTTTAAGTTAAATGGGATGTGCACTAGATCATTTATTTGTTTGTTTTTGACACAGGATTTCTTTCTATAGTCTTGGCTGTCCTGGAACTTGCTCTGTAGTCCAGGCTGGGTTCGAACTCAGAGATCTGCCTGGTTCTGCCTCCTGAGTGTTGGGATTAATGATGTGCATTGTTATGACTGCTTAGTTCTTAAATTTAATAATTATGCATACTTTCACATGAGAGACCCATAGATTGGGAGCTAGGAATTCTCAAAATACTTGATTTTGAAAATTTATCTTTGATATAAAAGTTATTATCAGTAGTCTGGATGATCACTTTAGTTATGAAATTTTATTACTTTGGTTATTTTTTAATTTAAAATTTTTTGAGTGTTTGTGGAGCTAGAGTTATAGGCAACTGTGAGACATCCAAGTAGGTTCTGGGAACAGAACTTTGGTCCTTTCCAAAAGCTGTATTCTGGTTAGGGTTTTTGTTTTTTGTTTTTGTTTTTTGTTTGTTTGTTTTGTTATTACCTTGATGCAAGCTAAGGTCACCTGGGTAGAAGAAACTTCAATTGAAAAGATGTCTCTATGAGAGACAGTTGCCCATAGGTAAGTCTGGACACTTTCTTGGTTAAAGACTAGTGTGGGAAGACCCAGCCAGCTGTGCGCAGTGCCACTTCTGAGCAGGTGCTTGTAGGTGGTGTGAAAACAAGTGAACGAGGCATGGAGGACAAGCCAAGTGAGCAGCATTCACTATAATCCCTGCTTCAATTCCCAACTCCCAGGTCCCTGCCCTGACTTTCTCAGTGACAGGTGTGCTTGTAAGATAAATTAAACCCTTGTCTCCTCGGGTTGTGTGGTCAGTGTTTTATCACAGCAGTAGTGAAGCAACTGATGCAAGCAACATGCACGTCTAATAGCTGAGACGCTTGCCCAGCTGACGAGACAGGGACGCCATTGAACCTGTAGACCTGTCAGGGGGCTCCAGGGTCTACCTGTCTGTCTGCTGAACATGGGGCTTGCAGGTGTTTGCTACCGTGCCTGGATTTTTGTGGGTGCTAGGAATCCAAACTCAGGTCCTCATTCGTGAAGGGCAGGCATTTTACTGACTGAACCGTCTCCCTAGTCCTAGGACTTGTGTTTTGAAATGAGTAATACTGCTGAATGTGTTGTAACTTATATTGCAAGGTTTTCAAGCATGTGCTTCTGAAGACTGAAGTGTCTGAAGCTATTGCCTCTGGGAAAATTTAATCTCAGTCTAAATTATAAAATTGATTTTTCAGTGTATTTAATATGTATTATTAACATTGTATAGATTAGTGGATTATACTGGATGTGTGTGTGCCAGTGATCCTTAATGCTGCATATTCTAACATTTTTATTTCTTTCTCAGAAGCAGTAGTTTCTGATTAATCCATTACTGTTACAGTTTTAATTAAAATGTAGAGGTACTCTATTCAGAATTGCAGTAGATAATGCACAAGTCACTTACTTAGAAGCAGTTGGTAAACCGTTTTCCACTAAAAACCCAAGGTTAAATGACTTACGCTTTGGACATGGATGTTTTGCCAACATCAAAATGTATTTCTCTTCATACAGAGGAGACTGAAGACCTGTGTTGTTATTAGAAATGTCATTTGAAACCGAGACTGGGAAGTTACTTTAGTATGGGTCAAGACTTTCTTGTTCAGTCAGTTGTAGGCCAAGTTTGTGTGTGGGTGTGTGTCAGTTGTATTCTTGAGTATCCTGAACGTTTTGCTTTAATGCTAGACACAACTCCCAACAATTTCACAGAATCCTGTAGGGTGTCATGAAACCACGTGATACAGAGACCAGAAATTAATATCTGTGGATCCCTGAATGTTGTGCTTTGTTCTAAGAGGTTGCTATATCTTCTGTTCTTAGACTCCAGCCTATGCAGTAAATACTATTATTATCCTCCTTTTGTAGATTAGAAATTCCAGGCACAGGGTGGTGACTGTAGGATCTTGTACACATTTCCTGACTTGTGTACACACACACACACACACACACACACACACACACTCCCCCCCCCTCTCTTATATTCTGTGAGTCCAGCCCCTATACACAAGACCCCAGTTCCCAGTTTCTAGTAACAAATCAATGATGTTACTCTTGGTATTCTATGTTTTCTATTCTGCAATTTTTTCTTTCTATTGGACTCTTCTTTTGGCATACAAATATTTTTTTCTAAACACAAATACAAAAAAAAAAAAAAAAGAAGAAGAAGAAGAAAGGAAGAAAGAAAAAGAGCCAAAAAACCACAAAAGAAAAAAAAATTGGGAACTAACTTTCTCAATAATCCATCTCTCTTGAAAATACAGTGTATTTCTCTCCTGTGGGGCAAAGTGCATTTTTAGTTTTATATAATTACTGTTTCATTATATTGCTGTTCTTTCCTCTTGAGTCTGTTCCAGTTAGGTTTGGTTTGGAGTGTTTTGGGGTTTGTTTGTTTGTTTGTTTTAGTTATGAGACAGAGTGCATTAGTACACACATTTCAGACTGTTCAAGTATGAACAGACCCACTATGTAGGTAACAGTGTTGTTGTCGTTAATATTATTAGTTAAATTTTACAGTACAGTCCTTATTCCCCTCCTGGTCCACTCTCAGACTGTTCTGCATCCCATTCCTCTTCCCCCATCTTCAAGAGGATGTACCCATTCCCCACCCCCCAACCTACCAGACCTCTCCACTCCTTAGGGCCTCAAGTCTCTTGAGGGTTAGGTGCATCTTCTCTCACTGAGGCCATACCAGGAACCTCTGCTTTATATATGTTGGGGGGCTCATATTAGTTAGTGTATGTTGTTTTATTTCTGGGTCTTTGATTCTATTCCATTGGTCAGTGTGTCTGTCTCCGTACCAATACCACGCAGTTTTTATCACTATTACTCTATAGTATAGATTGAGGTCAGGGATATAGCTGTTATTCTACCAAGATTGTTTACATTATGTTACAATGTTCACTAGCATTCCTAGTGATCGTTTTGTAGGATGCTTTGCAAGGAATGCAGCGATAAATAGACTAATGTGGGAGGAGAAGGTCTCTGGTATATTAGAAGCCTGGGAGCATTTGAATAAATATAAATAAATTTATTGGCACTTAGGTACAGTAGAATGTTATAAACTTGTCAAGAGGAATTAGGAAGCTATTTGTGTATGCCTAAGGTGTTACCTACAGGATATACTGAGAAAGCATGACATCAGAAAACAAGCACCGTTGGTTTCCTGCCTTTTATGTAAGAAGGAAAAGAGAACTATGTATGTGTATTCATATAATGAGAAGGGATACACTGTTACAAGTGGACTTAAATTTTATTTACTTGAACAAGGGGCACTTATAAATGCTTATAGCACTTAGGAATATGCTGCCCCCTTACCAGCAACCATTAACTAACTGCTCATAGCTCCTCAGGAGGAGTGGGCCAATGAATCCCTCCCCAGGCCCAGCCTTGTTAAGTGGAATAAATTGTGGTTGACTAGCCATCTCACGTCCAGAAGGTAGTCTTTCACACTTCTTTCCATTCTCTAGCGTTTGCATGCTGTGCATCCTTTCCTACAGTGTTTTCCTGAGTCATGTTGGAGGGAGGTGATAATAGATGTCTTGTTTCAGACTGAACTCTCATCAATCTTGTATTCTCAGCCTTTTGACAAGCTATGAGTCTAAGTTAACTGCTTGAAGCTCCAGCGATCATGCCACTATTGAACCGGTATATTTTGTCTGGCAAGTTGGAGTTATAGCTCTCAGATGCAAGTCACTGGGATTTATCTTAAGGATACGGAGGGGACTATCAGGAATCACAGACGTCATTCAGATCATATGTAAACAGCTTTGGTTATTATTTTGAGATTATAAATAGATAAAAACAATTTTCAGATAGCATATTAATGCCATTATCAAGTATATTTTTAAAGGTGAGGGAAGAGACAAATAAGTGAAAATGCGAAATAGAAAATATAAGTCTGAACTCAGGGCTTAAGGTTTTTTCCCCCTAAAAATAAAGAACTGATTTTGTAGCTTTGGTTCCTGAAGACAAGAGTAAGTACTCCAAATTCTCAGATTTCTGTCTTTCAGTACAGTTTCAATGAAAAAGAATTAGGTGCCTGATCAGTGGCAGTCCTAAGTTACCTCATCGGAAAAGGTAGAAGCTGAATGAACCTAAGGGCATTTTGTGTCTGACAGTAAGAAAACTGTTAGAGCAGCTACAGATTATGTCAAAGGGACTTTAAAGGGACTTTAAAGGGATCCATAATGGTCAAACATGGAGTGGTCTGAGGCTAACTGGGAAAAACAAGAGTTAGGATTCCAAAGCAAAAATTCTGTGAACGCACCAAGATACAAAAGGGGAAAAAATTAGCACCTCACTGGTCGCTCTGGAGGTTGCGTGGGGCACTTACTCTGAAAGCTGACAAAGGCAGTAGTTGTACATTGTGGTGTTTTCTTCATAGAGACCGAATAATAAAAGAGTTAATAAGATAAAGTTCTGGAACGTCATACTAAAACCAGAAGGAATTATGGAATTAGGAAACGGAGTTTGCTACTCCTAATGAAAGAATGGGTCTCAGCAACTATGTAGGTAACTAGTAAAGTAGATAGTAAATTTTTAAGGGACAGATCAGTCTGGCAACATCAGAACCACCGATCAAGCTCAGTGTCACTCAAAGTCACCATCCTAATCTACATGTGCCAAAATCAGTGATGTGCAGGGATGATGGCACTATTACAAAGTACTCTGTCAAAGACCTTAATCTGAATCCAATTAACCTTCTCACACTAACTACTGCTGTGGATTGCCAGGGGATACATGTGGCTCAAACAGGACAGAATGTAACTAAGATGAGATGACTTCTTTTAAAAGCACACAGGACAAATGAAAAGAAACTGGAAATGTTTGGGGGTTATAGGTCTGGGCCAGCATTTGTGACATGGTGGCACACATCCGTAATCCCAGTGCTTGCTTGGGAAGTGCAGAAAAGGGAACCAGAAGTTCAAGCTCATTTGTAGCAAAATATAGGGCACCTGAGGCTGAGTTCACAAGGTCATCTGTGGCTGTGTAGAAAGCTTGGGACCTACCTAGGCTACATGAGACCTTGTCTCAAAAACATAAAAATAGTAAAGCGATATAACCCAATCATATCAATTGTATGAGGCTCTTGTTTGAGTCAAACAATCTCTAAGGAATTTTAGAGTAGTGAGAAACATTGAGCTTCATGGTTGGATGTGGCAGTCTTACAGTTATTAACAAACAAAACACTAGTGTTTGCACCAAACCAAGTGAAAAGAGAGATGTATTTGCTTTAATGTACTCTACTAGAGGTGAGGTTTTGTCTGGGTAGGGAGGAGTGGGATAGGATAAGAACTATAGACTGTCAGTTGATGATGAATACTTGAGAGGTTTTTTTAACATGATAGTGGTTCTTCTCATTCCATCTACTTCGTGCAGGAGAATTTGCACAAGGACTGTTCTTTAGGTCAAGTGATAGTATAACACACTAATGTCTCTAATGAAACGTTGAGGCTGGTGGGAAAATGATGATTTATAATGCTATAATATTTATAAAATGAACTTCTCTAGGGTTCATTTGATCAGTATTGACTCCTTGCTTAACTTATCTAGCATGAACTTATGCAATAATTTACCATTCACTGCCTGTAGGTTGCAGAATAAGAAACTCTTGCTTTCTCTTAGAATCAGAGCATTCAATTCAAAATACTTTGTAACTTCTAGTCACTACCTGTGAAAACTTCTCCGAAGACACTAGCTGCATGTCATCTAATTCAGCTTATTTATGAAGACGAACTGTCAGATCCTGTGTCTAAGTACCACTGGTCTGTCCCTCTGTCTTCCCTCTTCAGACGGGGTTACTTAAACAGTTACTATGAAGGACAAAGGTTTAGCTGAAGAGCTGCACAGGGTGAAATACGGGAGAAGGGAGCTTGGTGAATTTCTATACACCTTTACTTTTTTTTAAAAAAAGAAATTTTATTAGTCTTTAAATTTCAAGTTGCATATGTGTTTTGATAATATTTAGCCCCTATTTCTTTCCACATCCACTCCCCTCCTCTTTACCCACTCAACTTTGTATCTTTTTTTTTTTAAGCCCTTCAAGACCAAATTATGCTGCTCAAAATATTCTTGGATGGGCCGTAAACTCTCGTACCTACTTGCCCTTAGGGGATAAAGGATGCTGCTGGGTAGCTAGCTGGGCATGCTGCATTTGGTGAAGTATGTGTGGATGAAAGGCAGTGAAGAAGTTTTAGGTCCTCCATGATCTCCAGCCATGTCGCACATCTCAACTTGTTTCCCTGTTAGCCATCCAGAAACTCTTGGAACTCAATCCTTTTGGTCTTTCATGGAAATAAGTATAGTTGATTAAGTCACTGACCATCTGTTAACTCAAACTGGACCCTCTTTCTGGAGATCGAAACAGGAAGTGACAACTCTAATCCCAGGGATGGTTCCCCTGGAAACCAAGCTTTATCCCAAGACTATTTATTTCTCTCTAGATACTGGTTATCTCATTAGCAAACAAAATCTAGAGGAGTGGTTCTTACCCTGTGGGGTGTGCCCCCTTTTGAGAGCTGAACGACCCCTTTTCACTGGGTTTGCATATCAGATATCCTGCATATCAGATACTTACATTATGATTCATAACAGCGAAATTACAGTTATGAAGTAGCTATGAAAAATATTTTATGGTTAGGGGTCACTCTAACATGAGGGAGTGCATTAAAAGGTTGAAGCATTAAGAAGGTTGAGGATTACTGTTCTAGGGTAAGGATATTACAGAGAGGTTAAATGGCAGGAAATGAGATGAAGACCAAATATGTTTTTCTAATGTCATAGAACTCTATTGAGTTTTTATGTACTGGTTATAGGCTTCAAGATTTGGGATTAAAAAAAACTTTGTGTTTAATATAGGAATTTACATGTAACATGTTAGATATAGCACACTAAAATCATGTCTATCAGTTAAACTTCTTGAAAGGATAACTGCGTCTTCAGTATCTAGAGTGCCTGAACTATAGATCTCACTCAGCATGACAATATCTATTAAGACTTTTAGTTATATGACTTACCATAGCCATGCTGAAAATAAAGTTTGTTAAACATTATATTTATAGCTTGGATTGGATTTGGGATTTGACATTTGATATGGCTAATAAATTATTTTCATGGAATTCAAGGAATGGTTTGCAAATAGGCCTTATGGGGACTACCAAACACACTCATTTTAAATAGTGCTAACAATGTGAACTTTAGCAGATGTTTCATGAAGTACAATGTGTAACAGAGCCAAGCAGAACATTTCTATTATGCATTACTTGCAGAGGTGAATCTCCATGGACTTGGGTTGGCTTTTCTGTTGGGTTGGTTTTGCTGTTTTAAGTGTGTGTAGATATTTTGAGTGGCAGGAACAGTTAAAGGTAGAGGAGGTATGGAACTTGCCTTTAGATGCAAATGACTTTCAAATTAAGACCAATCAGCTCTTCCGTGTTATATTTGGAGGGAAGAAATTAAATCTGTGTATATTTCATATTTAAAAAGTACTGACAAAAACAGTTCAAAATAATTGGTGATCTTGAAAAGGCATCTTCTGTTAATTAGTGATAGAAGTCCTTTGCTTTTTCATTTATATGAGCTTGAAGGCTTTTAGTTAAGAGCACTACATTATAGCTGATAAAACAGATTTCTAGTTTACCTGTTTGTCAAGCTTTATGGTGGTGACCTACATTTTGTTTATGGATGTGCAGCCGTTTACTCAGTTCTTAACCGCCTTCAGCAGAACCTGGGCTAAAAAAAAAAATCTTAAAATATGTGTTTTCTGTTTATTTGTCCCCCAAGGAGAGCTTAGTTTTATCCAGATTTAGTCATGTTATCCCTAACCTTAAATTTACGTAATTAAAAGGCTGACTTCTTTTTTCTATCCCATTTCTAGTTGACAAAAGACCAGAGGTTGGTGTATTCTGGCAGACTACTTCCTGACCATCTGCAGCTGAAAGACATTCTCAGAAAAGTAAGCTCTCCTTCTACCTTAGAAGAGCGAGAAAAGCCGCCTCTCAGGGTTTGTCTAGCCAGTGTAGTTCATCAACCCCTGTGGGTAGCAGAACAAAGAAAAATAAGTAAAACAAGCAACAAAACAACAGGACACAGAGGTTGTTTGGCCAACAGTTCTGTATGCCCGTTGAGCTAAGTCTGACGTGGGGTGACATATTTGTATTCAGATGCATTTTGTCTTTTAGAAGAAAACATTGGTTTTTCAGGACTGCAGGAATAGTGTTTACAGCAGTGAAAAATTTAAATTTAAAGAACATCTCTTTAAACCCATTTTCAGTCGGGCCATGTAACGATTTAATAAAAATTGTTTGAGTTAGCAGTTTAATTTCAGGACAGGAAGTAGGAAGTTGCCTCGGTGCCATATCCGCTCCCAGTGTAAGTGCTGATGCTCAGGCAGCGCTGGGTATGGGTCAGAGCAGGTTTTGACAGTCAGCTTGGCTGCTGGTTAGTTGATGCCACCTTTTACTTCACTGTCCCTTGTACTCTTGACATGCTACCTTTTGTTTGTGACTACACAATATTGAATAGCTTTACATTTAGTGCTTGGGCTTTTTAACATAACTCTAGATGCAGGTATTCCCGACCTGTTCTCCTCTGTTTATACTCACCTGTGGGAACCTAATAAATATGTTTCAGTTGTGTGCCTCGCCTTTAACAGTTGACACTTCGCTCTGGCACAGGAAGTTTAAAATAGAGTGTCAATGTATTTCTTCTGCTTAAGTAATATTTCAGTGTGTTTACAGCACAAAGATCTCTCATCCACTTTCCCCCTATTCTATAGCCTCCCCCAGGTGTGACCACCAGCTTTAGTTATCTGTTGTGATCAGTGGACACTCTCACTCTAAATTATGCACACTCAGAGTTAATTACTCTGGGTGGTGTATGTCTCATGGATTTTGACAAATGTCTCATCTGTTTCCACCATTATGGTATCATGTAGACTAGTTCTAAACCATGCTCCCCTGTTTATTGTTTGCACTTGGTTTCTTTTGTGATCCTGGGATCATCCTCAGGACTTTGCACATGCTAGTATAGCTCTACCACTGAGCTAGCCTTAAAGTTGTTTTGTTTTCCTGCTGAAAACTGTTAATGCTGTCTGCTTTTTGAAATACAGGTGCATTTATTGTTCATTGTTTTCTGAATAATAGCTTAAAACCTACACATTAATACTCTCAGAATTTGATTGTTGTAGACCTTGTCAAGGGCCATGTTACATTTTAAATAGTTCTTTGAACTGTTTCTCTTAAAGTTGTTTTTGTTTGTTTATTTGTTTTGTTTTGTAAAATGTTGCCATTGGCTCTGCACACTGTTTAGTTATAAAATATTCTATAGATGTATCCCTGAAGGTGAATGTGGGCTGTGATTAACCATTATTAGTATGATCTTTTGGCACTGGGTTTATAGGGATACACAATAGATATATATTTTTTAGTATTTCCTGCTCAGAAGCAGAGAGATTCTATATATTAAGAAACACTACCTCATGCTGTCTGTCTGAAGCCTTTCTGTAAGCTGCATAGCCCTAAGAACTTCATCCTCTAGGCTCCTAAAGCAATTGTGGTTTATGCTTCTCAGTTTTATGCAGAAGACTTTGACATATGTCCGTCATTGTGTCCCAGTACGCTAGCTTGGTCTGTTAGCCGTGTCCTAAGTTTCTTTAAGGTTCCTGGAAGTTGATCAAGCCTCCCCACTCCTCACTCTGAGATCTTTCTTGACTCTGCCTACCCGTCCTGCTCATGTGCATGTAAGAGTCTTCTATCACTTGGGTCACTCTCTGCTGTTCTTAGTTGCTCTCCAGCTTATCAGCTTTGTCTTCTGTAAATGTGTATGTGGCCTCACTGAAGCCTGAAGACCAAGCCAGTCAGTAGTTAGAGTGCGTTCCCTCATCTGTACGTTTGTGGAAATAATTCAGAATATGTAGAATACAGTTCAAGGACATGCTCTATACCTGTGTGTAAATGTTATAGATGAAAATGGCGGCTTAATTTGGAAAGCAATAAAAAGCTGTACTTCACTTTGCTAAAATTAAGGCAAATGAGACCGAGTATATGTAAGTAATCAAAGTTCAGAAACCAGTCAAAGGTCTGTCCAAAGGTGTGTCGGGCCTCTATTTTGTTAGTGCAATACTACATGCTTTCCTAGTGAAATAACAATTTGTGTTGATAAAATTTTGTACTATTTGTTGCTTCAAGTCTGCTTTACATATGTCAAGTACTGTTAACATAGTAATTATTGGGTATTTAAACAACTCTTCAAGCATGGAGAGAAAATACTGAATTCAGAAGGCCTTGAAGTATTAAAATGGCAAACTTACCTGCAAACACTGATCAATTTATTGCTAACAAAATGGCTGGGCTAGAAAGGAAAGGAATTTAAGTCTTAAGTAGTTCAGCTTAGCTAGTGACTTTTGTACTGTACATTTTTCTTTAAATGTGATCTTCTTTAATTTTAGCAAGATGAGTATCATATGGTTCATCTAGTCTGTGCTTCTCGGAGTCCTCCCAGTTCTCCAAAATCCAGCACCGATGGAGAAAGTCACGGAGCACTGGCATCCAGCACCAATTCTGTGAGTTATTTTGAGGGGAGTTAAACTTTTCAGATTCTCTTTCTGCTCTGAAAACTAAATAGAGAGCTGGGGTATAGTTCCGCAGTATAGCACTTGCCCTACATAGGTGAGGCTGTGTGTTCAGTCCTTACCACAACGAAAACAAATATTCAAACAAAAAAACCTAACCTGAATAAAAAGACAGAACACTTGGTGTTGATAGGTTTGTTTGTTTCTTTCTGATCATCGTTTGGTTTTTTTGATAGAGTCTCATGTAACTTTGTTTGGTCTTGAATTCGTTGTGTAGCTGAGGCTGGCCTTGAACTGCTGATCTACCCGCTTCTACTTCCCAGTTCCTAGGATCAGAGGCCTGTGCCCCAGGAGGCAGTTAATTGTAACAAGCTTAGAAGGACTTACAAATAACACTGTATCTAACTTCAAGATGAGACTGCTATAATTAATGCGATTATGTTTTAAATATATAAAACACTGGAAAGCCAATTTTCTAACAGTTACTCATTGAGGAACTTTTCAAAGTTGTACTTACTGAACCATTCGATCATTGCCTGAGGGCTACAATCCTGATTGGCATCTTGTTGGCTTGTAAAAACAAAATTGTTTGTGGCATTCATAAAGTGATAGAAGTTTAGGGCTGGAGAGATGGCTCAGTGGTTAAGAGCACCGACTGCTCTTCCCGAGGTCCTGAGTTCAAATCCCGGCAACCACATGGTGGCTCACAACCATCTGTAATGAGATCTGATGCCCTCTTCTGGTGTGTCTGAAGACAGCTACAGTGTACTCATATATAATAAATAAATAAAATATTAAAGTGATAGAAGTTTAGAGTTGAAAACAGTCTGAAAATGTCGGGCAGTCCTGTTTTTCTAAGAGAGGGAGGCTATAGAGAGACCTTTAATGGCTTGTTAAGGTTATACTCTTGGTTAGTGTCAGATACTGCGGAAGTTTAGATCCCTGCTGTTCCTCATTCTACTAACACTGGTACAGACGTACGGTACAAGATATCTGGCTATAGTAACAGTTCACAGACTAGAATTGGTGGCACTATTTAACACTTGTTATGTGTTAGGCATTGGGAAAGGAGTTTTTTGTGCTGTAGTTTAATCTGCATAGTTTCATATGTATATTTTTATAGATTGTTATTCTGTTGTCTAACTGATAAATGCAATAATACTATTACAACCTTGGCTTTCTGACCGTTAAGGTTTTATTAAAATTAAAGTATGTTTTATTGGCTACGAGATTCAAATCAGTTTCTAAAATTCAGAGGAATTTTATAAATACATGTTTGGCAAGACATAATTACTTTGTTTGCTTGCTTGTTTGTAGAATTCAGATCATTCTGATTCAACCACTCCATCACCCAGTCAAGAGAGTTTGTCACTAGTTGCTGGTTCTTCAGAAGGATTGAGGCACCGTACTCTTCCACAAGCACAGACTGACCCAGCCCAGAGTCATCAGTTTCCATATGTAATCCAAGGGTAAGTGAAATTATGGGTTTTAATTAATTATAACCCATAAAATTATTAAAAAAATTCCTTTTGATTTTTCATGATAGTTTTTAACTTTGTTAAAGTACATTTGAAACTTACTTATTTTTCAAGTATTCTCATATGCTTTATATATAAACAGAGGAAATACAAATAAAACTAGGCAATTACTAAAAATGAGACGCTGAAAAAAGTAGCAACAAAATATTAAATACTGACTAATGTATTATATAACCGCAGTGTGTTTGGCTGAATGAATAGACAAGTTGTTTTATTTTTTTTCCAAATTTCATATATTATACAATGAAATATTGTCCCTATAACTCACCCCCATGTTCCCAGCATGCCCTCTTCCTCAACTTCATGTTTTTGTTTTGCTTTTTGAAAAATTCACCAAGTCCAGTTAGTGCTTCCCATATTTGCATGAGGTGGGGCATTTGCTAGAGCATGGGAAACCTAGCAGTGGCCATATCCTCATAAAGAATGGCTTTCCCTGGGGCTGGAGAGATGGCTCAGTGGTTAAGAGCATTGACTGCTCTTCCAGAGGTCCTGAGTTCAAATCCCAGCAACCACATGGTGGCTCACAACCATCTGTAATGCGATCTGATGCCCTCTTCTGGTTTCTGAAGACAGCTACAGTGTACTTATATATAATAAATAAATAAATCTTAAAAAAAAAAAAATGGCTTTCCCAGAAGCTGGAAAGAACCCAGATGTCCCTCATCAGGGAAATGGATACAGAAAATGGACACACAGTGGAGCACTACTCAGCTATTGAAAACAATGACTTCTTGAAATTTTTAGGCAAATGGATGGAACTAGAAAATAACATCCTGAGTGAGGTAACCCAATCACAGAAAAACACACATGGTATGTACTCACTGATAAGTGGATATTAGCCCAAAAGCTCAGAATACCCAAGATACAATTTATAGACCATATGAAGCTCAAGAAGACCAAAGTGTGAATGCTTCAGTCCTTTTTAGAAGGAGGAACAAAAATACTCAGAGGAGGAAATATGGAGACAAAGTGTAGAGCAGAGACTGAAGGAAAGGTCATCCAGAGACTGCCCTACCTGGTGGATCTATCCCATATATAGACACCAAACCCAGACAATATTGCATATGTCAAGTAGTGTATGCTGACAGGAGATTGATACAGCTGTCTCCTGAGAGGCTCTGCCAGAGCATGACAAATACAGAGGCAGATGCTCATAACCAACCATTGGACTGAGCACGGGGTCCCCAGTGCATGAGTTAGAGAAAGGACTGAAGGAGCTGAATGGGTTTGCAACCCATAGGAAGAACAACATCATCAACTAACCAGACCCCCGAGAGCTCCCGGGGACTAAACCACCAACCGAAGAGTACGCATGGGGCAACCCATGGCTCCAACTACCTATGTAGCAGAGGATGGCCTTGTTGGGCATCAATGGGAGGAGAGGCCCTGGGTCCTTCAAGGCTCCATGCCTCAATGTAGGGGAGGGAATGTCAGGATTGGGAGGTGGGAGGGAGTGGATGGATGGGTGGGGGAGCACCCTCATAGAAGCAAGGGGAGGAGGGATGGCATAACAGGTTTCTGGAGGGGAAACCAGGAAAACAGATAACATTTAAAATGTAAATAAAAAATATCCAATAAAATAAAAAAATGTAAAAAAATAATTCAAACAGTTAAAAAAAAAAAAAGAGTTTCCCTAGCAACTCTTCACTGTCAGGCCCTCCTAAGGGGTTTTGCCTGGAGGTCTTTTGGTTGGGTTGCTCTTGTGTACGTCCTGGTCTTGTGCAGGTAACACAGCTGTAGTGAGGTCATGATTATTATAATAATCATGCCACGAAGACTGTTTTACAGCAGTCCCAAACCTCACCCAGGCACTCACATCCTTCTATCTCTTCTTTCCCCTTAGCCTTGGTCCTGGCGAGCACTTTTCTCTCAGCACTTTGTCCATCTCTCCACTGGCTGAATTGACTGAAAAATGTTTTTCTGACCACTGTTAAGAGCAGCCTAGGACTATGTGTACACACATAAATATTTAGGTGTCTTAGAGTTTTATTTCTTGAAAGACATCATACTAAGACAACTCTTATAAGGACAACATTTATTTGGGGTTGGCTTACATTTCAGAGGTTCAGTCCATTATCATTGTGGTAGGAAACATAACAGCATGCGGGCAGATATGGTGCTGGAGGAGCTGAGAGTGCAACATTTTGATCTGCAGGACTGCATTTTACAGTGGGCGGAGCTTGAGCATAGGAGACCTCAAAGCCTACCCCATAGTGACACACTTACTTTAACAAGGCCACACCTAGTATTGCCACTCTCTGTGGCCAAGAATTCAAACATAGGAATCTCTGAGAACCTTTTTTATTCAAACCACCACAGTGGCAATTTGACAGCATGGTTATTTAGCAAAATAACAATAGCAAGTTCTACTCTAGGGTCCATGACCTCTCCAGCCATGGACTTTTGACCAGACTTTCTCTTGTGGAGAAGGCCTCAAGCCAGTAACAAAACAATTAATTGCCCCCTAACAGTCATGCCTTTATTGTGCCAGAGTGTAGTTTCTCTGACAGGTCTCTGTTGTTTTATGCAGGGTCCACGGCCCAGGGTTCAAAAGACCATTGTACCTTCGGGCACTATGAAAGTTAGCCAGGCCACGAGGAAGTCTCCTGGTTACTTTGACATTGATTTTTGTAGATCTACAACCAGGTTATTTGGTACCTTCAACAATAGGGCCTTACCATGTGCTTACGGTGGTAATTAAGAGCAGCAGCAGTAGCTTGGGTTGTTTTGGAGACCACTTGGTCCTCCTTGACCAATAACTTGTAGGAAGGTATCTCATGCTTTCTATTGAAAAGTACACGTAGTAACCCATTTCTTCTGGGGGTGACATTGTTCATCCTTGCAGACTCATTCCATTTGAATTCTTATTGTTTTGAAGTTGTATTTCGAAATTAGCTTACTAACCAGTGCGTCTCCTGTTGGCATACCTTTTTTTTTTTTAACTTCTTTATTGACTTTTGTGTATCTACCACCCTTTCAACTCCCCAACACAAGGTAGGAGAGAAAGAAGGTTAGAGGGGAAGGGGGGCATAGACTTCTTTAGACTACTTCCTGCTGATTAGGGCCATTGGGTTCCTAAGTGCAAGTCCAATCTCCAGTCTCTATCATCAGGTAATCTGCAACCAGCAACCCAGCAACCCAGTAAAAGCAGCAGCAGATGGGCAGCAGTTGAGGCAGCAGCTGCCACAGTCCTTCCCTCTAGGGGCACTCTCATTTATACTTTCTTCAGAGTCTCCAGAATTAAAGCATCTGTAGCTGGCAAAAACCATGCCCCCCATCTGCAGCACAAGACAATCATAGTTAGTGTCTGTGGACATTCTGAAGCAGCCCAACATCCCACACCTGGGATTGAAACAGAAACATACATAACACAACTGGGATTTCAAAGAAGCCAAAATTCTCACTACAGTTTCTGTAATACTTCTTCATACATCCTTGATTTTGGTTAGCCCACCTATTATTGTCTCTCCTGTTCCATAACCCCATCCCTGCTTAATTTTTCAATTCAGTATTCCTCCTTTCTCTTCACATGTGTCCTACTATCCCTCCACATTTTATTAAAGTTGGCTTTTGTGATAGTAGGCTTCTGTATCCCCTCCTTTGGGTCATCCCTTCCTTTCTCCCCTGATGTTCTCTATATTTCCACACTCTCCTTGCTCCCCTCACTACTTCCCTTTCACCTCTGCTCTACTCTCCCTCCTTTTCTTACGGTATCTCCTCTTCCCCCAAGGCTTTTTTCTACTTTCCTGGCTTCCACTTGTGTTTCAAATAAAGTACACAAACTAAAAGAGATGGTCAGATGAGAGAGAGCATGTGGCATTGTCCTTCTGGGCCTGCCTCACCTCACTCAGTATATATTTTTTTCTTGTTCCATATGTTTACTTACAAATTTCATGTTGTTTTTCTTTACAACTGAGTAGTGTTCCATTGTGTGTACATACTGCATTTTTCTTATTTATTTATCTGTTGATGGTAGGTTGTTTCCATTTCCTCTCTGGCTGAATACAGCAGTAGAGAATTGATGTTTTAAGTGTTTCAGTGGTAGGATATAAAGTTCTTTGGGTATAAGCCCATGAGTAGTGTAGCTGGGTCAAAGGGCAGTTCTATTTCTAGATTTTTGTGGGACCTCTGAACTGATTTCCAAAGCAGTTACACTGTTTTATGATCCCACTAAATATAAGAGTTTCCCTTTCACCAATCCATGCCAGCATTTATTGTACCGTGTTCCCGATGTCAGCCATTCTCATTGGGTGAAGTGGATTCTCAAAGTAGTTTTAATTTGTATTTCCTTTATGTCTAAGAAAGTCCAGTATTCTTATGATGCCTAGACATTGGTTTTTTGTTTGTTGTTTAGTTGTATAGCTAATTTTTAAGAATATTTTCTTAATGTTTAAAGGGTTTTTGCTTTTTGTTTTTGTATATTCTAGACAGTAATCCTCAGTTGAGTGTAGAGCTGACAAAGATTTTCTGCCATTCTGTGGGCTGTGTATTCACTTGCTTCACAGTTTTCTTTGTTGTAATGAAGCTTTTCAGTTCTATGAAATCCCATCCGTTGCTTGTTGGTCTTATTTCCTGTGACTCTGAGACCTCATTGAAAAGGTCCATACCTGTGCCTCTGAGTTGAAGCTTGCTCTCCTTTCCAGCAGCTGGGGTAGCTGGTCATATGCTCAGGTCCTTGATCTATTTGGAGTTGAGTTTTATGCATGGTGAGAGATAAAGATCTACTTTCATTTTTTTGTATGTTGAAGTCTAGTTTTCAAGCACCATTTGTTGAAGATGTTGTCCTTTCTCTGATGTATATTTTTGGTATCTCTATCAAAAATCAGATAACTTAAGTTTTTTGGAATTACATCAGGGAATCAAGGTTATGTTCCTTTGGTCTTTCTTCCTGCCAGTACCACACTGTTTTTGTCATTCTCTCTGTGTAGTGTAGTTAGAATGAGGGATAGTAGTATTTTCTGAATCACTGTTTTCATTCAGGATTGTTTTGCTGTTCTTGGTCTTCTGTGCCTCCATATATAATTTTGGATTTTTTTTTTTGTGAAGAATAATGTTGGAATTTTGATTGGGATCATTGATTCTGTAGATAAGCTTTGATGGTTATTTTCACAATATTAATTCTTTGAATCCATGCACACAAAATGTCTTTCCCTATTGTATTATCTTCCTCAATTTCTTTCTTCAGTGCTGTAAAGAATTTTTATTATAGAAGTCTTTATTTACCTTGTTTAGGTCCATCCCCCCACCCTTTTATGACTAATATGAATGGGAATAGTTCTGATTTTTTTCCATGGGAATACAAGAAGGGTATTGGTCTTTGTGTGTTAATTGTAATGCTGCCACTTTGTTTGAATTATCTATAAGCTCTAAGAAGTTTTTAATTTGAGCCTTTAGGGTTTTTTCTTTTTAAGGATCCTATCATGATTATCATAATATCTTTTCCTATTTTTATTCCTTTTATCTCTTTTTGTCCTTTGCTCTAGCTAAGAGTTCAAGTACTCTATTGAATAGGAGTGAGAGAGTGGACACCTGCTTTTTTTTCCTCATTTTAGGTGGAATCGCTAAGGTTTCCTTTTGCGTGGTGCTCACTGTGGTTTGTTGTGTAGCCTTCAGTGCTCACTGTGGTTTGTTGTGTAGCCTTTATGATGTTGACCTATGCGTGCTTCCTTCATCCTACACGCTCCATGACTTCTGTCATAAAGAGATGTTGACAGATGAGCTTTTTGATACGAATTTGAATTTGGCCTGACAGCATTTTAATGAGAAATTCTACACATATGTTCTTCGGAAAGTTCTAAGTTCTGTCTATAATTTTTTTATTTTTTGTACAGTCTTTATCTGGTATTGATATCAGGGTAATATCACCTTCATAAAATATTTTGGGACCCTTTTCTATTTGATAGAATAACTTGAGTAGCATTGATATGCTAAGGACCAGCCTTGGTTTGGAGAGGGATTCTGAGAGAAGGGCGTCTGGGAGCAGTAAAACAAACAACTCAAAGTCAAATTGTGGGTTCAATCTGAGAGCCTATGTTCTGCTTTCCAGACTGATCTCTCTTTGTGTTCTGCTTGAGACAGTTTTCTCTTGCTCTTCTAAAAACTCTCTGGATAGCTCATCTCTTGCAGATCAAACCCAGTTTTTAATTTACATATCAATTCAGTCATTACTCTAGGTTCTCTTTTGATTATCTCATCCTGTGATCCTAGTCCCTTGATTCTTAGAGACAGAAAGCACAAGTGCAAACAATAAGATAGCTGGGTAGGACTCAGCCCTGAAATTACCATTCCTACTACACCTGTGTTGTTGTAAAAATATAAAAATAAAAAAAGTATAGCTGTCTTTTCCCTCGCTAGGTCCGCACTGCGGGGTCCCAAGATATCTGCTAGATATCTTGGCAGAAACACATACCAACTCCGCAGCGGCCCAGTGTCTCCAGCCACCACACTCTCCCATACTCAAACCCTCACATAAAAGAACACATAACACAATAATCTTTGACCCAATTGATAAGATATAATTGCCCACTTAAACATACAAAGCCCGGTACCATCCATCCCTTAGGAACATTAATAACAACCTGTAGATACACAGAGCAGAATCTTTTTTTTTTTTTTAATTTTTTTTTTTATTTATTCATTTATTATATATAAGTACACTGTAGCTGTCTTCAGATACACCAGAAGAGGGCATCAGATCTCTTTACAGATGGTTGTGAGCCACCATGTGGTTGCTGGGAATTGAACTCATGACCTCTGGAAGAGCAGTCGGGTGCTCTTAACCACTGAGCCATCTCTCCAGCCCCACAGAGCAGAATCTTAACATCACCTGCCATGGCTTCTCACCCTCTCCTCTCTCCTGTCTCTTTCTTTCTCCTCTAGTCTCCTCCTCTTCCTTCAAACTTCTCTCCCGCCCATCCTTCCTTCTCCTCCAATGACAGGCCTCCTTCTATCCTGTACCTACCCCTCACCTGTACTTTACAAATTCAGTGAGGAGGTTCTGGTGAAGTCACCAGATTCTTGAGTACGTGACTAGGCAGCTGTCCTTGGAGCAGTGAAATAAACATCAAAATACAGATAACTTCAGGGCAAACCACAACACACCTGTCCTGTATCTAAACTCCCTCTGACTCAGGCTGACCTTGAACTCAGGAATCTGCTTACCTTTGTATCTGCTTGTCTTTGTATCTTTCTGACAGGCTGGCTCACGGTGTAGCTGCTTCTGTCCCTTTAGATCTGTGATGCTCCTTATACAGTTCATATTATGTCCTTATATTTGCATAGTTGAGAAATTATATATGTTTATACTCATGTTTTCAGCATTCTTTCCCACAGCCTTAAGGCTGTCCTGAAGGTCAGTCACAGTGTTTTGCTGAAACAGACACACCCTGGTCTCCTGGACTCTGATTATCATGGAGCAATTAACCTTGGAAGAGAGGAGGAATGTGAAAATATGTACACTAATATATAAATAAGCCTTATGCCCACAGCAACCACCAACACTTATGGAGGCCCATGCCCTGCTGGTTCCATTCCAGGGGTTGGAACCATGTCATTCTGTCCCTTACACTTGACCATGCTGGTCTCAGCATTAATGTTAATTAATTCTTATAAGTTCTGGTAGAATTTTGCAGTAAATCTTCCATTTCATAGGTTGGTTTTTTTTTTTTTTTTTGCATATGTGTTGGGCAGTAAAGGGTGGGGCTTATTATCTTTATAATCTTGTTGCTGATTTTGGATCTGTTTAAATTATTTATTTAATCTTGGCTTACTTTTAATGTGTTAATGCATTGTTTGAATATAGGAATTTGTTCATTTCTTTTAGAATCCCAATTTCATTGAATATAGCTTTTAAAATAGGTTCTTTTAATTTTCTGAGTTTCATTGTTATCTATAATAATGTCTCCTCTCTTTATTTTGGTTAATTTGGCTAAAGGTTTGTCAATCTTGTTTACCTTTTTTTTTTTCTTTTTCTTTTTCTTTTCTTAGTAGTTGGGGACCGAACCCAGGGCCTTGCTCTTGTTTACCTTTTTAACCAACCAATTCTTCCTTTCATTGATTCTTTGTATTTATTTTTCTTTTCTATTTTATTGATGTCAGCTATATTTTGATTATCTCATTTTTTTCTTTTGGGTATATACTGGGAGGATGAGGGGACTTTGGACTGAGTGCTTCAAGCCTGGGGAGCACTTACTTGACCGTGGCAGGAGCTGGGCCTGCAATTTATATATGTACCTACTTTTATAGTTTGAGAATTATAGGGTTAAAGTACTTTTTAGAAAATATGTTATAGCCCTTCTCTCCCCATTCCCTCCCTGCTTCCCCCCACATGCCCATGGCCGGCCTCTATTCCTCTCCTCTTCTACTCTTCTTCTCTCATTAAACTTCTCCACGTGAAAAAAAAATAAAGAAAGTATATTATATATCTGAATTATCAGGGCATCCATGTCAATCTTTAATGTTCCTATTTATCAGTCTCCTGGACGATTTATTGATCTGCGGGCTTTAGTTTAGTAGGTCTCTGCATCTTGTGAACAGGGTTCAGGTACTACTGGGTTCACTTTGAATAGCAAGCATCTAAGTTACAACATTTCCATTTTTGCAACAACTTGCAAAAGTTAGTTCTCTTCTATCCCGTGAGTTCTGGTGATCAAACTCAGGTTGTCAGGCTTGGCAGCAGGCACACTTAACCACTAAGCCATCTTACTGGCTTACTCATTCTCACAATAGAACTACTTACTCTTCTGAAGAGTGATTGGGTGAAGAAGACTGCACTTTCAAGAATACAGGGTTTAGAAATCTTGATTAATAAAATAAATTAGCTGGCATTCCTCTAGTGTTTGGGTTTCCTCGCCGCCCGCCAAGATGAACCGATTCTTTGGAAAGCAAAACCCAAGGCTCCGCCACCTAGCCTGACTGCATTGGGACGGTGGATAGCAGGGCAGGATCCATTCACAAAAAGTTTCCAGGTTGGATGCTGAACTAGTGAGGTATAAGGATCAGCTCAAGAAGATGAGAGAGGGTCCTGCTAAGAACATGGTCGAACAGAAAGCTCTGAGGGTTTTGAAGCAAAAGTGGATGTTTGAGCGAGACACCCTTGCCCAACAGTTCTTTAATATGGAGCAAGCTAATTACACCATCCAGTCACTGGAGGACAGCAGGACCGTGGTTGATGCCATGAAATTAGGAGTAAAGGGAATGAGGAAGGCTTACAAGGAAGTCAGAGTCGACCAGATTGAGGATATACAAGGCCAGCTGGAAGACATGGTGGAAGATGCAAACGGGACCCAGGAAGCCCTGGGCCGCACCTACGGCACCCCAGAACTAGATGAGGCCACAGCAGCTTCTGCACCCGCACGCAGTTCCAGAAGGTGCTCCCACTGACAGAAAACAAGGATGGAGTGCTGGTGGCTGACTTTGGACTGCCACAGATTCCAGCTTCATAGACATAGCGTTCCTGCATGTGATTAAAACAAAACAAAACAAAACAAAACAAAACAATTCTGGGACTAGGAATTATCTCCCAGTTTACCAAACAGATTTCCTTTCTTTGAAGGAAAAGCTAATCACACTGCTCCTGTCTTTTTATTTTTTTCCATTAAGGAACTCATTGCTTGGAGGAAGCTGTCTTTACTAAAATTTGATTCTTTTTTTTTTCTCTTAGGAAAGATTAACTGAAAAGTACCTTTGACTTTGTATGACTTGTTTTCATTCATTAAGAATAATCTGGGGTTGGGGATTTAGCTCAGTGGTAGAGGCCCTGGGTTCGGTCCCCAGCTCTGAAGAAAAAAAAAAGAATAATCTGAAATTAAACCAAGGAGACGAGACTCTAAATTCTCTGGTAGTATGATGATCTATTGGTAAGATAAAGATTATGGATGAGATTGAGACTGCTGATACTACACTTCAGAACCGTTGTCTATTGTGGCATTGCAGATGGGTTTAAGTGGTGTCATCCTCTGATGGGTTTTGTTGTGTCACGTGAGTAAGTCATTACTCCGTCTACTGTTGGAATAAACTGTCACTACTGTATCATGAGTTATTGATTCCATGGTTCCCTCAGTAGAATAGCCTGACTTGTAATGAACAATGGATATTTCTTGATATTTAATGTATAGGACATTTATTTATACTCAAATAATTTTCAAAAGGAAAAACATTAATATTAATTTATATTTAAATAAATGTATTTTATATTTAAAATATAAAAATATAATAACATTATTATTATTATTATTATTATTATTATTATTATTAGTAGTAGTAGTAGTAGTAGTAGTGGTAGTATTTTGGGGTTGGAGGCCATAGTGCATCCTTATGAAGTTGGTTCTTTCCTTCCACCTTTACTGGGTTCTAAGGATCTGATTCAGGTCATCAGACTATATTAGTGGATGGTAATCATTTTACTGTTGAGCCCAGCAGTCTAATTTTTAAATTTCACTTTATAATTCACTTTATAATTTGTGTATGGGTATTTTGCCTGCATGTGTGTCTGTGCTTCATGTGTGAGTCTGTACCTGCAGAAGCCAGAAGAGGGCATTGGATTCTCTGGAACTGGAATTAGGAACAGTTGTGAGCTACCATGTGAGTGCTTGTAATCAAACCTCAGGCCTCTGAAAGAGCAAGTGGTGCTTTTAGCAGCTAACCCATCTCTCCAGACTGTCCCTGCTTCTACTCCATAATCACTCTCTAAAAGGCGCCACACGTTTCTTATGAGTGAGTCCTTGGAGCTGAGGTGTGTAAAACCACGCTGTTTTCAGGTTATGCCAAACATTCATGCTGTTCAGAATCCACAGAGGAGGGAGCCTTTTACAAACCTTTCTGTGGAAACCTCATGTATAGCCATTACATCAAGTTCCTTAGTGAGGCAGTTCCATAGGAGATGTAGCCAACAGTCACAGGTAAAACACATCTTTCAGTTCGGAGAGCAAAATCTGGGAGAACACTGTTTGAGCCTGTGTGGTGTAGGAAAGCAGAATCTATTACTGGGTACTTCTGTTTTCATTGTGTGCTTTTGAATGTAACAGTGATAACTGTTGTACATTGTAACACTGTATATCAAACCACGGTCCTGGCCCTACAGTGGTAATGGAGCTGAAAATGAAAAGGTAGGTGGTAATGGGGTGATATGACCAAAGATAGGTCTGGTAAACAGGACAGCAGAAACAGTTCATATGGCTTAGAACTTTTATCAAAATTCATTTTTCCTAATGTAGGAAAGCAAAGATGGATAGTAAAATACAACAAACCCCATTTCTCTCATATTTCTTGAAGTCTTTCCTACTTCCTGTCGTGTTAAGAGGAAGCTGGTTTTAGAGTTCTCTAAAGTGTCTTAGGAACCCTCTGTCTTAAGAAAATGATTACTAGGGCTGGAGAGGTGACTTTGCAGTTAAGAGTGCTTGCCCTTGCAGAGAACCCGGCTTCACTGCTTGTCACCTTGTGTTAAGGAGCTGTCCACTACCTTTAACTCCAGCTAGAGGAGGCAGACCACCCTTTACTAGCCTCTATGGACGTACACGTGGTGCGTGCTCTCTCTCTCTAAAATATTTTTTAAAATGATTGTTATAAATCAGTAGTTATGGGGCTGGGGATTTAGCTCAGCGGTAGAGCGCTTACCTAGGAAGCGCAAGGCCCTGGGTTCGGTCCCCAGCTCCGAAAAAAAAAAAAAAAAGAACCAATAAATCAGTAGTTATTTGTAAAAGGCAGTATCCTCAGAGTTTCCATAATAAAAGAATTGCTTAAAATATATTCTGTATTATGACAGTGACTTTTTTATGGTAAAACAATTCAGTTTATCTCAGTGTATAGTGAATGATATTATTGATTTCATTTGGTAATAGTGAGTGAGAGTGTCATAAATGAACCTAGAGGGATAAATAATAACTTTTTTTATTTTGGGTTTTCAAGACAGGATCTCTCTATGTAGCTCTGGCTGTCCTGGAACTTTCCTGTAGACCAGCCTGGCCTTGAACTCAGAGATCTGTTTCCTTCTGTCTCCCAAGTGCAGGGATTAAAGGTACAAGCCACCATCCGTCAAATAATAACACATTAACAGCTGTTATCTTTGATAGTTTTTTTTTACTTTTTTATGATTGTAGTGAATATATTATAATAAAAGAAAGCTGTGAGCCTGGCATAATGACACATACTTGTAATCCCAGCACTTGGAAGGCAAAGATAGGAAGCTTGCAAGTTCAAGGTCAGCCTTGGCTACATAGTAAGGCCCTGTCTCCAAATCAGCCACCCAACCAGTGAACTAAGTAACCACCCATCCAGACAAACAAGAAGTTTATAATATTGTAGGTTTTCAGAATACACACACGCATACACACGCATACACACACATCTGTAAAAGTCAGTAACTTTTCTAAACTGGGTTGTGAAATAAGACTTTAGAACAGTCTCTTCGCCATGCTTTAGCTCACTCCTTACCTGAGGGATGTTAGAAATTATCTTATAGGATTGTTACGTAGATTAATGTATGTAAAGTGTTTGAAACAGTAACTTACAAATGCATTGCTGTAGGTCAGTGTTGCATATTCAGCCAGTGTGCCTAGTACTGTAAAACATTCAAATGACGCCAACGAGCAAAAATAAGACTCTTAGTGGGCAAGAGTGCTTTTGTGACCAACAATGAACGAAGTTCAGTACGTAAGTTCTGTTTTAACTCTGTACCCAAGGCCTGAGTGGGCTGTTCTTCCCCATCACTTATTCCCCTCTCTTCACATACACTGTCACGATTTTACCAATGAAGCAGCACTTGCATCTCGGCCCGCTTTAACAGAGCTCTCGCCTTAAATGTGCAGGAGCAGTGCTTTAGTGACTTTGGAAAATTTAATACCAAAATAAAAGTTCTGCTCTCCTTTTTCTAACAGCAGTCCTTAACTAGTCTGCAGTTACCCACCACATAGCAGCCATTCCCTGTCTCAGGTGTGCTTGCTAACGTGGCTGGGTTCTTTGTCTTACTCCCTGGAGCTTCATGTTTTTAGATGATTCTCAGAAGCCTGCTAAATTTACCCACCATACATGGTGAACTTGACTTGAGAAATCCTGGGGTTGGTGATTAGAGCTCCCTTTGCCCTTGGGGAAACATGAGAAGAGCACAGAAGCACATGCTGTCTTGTAAATAGTGGTTTACAGGTCCTGTTTACATAGACTGGTTTTAGACTCATCTGTTGTGCTGTCATATTTATTTGACTACAGATATTGCTGACTAGTTTATTAGACACTCACCTTCATCAAGTCAGTTACTCTGAATTAGTAACAGCTTTGATGTTTGTATGTGAACTGAAAATCCATCTGTGGTCCACCACTCAGAAATAAACTTTACTGAAGTTTTTGCAATTATACTTCTGCATTTTTCTGTGTACACATTTAAAATTGGAAGACCATAAGTTTTATTCTGTTTATAAACTTAAAAAACACAGGCTAGAAATATGTTAGATCTATATAAATTCTATCTGGCTTTTCATTATTAGGTTATATTAATTTGTTTGCTACTCTACGGAGGCAAACCATATTATTTGTCTTTGTTGCATATTACTTTAAAGTCTCAATATATTTAAGACATTTTATTTTCTTGGTCACAGGTCTGTTTGTCACCTAGAACAGCTCTGCTGAATTCAGGCTCTAGATTGAGTTTAGGTCTGTTTCATGTTCTTTGTTGGTATGTCAGTAATTCCTCGGGATGTAAGGGTATATACTTAAGTCCTAAACTCATTTTAGTCTTGTGCATGTAACATTTTATTACTGTTTGACTAAACAGTAGTCTCATGAACTCTCAGTAGCACTAAGGTTGTGAAGTATTGACATTCCTGTGATATAAATACTCCTACCATGGCTAATTTCAAGGTACATCTATTTTTTAAATGAAGGTATACTACTTAGATTGACAATGCCCTCCATCCCCTAAACTTTAGAGACTGTCTAACACAACCCCAGTGGGAGGCAAGGAAAACCTCCCTTCATTATTGTTCAGATGGATCTAAGAGACTCACCCCAAAATATAGGCGATTGCCATTGTTCTTACCTGCCTTCCAGATTTGAAAGTAATAGGGTACTTACAGTGAAGACACCACACTCTTTGGACCCAGGACTTTGTGAATTGAGCTGGATCTGACCTGGAAGCCGCCTCCTGAGGACTAGCTTTCATAGTGTCAGAGGACCTGTGTAATGCAAACTGCCAAGGAAATTGCAGTCAGTAGTCCTAACAGTTTTCATGCCCGTGAACTGTAACAATGATCAGAACAGCAAGCTATCCCTAAGGTGCAATAAGGGCACTTATATCTTGGGGGTAACCAACAGCTGCCTATTGGATGTAAGACCCACTCCGTAAGAAGGAATTCATGCCTGGTACATCAGACCTAGCCCATTGCCTGTGGCTGGTGAAAACATGGACCCTAAAGGAGAGCCTACTACTGCTACTTTCTTAAACCAATATGATTTTTAACTGTAATCTGACCACTTATGTACACTCACCTTTCCTCAGAGCTGTTTTTGCACCAACTGGAGACCACTAAAGAGAGCTACAGCTAGTCAGAATGCATAGAACAACTTACCATAGGTTCTCATCCCCAACTGCTATATCTGTAAATCCACCCCATAACAAAGGCTCGAGAAATGCTGTGCAAGAACAGGCAGAACGATTGTAGGAGCCAGAGGACCAGGACATCTGCTTCGAGATAGCGTCATCTGTGGATAACAGGGAAGCTGCACCTATGAGATCTCAGCAATATATCACAAAGTGCCCGATAGAGCACTCGGTCCTCACAGAAACCTCATGAGCACAACCTTCCCTGTCTGTATTTCTATTAAAATTTTGATCTTGTGAACTCATACTGGAATATTCTGTTGCTTCTTAGCCTATAGCTGGAAACTTGTCCATATTCATTAGCAAACCTATGTACTACGTGGTGATGTTCGTCAGAGCAGTGACCCTGCTTCTTGGTACCAATTTTCTGTAGTTACTTTTCTGTTACTGCACTAGAAACCTGGTTAAAGTATCACACGGAGTAATGACTTGTTTTGGTTCATAGCTTATGGAGAAAATACCCATCAAGGGTGGAAGGCATGGTGGTGAGGGAAGATGAGGCAGTAGAACCAGGTTATGATTGTACCACCTGTGCTGTTAAGGTAAACTGTGGTTCACTGTACATGGGGGCAGCACATAGTGTAGGAGCTGTCGTGGGTGGAAAGGGGTGTTGAGTCACAAGATAGAGTGGAGGGTACAAAACTCTTCTAGTCATCTGGATTATAGTGATGATTTTGATGAAGATACTATAGAAGCTTGAAGAAATTCATGATATACTCCAGCCAAAACAAACAAACAGACAAAAACAAAAACAAAAAACCCCACCTCAAATCAAATAGAAAGTAGATTTAAAAAAAAAAAGGCAAGAATCTAAGCAAAACAAGAAAAAGCTCCCAAGACACCAGACAATCTTCTGTAGAAGATATTAAAGCAAAAATACAAGCAAATATAGAAAAAGTTGTTTCTCTTCCCAAATGAAAGTCAAGTTTACTTATTACATGAATTGCTTCCAAATAACTGACCAGGAGGATGTTTACGGTCTCTGGCAGTGGAAGAAATATTTTTAAGAATATAGTTTTAGGTGCTGGAGAGATGTCTCAGTGGTTAAGAATATTCGTTGCAACTACAGAGGACCTGGATTCAGTTGCCAGCACCCACATAGTGGCTTACAGCCATCAGTAATTCCACATCCAGATCAGATGTCTTCTTGTGATCTCTGCAGGTACCAGGCACATGTGTAGTACACATACATAAATACTGTATACATAAACATTGATACACTTAAATAAGTCTAAGAAAAATTTAAAAAACTTAAACCATAATTCTATGTGAGGGCTACATTATCAAGTTGATATAAAAGTTTATTTCTGCGTGCTATTACAGCTTGCTGTATTTTCTTTATGTGGTGGCTTTTTTTTTTTCAGTTGTATAAAATGATTTTATGGGTCTACTATTCAGACATATTTCAATGCCTACTTCAATCTCCTTCCTGTTCTTTCCTTAAAATATTTTTACATTGTCTTCGTTGTTTTTTAGTTTAATTTCCATTGCTTCTTGGTGGAAAATTCAAGATACTTCTGTATATGTACCTTTACATATAATATATGTATTCAAGTATATTTTCCTCATTCTAACACAAAGTATAGCATATATTGTACATATATTGTACCTGGAAATAGAGCTCCATGAATTCCTACCGTCAATAAGAAATACAACCTTAAACTTACTGTACGCTAACTTGAGAATGACACACTGGATTTTCTCTCTCTGAGATAAAGGGAAGGAAAGAGCTACTCTTTCAAAGTCTGTAGTTTTCAGAGCTAAGACAGTTGGAGTAGATTGCGTGTACCCACATAAAAGCCGGTATGCCCGCTCTGGGAGTGCGGCTGGCCAAGGTGGCGGTAGAGGGTATGCCCGCTCTGGGAGTGCGGCTGGCCAAGGTGGTGGTAGAGGGTATGCCCGCTCTGGGAGTGCGGCTGGCCAAGGTGGCGGTAGAGGGTATGCCCGCTCTGGGAGTGCGGCTGGCCAAGGTGGCGGTAGAGGGTATGCCCGCTCTGGGAGTGCGGCTGGCCAAGGTGGCGGTAGAGGGTATGCCCGCTCTGGGAGTGCGGCTGGCCAAGGTGGCGGTAGAGGGTATGCCAGCTCTGGGAGTGCGGCTGGCCAAGGTGGCGGTAGAGGGTATGCCAGCTCTGGGAGTGCGGCTGGCCAAGGTGGCGGTAGAGGGTATGCCAGCTCTGGGAGTGCGGCTGACCAAGGTGGCGGTAGAGGGTATGCCCGCTCTGGGAGTGCGGCTGGCCAAGGTGGCGGTAGAGGGTATGCCCGCTCTGGGAGTGCGGCTGGCCAAGGTGGCGGTAGAGGGTATGCCCGCTCTGGGAGTGCGGCTGGCCAAGGTGGCGGTAGAGGGTATGCCCAGCTCTGGGAGTGCGGCTGGCCAAGGTGGTGGTAGAGATGAGCAGATTCCTGTGGGCTGCTCTAGGCTCAGTGGAAGACCCCTTTCCTTCTTCAGAAAAGCAAGGTGATGAGTAACAGGGGAAGGCACCCAACATTGACCTTTGGCTTCTCTGTATTCTCCCCCCTTTCCCTCCCCCTCTCGCACCTGCACATCTAGTATTAACAAATGTGCATACACATGTGGACACATAACAGACAAAAGAAAAGAACACATTCACAAGTGCTTTTGATTGGTGTATATACCCCATAGTTGTTTTGATTTGTACAATATCTCTTTAAGAATTTTTTAAAATTGAAAATAGATTTTTGGTTTTCATACAATCACAGTTTCTCCTCCCCCAACTCCTCTCAGGTCCTTCTCTACTCCCTACTCACCCTATCTCTGTGTCATTGGAATACAAACAGGCACCAAAATAATAATTGCAATAACAACAATAACAACATAATGATAAACAACAGCCGCCTCAGACAAACTGGAATAGGATGAAACAAACAAAACTACCAGGAGAAAAAAAGCTGTCTTCACAGAGAGACTCACATATTAACACACAAAAAAATCCTATAAAAACACTAAAAACTGTAATTCATAGGCAAAAGTTCTATAAGGAAAAAAAGAAAAAAGGGAAAGAAAGAAGAAGGAAGGGAGGGAGGGAGGGAGGGAGGGAGGGAGGGAAAAAAATAAAAATAGTACCCAGACAAATCATTATGAAACAAGGAACCTCCACAAGTATCATTGAGTTTGTTTTTTGTTGGCTGTCTCTCTACCTTTGGGCGTGGGCCTGGCTTTAAGAGTTATTTGACTATCTAATGAGACGCCGTTGGAACAGACTAACTTTTCATCTGTGCGTGGTTATCAGTTGAAGAAGATCGCTTTTGCATTAGGAGTAGGGCTGTGCCCTCTCCTTCCCACACTGGGACCCCATTTGGGTTAGAGGCATGTCTCTGAGTTCCTGTGTGTATTAGTCCTGGCGTGTTAGGAAGAGCCCGTGTCCTTGACCTTCTCTATCCCCACTGGGTCATAACCGTCTCCCTATCTCCTCCATAAGTTTCCTCAGCTCTGAGGTAGGGTTTGATGGAGACAGCCCCGTTAGGACTGAGTGTTCCGAGGTCTCTCACTCTGCAGTTTGTTGTGGATCTCTGTCTCCATCTGCAGCAGCCTCTGACAATGGTTGCAGAAGACACTGATCTGGGAGTGTGGCAGAGTGTCATTTCTGTTGCTAAGTCTCACATTACATATTTTAGAGTTACCATCTTACTTAAGGGCTGGGGAAGAAAAGCGGAGCTAGTTAGCTGTAACTCTTCTTCATGACAAAGTCATGATAAAATGTTTGACAGACAAGGGAGGAAGGGCTTGATTGGCTCACAGTTGGAGGGGATACAGCATTGGAGTGGGGAAAGCACAGTTGCAGTGTGAGGCAGCTGGTCACAGTGGGTCAGAAGCAGGGAAGTGGGCGGCTAGGACACTCCCCTTGACTTACTTCCTCCAGCCAGGTTGCACCGTCTAGGAGTTCCAAAACTTCATAAAACAGCTCCACCAGCCGGGGACCAACTCTTCATGATCATGCCTGGGGCATTTTACATTCAAATCACAAAACTAGTGTTTATCGAATGCAGAGTTTGAGAGGATTCCATTTCAGAATTAGGGAAAGTGAAGCATTAGGAAGTTAATGGTGACTTTCCCCAAGTTTTGTTAAATTAATAGAATTTTAACTTATTTTGAAACCATAAAGGACAGTTTATATTTGAAATTTTTGTATTTGGATGTTTATATTAGTTTAAATTATTTGGCTGCTGTATTATTAATAAAATTTTATTACTTGGCTATAACTTTCCTCAAAATATGTCATGAAATTTTTTGATAGCTTTGATTCTCAAAGGGAATATACTTAAAAATCAAAGTACTCTTGGCTTTGCTCACACTTGCTACATATTTTTGTAGATGACTTCTTTTCTCTCTATATATACTTGGGCCCAGGGCCAACTTAGGTAAAATGTATTGTGTTATTTGAAGAATATTGAAAATCAATATGTTTTCAGTAAGATTTAAAAAAAAGTGATTGACTTACAGTTCACAAATCAGTTCAGAAAAATGTTTTGTTTTAGATTTTTACACGTTTATTTATTAGTTATGAATTAATAGTTAATCTATTCCTTGTTGCAGAAATGTGGATCACCAGTTTCCTGGGCAAGGCGTGCCCCCTGGGTTCCCAATGTACCCTGCGTTCAGCCCCCTGCAGATGCTGTGGTGGCAACAGATGTACGCTCAGCAGTATTATATGCAATAGTAAGTGCGTCTGGGTTCACTCTTACGTCCTCTCACCGGAGCCAAGTCGGACTGGGATCGCACGCATTGCTATCACCACCCGGTTACTTCAGAGTTACCAGGAAGGAGTTATAAACTCAGAAGATACTTACTTTAAGTTAATTGGCAAATGGACAGAACTTTCCTGTTTTACATCAGACAAGGGGCTTTCTTAGCCCCTTCTTCATGCCCCTGATAGCAGTTAGCAGTATTCAGATACTTTCAAAAATGATACAGAAGTCCAAAACGAGAGTTTCCCTGAGAGGCTGCAGATCCACATGGAGACAAAAAGTCAAAGGGAAAGGGGCCACAGGAAGTATAGGGCTCAGTGTGACACATGCGGTCGCCACAATCCTTCCTGGCTGTGGCCGGGGAGGTATGTCATCACTGAGGCATGATGGCTTTGTGCTCCTTCATAAACACAGCTTCAGAGAGGCCATGTTGTCATGGTCAGCTGTAGTGATGACTTTGTACTTAGTACTGTTTTCCACCTTTTACTTGTTTGTGACCTCCATGCAAACCATGTGACATAAGTAAGACTTCAGTGAGCTTACTGATGAATGAGATCACTGTGTGCCCATCAGTTCACTTCTGAATCTCAGCTTCCTACCTGTAAGGTAGCTCACCCATGTTTCAGAGTGGTCACGAGGTAAGTGCTTTAGAAACAAAAAGGCTTATTTAGAAACAAGGTCCTATTTAGCCTTGTTTAAATTGGAATTTATAGTCTAGGGAATACCATTTCCTTAATATTCCATAGGTTCCTTGACTAGCTTTATAAACAGTCTAAGCATTTAAAAATACTCAGTAGTAAAACAAAGTACATAATACAAAATAAGTAAAAAAAAATGAGTAAAAAAAAAAATCCCTGTGTTGCATCCATGTTCCATCCCCAGTATTTACAAAACCATGTCAGTCTTATTCTACAACTCCTTCCCCCTTTTTGTTATAATTTAATGCAAATCCTAGACACATTATTTTTCTGAGGGAAAGTTATTTTTCTTTGTGAGACAGGGTTGTATGTAGCCAAGGTTGGCTTCAGAATGACTTTTTAGGCAAACATGGCCTCCAGTGGTTGCTTGTGCCCCTGGCTCCCCAGTGCAGGGACGTAGGCACGTGCGTGCCCAGTTTTATATGGCGCTAGGCATGGAGCCCTGGGCTTTCACTATACCAGCTCAGCTACATCCCCAAAATTATGTTTTATTTTTATTGTGTGTGTGGATGTGTGTGCAGACATATTGTGTCACACACATGGAAGCAGAGGACAGCTTGTGGGACTGTTTTTCTCCCTCCATCTTGTGAGTTCCAGGGATTGCACCCTGGTGGCCATCTTGCTAACGCTGTTTTGACGTACACAGTCACATTATCTGCACTTTTCAGGACACAATTATTTCTAAGGTGACAGGAGCCAGTGATTCTCAAATGGAGTTGCCCAAAAACCAGAGTTGAGGTTAAGGAGTGATTTTTCTCCCCCCAAGACTCATATAACATGTCAAAGTGTGGCCTGAGAGGAATTTGGTAGCTCTGAGGTATTATCCCACGTAGAATAATAAAATTAATTGAAAGAGTAAATTCAGCTTGGAAGCAACTTAACCAGAATATTTGGTTATTTCTTCCTCCTCTCTGTGTGGTCTTAGGTGGCCAGGCTAAGAGAAGGCCCTTCACTAGCTTACTGTTCCACTGGAAACTGCTTTCTAGGAAATAGAGAGCAAGAGTGTGGTACTGGACATTACCGTTATAAAATTTATAGTACCAAAGACATTTAAAAATACACAGTAGGGCTGGAGAGATGGCTCAGTGGTTAAGAACACTGACTGCTCTTCTGGAGACCCTGAGTTCAAATCCCAGCAACCACAGGGTGGCTCACAACCATCTGTAGTGAGATCTGATGCCCTCTTCTTATGTGTCTGAAGACAGCTACAGTGTACTTATATACATTAAATAAATAAATCTTTAAAAAATACACAGTATGGTAAAGGGTTTTTTTCTTTTTTAATTATTTATCTTGATGACCATTTCAGTCAAGCTGCAGTTACAGCTCAGGCCACGTCAAGTGCCAGCTCAGCCCAGCATGCTGCATCGTCACCTCTGAATTTGGCCCATGTTCCTGGAGAAGAGCCCCCACCAGCTCCCAACCTAGTGGCCCAAGAAAATGGGCCTGAGAATGTTCAAATGAATGCACAGGGCGGCCCAGTGCTAAATGAAGAAGACTTCAACCGCGACTGGCTGGACTGGGTGTACACGTTCTCGCGAGCTGCCGTCCTCCTCAGCATCGTATACTTCTACTCTTCCTTTAGTCGGTTTATCATGGTAATGGGAGCCATGCTGCTGGTTTATTTGTGAGTGATGGGTATTAACTGTTTGTGATTCTCTCGGTTGCTTTTGAAACTGTTTACCATAGGCTGGCATGACAGTCAGCAGTGCTGACTGGAGGAGTTTTAATGTAGGCCCTCATGTGTCTAGCATATTCTGCTACCCAAGAGTGAGGACAAGAGTCTTGTGTAAGAGTTTATCAGACCTGGTTAAAGTAGAGGTTTTGTTTATTGTATTTTATATAAATGTTTAATCCCGTGATTCACAGACACCCAGTTATTTAGAACTCAGATATATGATAAGTGCTCTCATAAGGTTGTTCTTTAAAGTTATGTTTATCAATAATGATCTTAGAAACATAGGTCATACTTTTCTATAAGTAGATTTTTTTTTTCCTGGCTGTGCCTTCTCTTTAAGAGGCAAAGAAATATACCTAGTTATATTTCTTTTTTTTTTTTTTTTTGTCCCAAAGGTTTTGTGATTTAATGTGTCACACTGAGCCAGTTATGTGCAATATAAGCTTTCAGGGTTGAATTGGGTTTTGTTTTGCCGGCATTACCTTGAGAAATCCCCTAGCTTGAAGGACGATACCTGTTCTTTATCTTTTATAATAGCTCCAGTAGTTTACTTTTCTTGAGGGACACTACTTAATTGTGTTACAAATACAAGTGACTGTGGCTTCTTTTCTTTCTGTTTCACTGAACAGACACCAAGCTGGATGGTTTCCTTTCAGGCAAGAAGGCGGTCAACAACAGGCTCCCAACAATGTTGACGCTAACAACGAGGGGCAGAATGCAAACAACCTAGAACTTGAAGAAATGGTAGGTTATGGAGGTTTGAGTGGATTTTTAAAGGCAGATAGCCCTTAGCCCTACATGGGACAGACACGATGATACACCCTGGATGTCCCATAGATACCTGTGGAAGGCCCACGGAGAGAAAGCTAGCGTAGAAACTGGGGTGGTTTCATCTGGGTACTGGGCGTGGAATGCCCGAGTTAGTCATAGTGTATGTTAGAACAAATGGGAAGCATTAGCTTCCAAACACAGTCTAGAAAGGAAATTATGCCTGCGGTAAAGATGTATTATATTGTCAGTTATTTGCACACTGCAGAATTTATGGATTTTAGAGTTCGCAGAGATTTCTAGTGGCCCTGGATTACCATTTGCTCTACTGACACACTCAGATTTCTTCTAGCCACAGAAAGCGTTAGCCCTCTGCTAATATAGGCTTGTGTGTGGTACCGAGTACTCAGGAGTATGTTTGTGTTGTTTGAAAGGAGCGCCTTATGGATGATGGACTCGAAGATGAGAGTGGAGAAGATGCAGGTGAAGATGCCAGTGCAGCTCAAAGGCCTGGGCTAATGGCTTCCGCTTGGTCTTTTATCACCACCTTTTTTACTTCACTGATACCAGAGGGGCCTCCCCAAGTTGCCAATTAGACCTGAAAAACTGTGCCAGCTGCAAAGGAGGGTTTGACTTTAGGAAAGTGGTTTAAATAACAGTGCAATTTTAAAAAAAATGTATAACTTTTTTTTTTGATGATCATGTACAGAGGTCTTTTCTTTAAGCTTCTCATGCATATAATATTTTAAGCACAAATGGACTACTAAGCTTGTGGTTTCTCTTTGTTTGTTTAAAGATCCTAACAGAACATAGCCTAACAGTACTGGTCTTCCAGTTTTATTCATTTCAATTATGTGTAGTGCGCTGAGCAGAACCACTGTGTGTTACTTCTTTAAAGAGCTGCTACACTTTAAATGTTCATAGCTAGATGGCCAGCCCTTCAGTGTGTACTTTGAATAAATATATCTATTTTCTGTGAATTATCCTGAAAGTTTTAAACAGAAATGACCTCATAGTTTTTAATAAAGTTTATTTACCTAAAATGTGCTAGTAGCATCTTGCCCACCCATAAAGCAATAAACTTCTCAAAAATATTAATTTTGACATTTGAATAAATGATGGAAACTTTCTATTTTAAGGACACATGTCCCATCAGTTGGAATTAGTACCTTAAAAGAAAAAAAGGCAGCTCTTCATTGGAATTAAGTGACACAAAATGTTTGATATGGCAGTACTTTTATAAAATATGCTGGAAATTGCTCCCTGTACTTTTTTAAATAAAAAGTCAATTATGATAAACAGCCTTATGGGATACTTATTTAAGCTCTTCAATACTAATTTACCTGCAAAAGTATATTTAAATTTTACAAGTTTTTTTTGAAAGACTTAATGTCTTTCAGGTCAGTTTGGCCTTTTTCCATTCCAAAGGGCACCTCTTAGTTTTCAGGCCAACTGATGCTGGCAGATATGCTCCCCGGGCTGGGACCTGAGGCTCCTACAGAAAAGTCTGCAGTTCTAGCAGAGGAACGCATAGCTATCGGAACTCCTGATAAGTGTATTTCCTTTTGTTGGGAGCTAGCGAGAAGCCTTGTGGGATTTGTTGAGAAGCAGCACCTTGGGGGCACTTTTGTGGAAGTGCCATAGTTACAGGGACACTGCAGGATACTGTGTCTCAGGCCGAGCCTCAGGAGGAAGATGCTGGTCAGGTTTGCCTGAGAGGGGAGTAGCTATAGGTTCTAGAGATAGTAAATGTGTTCCTGTTTTTACTTATTATCTCTATTTTGTTAATTTAATCACACCAGCCTGACTTTTAGTAAGTCTTGGTAAAAACAAACTAGTCAGGTGTCCGCCATGTTTTGGAGGGGCCTGATGGTGCCGAACAGCCGTGCTGCTTAAAGATGGTTTTCAGATAGGGAAAGAGGGTATACAGAAGTCGGGGGACTGGTCCGAAGGCCACTGGTGACTAGTGACAACCAGAACCATGTTCTCTAGAATGCTTCTAAGGACTTCTTCTATTTCTTACACTTGACAGAGAAGATGAGGTTTTCTCCAGTGAAAGATTCTGTTATGTGTGGACAAAGAAGGGCGATTCAAGGGCAGGGGAGAGGAGACATTTGCTCTGTCGCGTGACCCCACAGCCTAGTATACTAAGCCGTCGCTGTCTCTCCACCATCACTGCTGAGATGGCCCTGGGCTGGAGACCAGTTCTGGAGCCACAGTTGTGTAGTCCAGCGGCAGGTTTGTTTTTTTAAATCCATGATTAATTTTTCCCTCATAGTTAGGCTCGATATCCACAGTTTAGTGGACTGCGGTCACCTTGAATCTTGTTGACTCTGCAATGCTGGCACTGGAGCTGTAGAAGTGGGCCAGGCTCTGGGAAGCCAATGCGGCTAGCTGGCTCATCTCCACTGGCGGAAGGTCCACCCTTGGGACTGCAAGGTGTGGCAGCCTTCTGGTGGGCACAAAGCACATTTATTGTGCCTCATTTCTTTTATATTCATTATACTTTGGATGTTCCGATATTCAAGCATCAGGAAACATGCAGAACAGGAATATGGAACAGTGCTTAAAGGACCCCATGGAGCCTGCTGAGAATCGTCCTCTGGGTACATCCTGGAGGTCCCAGTCTTGGGGAGCCATTTGGAAGTCATCTTGTCAACACTCACTTCCCAGTCCTGCTGAATTCGGACTCTTCCACTGACTGCAGACCACTGCTTGCACACACTGTTCATGGAGTATGTGCAGCAGCTCAAGTCTCTCCGAGTGACCCAAGGCTACAAGAGGCAAGTGGGAAACCATGAACACACATGGTCTTCACCCATTGCCATTCTCATGGAAGAAGCACAGAAGAGGCTGGTTTGGGGCCATCTTGCCCAGTCACATAATAGATACTTTAAGGCTGATGTTTAAACACATGCCATATTCCTGCTGCCCTGGGATGACCACCGTGACCAAAAGCAACTTGGGGAGGAAAGTTCACCTTGCAGGGAAGTCAGGGTAGGAACTCAAGGCTGGAGCCTAGAGGCAGGAACTAAAGGGAAGAGCATGAAGATTCTTGCCTACTGGCTTGCTCCCCATGGCTTGCTCCCCATGGCTTGCTCCCCATGACTTGCTTAACTTGCGTTCTTACATCACCCAGGACCATCTGCACAGGGGTGGCACTGCCCACAATTGGCTAGGTGCACTAACATAAATCACTAATCAAGAAAATACCTTACAGTCTTGCCTACAGGTAGTCTGACTGAGGCATTTTCTCAGTTGAGATTTCTCTTCCCAAATAACTAGCTTGTATCAAGTTGACAAAACAAGACAGGATACCTATTCTATGTTAATTGTACACCATCATTTTAAAATGTTTTCAAAACAACTCAGGGTTGTAACTTCCAAGTGTTACTTCTGTTTCCCAGATGAGAACACCACACTTAATTAAGTAACTCGCTCCAGACCCTGCAGGTGGTACATCATAGCATTCTGTTCGTTTCATACTGTGCACTCTCAACATTTACAGTCCAGTCTTACGAACAAGGCATGTGGGGTTCTTAGCTCTGAAGCAAAGTAGGGTGAGCTTGTTTTGCACCAAGCTTTCTGTTGTGAAAACAAGAAAAGTCATGGTGTAAACATTTATTACCATGATCGCAGGGCTGCCAGAGACGAGTGCTCCAGAGCTGAGGAGAATGATTGGCACCTGCTGATGTTAGGGACGAGCAGACGTATTAGCAACAAAAGTAAGAGTTCAGGAGCCTTTTCTGAACTCTCCTCTGGTCATTTCAGGGTGATATGGAAGGTTTTTGGTTTACAAAAAGATACAGAGCAATGTTTCTCAGTCTTCTTAATGCTGCAACCCTTTAACGCTGCTGCTCGTGTTGTGGTGACCCCCAACCACAAAATTGTTTTGTTGCTACTTAATAACTAATGTTGCTACTGTTATAAATTGCAATATAAATATCTGATAGGCAGGATATTTGCTATGCCACCCCTGTGGGGTCTCATGGTTGAGAAACCAGTGGTGTAGGGGATGAAAGGGAACACGTTTATTGGGCCTGGTATGGATTCAGCACTCATGTATTTGTAGGGGGAAAAAAAAAGTATTAGGAAGGTCAGTAACTGAACAAAGCTTGCTAAAACAAGAGGAGGGATTGCCAGACTCCAGAGTTTTTCCCTGGTAAATCTGGCTTGTCACGCTGGAAATTTAGAGCAAGCTTGCCAAGTTTTTGTGTATCTTGAAGATTGTGAACCAATTATTCCCAGTGATGGACAGAACGGCAGAGGTAGGTCTAGGCTGCACTGTGTTACTTTGAACACTAGGTGGTGATGTAGTACCACACTATCTATGCTGTTGACATTTTTTTTTTCCTCCGCTCTTGGGGAGCCTGGTCGGGAGGATGCTACCTTACCTTAAGGAGAAAAAGCATGTAAGAGAGGAAACCTTTGACCTTGATAATGTGGTCTTGGTGTAAAACTTCAAGGAAGGTTGGAAACCATTGTTACTAATTACTCCTGGTCCTAAGCAGCCCTGACGAGTCCATGTAGGCATCCATGCTCCCAGCAGATCTTGTGAATGAGGGGGATGTCTAGGTAACCAGCTCCGCACTGTGGCAGGTGTTCAAAGAGACAAGAGATTACAAACCTCCTTTTATCAGTAAGCTAGGGGTGGTGGGCATGGGCCAGGGGGCGGTGCACGCCTGCACCTACCAACCGTATTCCCACCCTCCTCTGTCTACTCTAGGGCTTGCTGGTGATTGCAGTTCTTCCTGCAAGAAAAGCCAGTTCATCCAGACACCTTGGAACTAACCACAGAGATGTTTTGAATGAAGCCACTCCGGGGGTTTCCCGGGTTTATGACACTTCTCAGAAGGATGGCGGTTATGAGAGAGGAAGACTGGGAATCTACCTTGTCAGTGAGGGATTGGGGGCAATAAGGAGCCAGGGTAGCTAGTTGCACCTAGGACTTCAGATGAAGGATATTTGTGGGGCAACTATTAGCAATCGAATATAGCCTGTAGCTTAGCTAATAGTGATGCTTCCAAAGGTCCTGTCGCAGTTTTGATTATTGTACTGTGTCTTTCTTCAATATTAGCGTCTTGAAAAGATGGGTAAGTAGTATACAGGGATTTTCTTTTCAGTGCAGTTTATAATTCATGGTAAATTTTGAAGTTGTTTCAAGATTGAAAGTGGCATAAAAGTATAAAATTTTACTCTCACATGATTATAGTATATTAGAAAACAGAGTTGGTCCTTGTACAGGTGACTCAAAGGTGTTAGATAGAAGAGGAGGGCGCTCCAGGTGCTAATGAAATGCCTTCGGCAGAGTTGGCCATTCCTTGCGACTATCTGAGGCTCTCTCCATCCTGAATCAGTTCCTGGTGGTGGGACTGGACCATTGCTTTCCAGGCGAGAGCCATTTCAGTATTGGAGAGACTCTAATAGCACCGATCTATTCACGCTCTGAGCTTTTGTTTACTGAGGTTCCATCCCACACCTTATGCCCATTTAGCTATTCTTTAGAGAATAGCTTTCTTTCTTTCTTTTTCTGATTCCATAGTTCAGGGATTTAATCATTATTGCCTGAAACCAAAAGATCTAAACCAAGATGATCTTAATTGCTAAGTGCTGTTTTGACGTCATTCCTTTAGCTCTTACAATCTGAATTTATAATTCTGGAAGTTTTAAAAATGTTACAATGAAGTTATGAAGCTAATACAGAGCCACACATGACCACTCAACATTTTTCCTGCTATCCTTAGCTTGAGACATTTGGGACCTAATAAACCATTTTTTCCCCATCTTTATTGAGTATTTCTTATTTACATTTCAATTGTTATTCCCCTTCCCAGTTTCCTGGCCAACATCCCCCCTAACCCCTCCTCCTCCCATTCTCTATCGGTGTTCCCCTCCCCTCCATTACCGCCCTCCCCCCAACAGTCACGTTCACTGGGGGTTCAGTCTTGGCAGGACCAAGGGCTTCCCCTTCCACTGGTGCTCTTACTAGGCTATTCATTGCTACCTATGGGGTCAGAGTCCAGGGTCAGTCCATGTATAGTCTTTGGGTAGTGGCTTAGTCCCTGGAAGCTCTGGTTGCCTGGCATTGTTGTTCATATGGGGTCTCAAGCCCCTTCAAGCTCTTTCAGTCCTTTCTAAGATTCCTTCAACAGGGGTCCCATTCTCAGTTCAGTGGTTTAATGATGGCATTCGCCTATGTATTTGCTGTATTCTGGCTGTGTCTCTCAGGAGAGATCTACATCCGGCTCCTGTCGGCCTGCACTTCTTTCCTTCGTCCATCTTGTCTATTTGGGTGGCTGTATATGTATGGGCCACATGTGGGGCAGGCTCTGAATGGGTGTTCCTTCTGCCTCTGTTCTAAACTGTGCCTTCCTATTCCCTGCCAAGGGTATTCTTGTTCCCCTTTTAAAGAAGGAGTGAAGCATTCGCATTTTGGTCATCCTTCTTGAGTTTCATGTGTTCTGTGCTTCTAAGGTAATTCAAGCATTTGGGCTAATATCCACTTATCAGTGAGTGCATACCATGTGTGTTTTTCTGTGATTGGGTTACCTCACTCAGGATGATATTTTCCAGTTCCATCCATTTGCCTATGAATTTCATAAAGTCATTGTTTTTGATAGCTGAGTAGTATTCTATTGTGTAGATGTACCACATTTTCAGTATCCATTCCTCTGTTGAAGGGCATCTGGGTTCTTTCCAGCTTCTGGCTATTATAAATAAGGCTGCTATAAACATAGTGGAGCACGTGTCTTTGTTATATGTTGGGGCATCTTTTGGGTATATGCCCAAGAGAGGTATAGCTGGGTCTTCAGGTAGTTCAATAGGACAGAGGGTCTTAACTCCCACACTCACAGTGACACACCTACTTCAACAAGGTCACACATCCTAATAGTGCCACACCCTGGACCAAGCATATACAAACCATCACAGAGGAGGAGGTTCCATGGGACCTTTGGCCAATGACTCAACAAGATATAACCCATTCCTGGCACTGGAGGTTTTGGTTGGTGGCATACAATGTCTAGTTGGGCATTGTCTATTTTGTTATTTAGGGTGTCACTTAGGTTACCTTTATATATGTATTTTAAACGTTCTATAGTAGTAAGTTTTCACACAGATTTTCAAAAGGCCTTTAGTATCACTTATCCATTGATGTATTCCTTCCTTTACCCTGCTGTCCCACTGTGTGCTGGCTGGTCTTAGGTCAACTTGACATACTCACTAGAGTTATCTGAAAGAAGGGAAGCTTAACTGAGAAGATGCCTCCATAAGATCTGCATATAAGGCATTTTTCTTAATTAGTTATTGATGGGGGAGAGCCTAGCTCAATGTGAATGGTTGCATCCCTGAGCTAGTGGTCCCAGGATCTATAAGAAGGCTGAGTAAGTCGTGGAAAGCAAGCCAGCAAAAAGCACTCCTCCATGGTCTCTGCATCAGCCCCTGCCTTCAGGTTCCTGCTTGAGTTCCTGCCCTGACTTCCTTTGATGAGGAACAGTAGTGATATACAAGTGTAAGTCAAATAAGCCCTTTCCTCCCAAACTTGCTTTGTGGTCATGGTGTTTCACTGTAGCAATAGAAACCCTAACTAAGATACATCTCCTCCCCACTTAATCCTCATAATTCTAGTTTTCCCTTTATCTCTCTATAACCCTATATTCTATTTCCTCTTCCTCAAGACATCCTCTTTTTCCCCTGGCCCCTAACTAGACACCTAAGCTCTCTAGCTATGGAGATTGTAGCACACATATTTAAAGCTAAAATTCATACATAAAACATGCAATATTTGCCTTTTGCAGTCTGCATTACCTCACTGAGGAAGACTTTTTTTTTAAGCTCCATCCATTTACCTGTGAATTTCATAATTTCATTTTTATTAACACTTGAATACTATTCCACGGTGTAAATGTACCACATTTCCATTACTCTTTCATCAACTGATGGGCATCTAGGTGCCGCGGTCGGCAATCTTGGAGGTTCCAAGGATCCGCGGGGAGACCCCTGTTGAGGACACGCGTGGAGCGGAGACGGGATGGCGAACAGAGACACAGACACAGAGAGAGTGTGGTCAGCTGTTGCAACTTTACTGAGAGAGCATCAGACATTTATACACAATTTTCATTGCATAACAATCTTGGACCATGGCCAAGAACATTTGATTTTTCTGCAAAAAGGTATAGCTTGCTTTTTTTTCAGACGAGCCACAGTCAGCCAGCCTAGTCTAGTTTTCCGTTTGTCACATCAAGGAGGAAGTTTCAGGGGACCGCAAGTCTGGCATATCTTACGCCATCAGGTCTGTGCATCTAGTTCTATCGCTCTAGTTAACCCTTTGATCCCATCTTTGTTAGTCCTATAGATGTACATCCAAGGCTTGGGGCAATAATATTGCATGCCTGATCCCTGTCTAAAGTATCTGATGATCTGTGACCTTACCTCCCATTTCTCTTCTTCTGAGAGCACACACCAAGGAGGACGGGCTCTTGCCAATCTTTCTGACCAAGGCAGTGACAAATACCTGACCCTATATCCATCCTTAGTAACCCACCTATCAAAATTCAAATCATATTCTCCAGTATATGGTAATGGAGCATCCGTTGGTCAATGCACATATGGTCCCCTGTAAGTACCTGGTTGCCACCACCTGTTTCTATACTCTGTAAAATATTCATAGCCGACCCAAAGCTCAAGGAATCATTTCTCAACAGTTCTACCAACACCTAATAGAAGAAGCATCACTATCCTTATAAGTATAATTCTTTGCTAAATCTTATATTTCCTTATCTATAAGAGAAGACATAATCTGCAACCTTGGAGTCCCTGTCATCAGAGGCTCTGTCTGCTGTAAAGAGGAAGCAGGAAAGCTTGTGGTATTAGTGATCAAAAATAGATCACGACCTTCTGTCCTATTATTAAAGGAAGTCTCTGTCTTGCCAAGATCATATTCAGAATCAAACAAAGAAAAAATAAAGAAATAAGTGCTGACAACGATCTTTCCCATGACCCAGATGCCCATCAGCCCAGAGCCAAGTTTGCAGCAGGGGGCAAGTCCAGGTGCACATCTTCTTGGAGTCCGCCGCATGCAAGCAGGGGGCTTAACCACGTGTGGTGCGAACCCTCGAACCGGCTCCCACTCAGGAGTCATGTCTGCCCCGGAGCTCGGTTATCTCTGCTGCAGGCGCGGCATCTAGGCTATTTCCAACTTTTGGCTACTATGGATAGCGCAGACGTGAACATGGATGAACAAGTAAGCATCTCTGTGGTAGGATGGAGAGCCTGTGGGTGGACATCCCAGAATATTACAGCTGGTTCTTGAGGTAGAGAAATTCTCAACTTCCTGAAGAGCTGCCACGGTGATTTCCATAGTGGCTGAACTAGGAGATTTATGTGGGGGAGTTGAAGGGACTGCCCCTGGGCATAGTGAGGGAAGACCCCAGGATGGCTGTCACAAGCACACAAAGAAGATGGCCACTGCACACTGAGTACCGCCCACTCCAAGATGCTGCCTCAGTGCCATACTCACACATGAAGGCGAAGCGACCTGATAAAAGTAGTCCATGCTCTCATCACTTGCCGATGATGTACCGTTAAAATCCTTACTTCCTCCTTGGTATTTGGATTCATCTTAAATAGCTTCTTAGGCCTGTTAGATGGTTTCTCTGAATTTATAAGAAAATACAAAGCATTTCTTTCCCTTTGATAGACATGTGGTCAATTACCCAAATTACTGTTCTGTTAAATGCCCCACGTTGATAACCTCTGGTTTCCAAGGCTCACTCGTGGCCTTGCCCAGTGATATGCCTAAAAAGGCTTGTAAATCCTCAGGGACCCTGAAGTCAGTTGTCACCTAGACAACCTGCCATCTTACGTCTTTCGATGCGTGCCTTTGTAATAGTGATCATGCTTCCTTCATATTCCATAGGCATGTGCTTCTCAGTCATAGTCTTTAAACCGTGCGGACAAGCTAGGGAGGACTAACAGTAGAGGCAGGGATGGTTATCTCCTAGGGAAATGGGGCACCGTGACAGTGGTCACCTGCAATGGGAAGTCCTGTGCAAGGGTAGGGCCATGCTGCCAGCCTCCTCAGGGTAGAGGCAACAGCTTGTGGCAGTTCTTCCCAATAAAGGAAGTGGGTGTGGTGGAAAAGGCAATTATAGCAGTGTAGGTTCTCTGTGCTGTTTTTTATTCATCCTAATTTTGATAAATTTTTTAAAGAACCCTCCAAAGTGATCAAATCATAAGATAGAAGCGATTCAGAGTTGCCTGGAGTTACTCCTGGGGTGAAGGCAGGCCTGTGTGGCCTGTGATAGACATCCTGCATTCTGTGGTTTCGGTTACTGTGCACAGAGAATATTAAATGTGAGCGTCCCCCGATGAACAAAGCACGAGTTTCAGGCCGTACTGTGCTCTATGCTGTCATTGCAGTGGTAGCGTTCAAATGACCCTTTTGTAACAGCCTAAGGGGACCTCACAATGTCTGTTGACCCCCTTCCCACGTCACCCATCATGGAGATGGTATGTCAGCACACATCAGCACGTAGGCAGGGCAAGAACGGAACAATAGGACACTCTGAGCAAGCACAGCCACAGAACTTCCATTGCAGCATATCGTAATGCTTTTTTTTATTAGTCATGTAGATGCAGCTCGACATGACCACAGCCTTCTTGAGTCATCCCTACCAGGACTGCCCTTAAGTAGTCCTAGCTTGCTTGTCTACATGGTTGTGCAGCAAAACACAAATTGACAAAACCTTATGTAAGTCCTCGGAGTCCTGTGTAGGTTTTTACCATCAGACCCTCTCTCCAGAGCTGTCTCTCCCTTTAATATCATCTTAACATGAGCCAGGTACATCCCAGAGATCAAACAGTTACTTTTGTCTAATCCATAAATACATCTCTCTGATTCACATGTTGGGAATTCTACTGGTTTTGTTGTTACTTAGGACTACGCTTTGGTCATCCTCTGGTAAACTGTGTTCTGTGTAATTCCAGATCTGTCTGCCTGTCTTCTGTCTTTCATGTGGGACCAGTCTTCAAACATCAGAATCCAGCTCTATATGGGTTGGTATTATATACTGTTTCAGGCCTCCATTAGAGTTTGTGAACTGTATCTCCCAATGTTTGCATGTACTTTAAAATTATTACTATACATTATTTTTTTTAACATAGGAATGGGTTTATTATGACATTTTGTTCTTGGCATTTTAAGTCAAGGAGATTGTGTGACCTGTCTGTGACTGCCCCAGTATAGCAATGATGTATGTACTATATACTATGTACATCATCTGAGGTAGTCATGCTACACTTTTTCTTAACCGGGGTAATGTACACATGAGTATAATTTTATTGTTCTTTGGATTTAATACATTTCAAATACTTCTGCATTTCACAAAACCACAAGTCTACTCTCCTGTGTACATGGTGCTGAGGGTTGGTTGGCCTATTTTATCTGGGTGCATCTGAGAACGTGGGGGAGCACATGTTAGCACAATGGTTCTATGGAAACCTTCACAAACTGTCAAAAAGGGTTCTCTTTTTATAGAATGATTTTTGTTTCTGATAGTTGAACCTAGGAACACAAATGAATAAAAGTTCACTCAGAAACATGCTCACCTGCAACAGTACCGTCAGTGGTAAGAAGTGGAGAGAGGGGCTGGAGAGATGGCTCAGTGGTTAAGAGCACTGGCTGCTCTTCCAGAGGTCCTGAGTTCAAATCCCAGCCACCACATGGTGGCTCACAACCATCTGTAAAGAGATCCGATGCCCTCTTCTGGTGTGTCTGAAGACATTGACAGGGTTCTGATATATAATGAATAAATAAATCTAAAAAAGAGAGAGAAGTGGAGAGAGAAGTGGCTGCTGGGTCGCATCTACTCAGAGTTACCTGGCAGCCTTTTAAGTCACCGTTGTAGAGACCTCAATGCCACCACAGAGACGGCAATGAGACTAAACGAGGGGAAACAGTATACAAGGATATTCTGTAAGAGGACTATTACTACTTATGATCACGATGAAGCAAAAGCCCTTGCCACTGCCACATCCAGTCCAGAGCGGGTGTTCCTTAGACCATTGCTCTGAAAAACAACAGTGCTCAAGTTATACTCCAAAACGTAGATGCCTCATTGTGTAGCTATTTCCCCTGGATTGAATTATTTTCTCCTGGAGTGAGAAGGAAAGCTCAGAAGACTTAGGAAGCTAAGAAACTTAGGAAACTCAGAAAGGACGGACAGTTCAAGATTCTGAAGTGCCTCTCCAAGGTGGTCTAAGCAGTGCATACTGTGGAGATGACACTTTGAAGTGGAGGTGACCGAAAGGTGGGTGAGGATGTCTAGAGATGCAGCTTTCCTTGGACGGCATCCATGCTGGGGTGGGCGTTTCAGGTACGAAGCTGCCCAAGCTCCTGAAGGCAGCTCCTCACCCATACTCCTGTAAGTCCGTCCAATAAACTCTACTTCTCCATCCTGGACTTGACTGGAGTCCTTTATTTGCTCTGCTGCTCATGCCTTGGGTTTGGTGAATGGAAACTTGTTCCCATGACTGTAGGGAAAAGTCATGCAACCCATTTAGATAAAAATGTAAACACGTGTTTAAGGTTATATATACAATCTTTCTTCTTCTGGATTAGCTTTTTAAAACTTAAAGCAGAGATTTAATGAGATAAGATTCTGCAATCCGTTGGAACCCCTGAATGTATTTATGTGTAAGGACTAAGGAGGAATGGGGAAAAGGCACTAAGGTATGGAGACAGTGGTGCCAACTGTTACAGGTGAGGGTCTCAGCTCTCTGCTTCCTGAGTGGGAAATGACCTTTAGTGTCTCCCGCTGTGACCATAACGTTGCCCAGTGTCACCTGAAAAGAATTCTCAAGAACCTCTTGTTATAGTGTTCCCTTCTATCCAAATTTTCTGCTCATCAAGAGGACAGAAAACACAGGCATCTGATCAGTGGAGAAATCAGTTTGTACAAAGGGAGTTAGGCACATGACACTGCTCCCTCTGAAAGAACAAATCCTGGTCTCCGACCGCAGCAGTTCTAAGCTTTCCCCCATTGCTACTGTCTTCAGCTAAGCCACTGTATTTCAAAGCAGGGATGCAGCTTACACTTCCCCAGGGCCTTTAATGGTCTTATAGTTATTTCTCTTTGGAAGCTGTCAGGGGGATGGAATTACGAGTCCCAAACACAGACAAGAAATAGAAAGAAGGGGAGATACAAGAAAGATGTAGAAATGCCTACAACGCACCCATGCATCTTGGCGGAACTTCTAATCTAATGAGAATGGATTTTGTTGAGATGATTGTACACCAACAATTAATTATTCATGGAAGAGCCGTCATTAAGATTTCATTTTGTTTAAAGGCCTCTAAGTGACTTAGAAAATTGGGTTAAGCAGGAGAAGAATTTCAAGAAAGAGACAAGGGAAAGCTTTTCACTATATTGACTTTTTAAATATTTTCAAGATAGATATTATGATTTGGCACATAAATTATACTCCGACTGAAAAGCTCCAGAGAGTTGTCTGGGTAACTCTCTGCTTTGGTAGATGGCGGGCCAGCATGGCAAGATGGAGCAGGTTGTCAGAAGGTTGTGAGAGGGTTAGGCATTTACTCCAGGATTCTATAATAATTCACCTGGGTGTGAGAGGAGGAGTCGTCTCTGGGAAATAACAAGATTTGTGCAACCTGTGGCATTTTGTGTCTTGTAGGAAGTGAATACCAATCTGCCCATTTACGGTAATGCAAGTCAGGCATTGCTTAGTTTTATAAAACGCTGGTGTCTTAGGCCTCTGGGCTTGCTTATCTTTAAAGGAAAACACCAGAAATTAGTGTCAGGATGAGATTTTAATATGAGACTGATTCACAGAGTTAGAGATCCTGGGTGGATTCAAAGAAAGGCATAGCATGCAGTACCAGTCTCTGAACGTACTGTAGAGATGTGTATCGAGCTAATGGACGGTGTGGTCTCCCTGTGCTGACAGAGGAAGCTGTGTAAAGGGGGACCTCTTCTCTGGTCCACACTAAAGAATCCTGCATCACCTTTAGTCAATAAAGGAGCAGAGTGGACAGCTAGACCGACGATGGTCGAAAGGCAGCGAACGAAGGGGTCTGGTGCTTAAGGCTGAGTTTTCAGCTGTGGATGGAAGCAGCGTCCACCGTAGACAGAGATCTTTGTCTGGAAACTGTATGCTACAGGGAAGCAGAAGGCACCGATAAAAATGAGAGCAATCTGGCCTCCTTAGAAAGACACCGTTGCCTTAGTAGAGGGATGAGCCTGGCGGTGGTTTTTTTTTTTATTTCTAAAACTCTGTAACATTTAAAAAACCTTGTCTTGTTTAAAAAGCAAGGTGGTTCCTTTCATGTTTATTATTATTCTATTCAAAATAGCCAGACATTGGAAACAATCTAAATGTCCCTCAACAGAAGAATGGATAAAGAAAGTACGGTACATTTATACAACAAAGCATTACCCAGCTGTTAAAAAAAAAACCCGATGGCATGAAATTTGGAGGCACATGGATGGAATGAAAAAAAAAAAAACAAAAACCCAGATTGATGTAGCACAGTTCTAGAAAAATAAAAATGATATGTATTGACTTACATGTGGCTATTAGTAGACTCAGACAGGTTAGCGATAAAGGAAGAGGATGGGGGGAAATGTAGATTTCCCTGGGAGGAAGAAATAGAAGAAATTTTACAGGTGGATTGGGGCTTGGGCTGGTGAGGGGGTGCTGCTTGTAACCCCAACCAGGACCCTTTGGAGCAGGGGTGGGAAGGTGCACAGTCAATGACACAGGCTGGGAGTTGGACAAGTGGAAAAAGCAGACTCGTTTATTACAGGAACCGGACGAACCTGATACCTTCACCCCCAGGATCTCGTGGGCTCTCAGGTAGCCAGATGTGGTGCTGTCTTTTCCTCAGTGGCTCTCTCCATCAGCAGTCTCTTGCTGTGCCAACGGATTCTAGGATGTCTCAGGGAGGAAGTATCAGCGGCACATATGCCAGCATTGTAGCGGGGCCTGATTGGCTAAGTTCCTCCAAGGGGGCGGGACAGAAACAGAAGGATTGGGGAAGGGAAAGGGGAGGGGTTGAAGGAATGTGAGGAGAGACAGCTAGAACTGAGGGATGTTTGAGGACGGTATGGTAACCCAGTGCACTGAAACGTTGCTAAAATATATGAATTTAGTGAGGTCTCCTAAAAAATGGAGGTTATCCCAACTGATCATCTCCTGCCACCAAAGAAAGCTTCCATTATTGGTGTTGGGTTTCATCTAATTGTTGGCCAAAGGGGTTCCACGGGAATCCCCAAAGAACCCAGGCTGTTGCCAAGACAATAGCTTACAAATTAACAGTAAGGACCCACTGTTGAAGACAACACCCACACAATTCATGGAGCATGGAGAGGTAGAGCTGGTGACTACATAGAGCCTTCACCGCATCTCTGGTGACTGTGGTATGTTTAGGTACTTTGCAGGCTGTCAAAAGAGAAATGTAAACACCCACCAGACCACAAAACCTTTGGTCTAAAATCTGTCCTGCCTGCAAAATGTCCCAGGACACACACACACACACACACACACACACACACACACACACACACACGAGAGAGAGAGAGAGAGAGAGAGAGAGAGAGAGGGGAGACGAAAGAGAGAAGGAGACATACACGAGAGAGACAGAGTCAGAGAGACAGAGAGGAGACGAAAGAGAGAGAGAGAGAGAGAGAGAGAGAGAGAGAGAGAGAGAGAGAGAGAGAGAGAGCACGATAGCTTTAAAGAGATGTCTCTACCAAACCCCTCCCCTTGGGGCTCAGAGAACTCAGTGTCAGAGGAACCTGAAGGAGCATGAGAACAGAGGTGTGGAGGACACAGGACACCAGGAGAACCAGACCCTCTAAATCAACTGAGCAAAGGTTGTATGAGCTCACAGAGACTGAAGCAGTGAGCTCAGGGCCTGCCGGGGTCTGTACCAGGTCCTCTGTGTAGCTATCATATCTTTCAGCTTAGCACTTTAATGGGACTCCAGAACATGTGAGTGGGTTTCTGATTCTTGTGCCTTCTCGTGTGGCTCTTTTTCTTCTGTTGGTTTGCCTTGCCCAACTTCGATATGACGGGTTTTGTTTTATCTTAACAACAGCAGCAGCAGCAGCAGCAGCAGCAGCAGCAGCAGCAGCAACAACAACAACAACAAAAAGCTAGGTAGTAGGGGCTGGGGATTTAGCTCAGTGGTAGAGCGCTTACCTAGGAAGCGCAAGGCCCTGGGTTCGGTCCCCAGCTCCGAAAAAAAAAAAAAAAAAAAAAAAAAGCTAGGTAGTTTCTTCTCTTGATAATGTTTGGGGACATGTGTTATAACTGCTGCTTCACTAACGTCAATATCAAATCAAAATGCACACGCCTTGCTACATGAGTAGCTTTGATTTCCAGCGGCAGAGCGGCACTATGGAAAATCTGCAGTTCCCTTATCCTGACATCAGTTAACAGCCTGTTTATGTGTCCATATCAACTTCTGTGCTATGTAGATAGGGTATGCTTAGCCCAACCAACACCACAGCTGAATTCCACCATGATTTACACATTTCACAGTGGACTGTTTAGGCTCAGAACCTAAACAACTTCTCTTGAAACTCAACACATACCTTTCAACGAGGCTTTCTTCACATGGGGTAAGATAGGAAGGCTTCACCCCTGAGTCAGCTCCGGGGCCCTGCCTGGCCTGGTGGTGTGCAAGCTCCAGGTCAAAGCAAAGGCCAGGCAGGATGCCTCTCTCCTGTGAGCCTAATTCAGGGTCACCCAGAGAGGATTAGTTCTCATACCAGACAAACAGACACACTTAGGTCTGTGGGGATCTTGCCACATTTCTCCTCTGTCCTGCTTTCCTTCAGCTGATTAGTAAACTGTGACTGCTTGCCTTTTAAGTCCCAAGAATGCTAGGATTCTGGCAGCTAATAATAGTTTACAGGCAGCATTTGGATTCTTGGGGCTGGGGATGTAACTCTGTTAGTACTGTACTTACCTAGCACCATGCAGGAAGCTTAACACCACCACATAAACCAGGCAGTGGAGTGGGTGCATAGAATCCCAGCTCTCAGGAAGAAGAAACAGGAGGACCAAGGTCATTTTCATCTGTACAGTGAGTCTGAGGCTAGCCTGGGACACACTGGGACTTCATCTATACAGTGAGTCTGAGGCTAGCCTGGGACACACTGGGACTTCATCTATACAGTGAGTCTGAGGCTAGCCTGGGACACACTGGGACCCTGAGACCCTGAAGGGGAATGAGAGATGTAGGAGAAGGGAGGAGGGAGAAAAAGGACAGATAGAGATAAAGGAAAAGGATAGAAATCTAAAGGAGAGAGAGACTGAGGGAGGGAGGGAGGGAGGGAGGGAGGCAGAGACAGACAAAGGCACAGAGAGAAGAGGCAGAAAGAGACAGAGACAGGGCAGGGTGAAAGACAGAGACAGAGGAGGTAAAGACAGAGAGAGATGGAGACAGAAGAGGGAGGAAGAGGAAGAGGGAGGAGGAAGGAGGAGGGAGGGGGAGGGAGGAGGGGGAAGGGGAAGGGAGAGGGAGAACTGGACTGTTTTCTCTGAGACGTATGGGATTTTCTAAGATGCTTCCGTCCTGGCCCTGTCCTATTCAGTCCTCCAGACTTTCTCTCCTGGAGTCTGGGCTTCTGCTGCTCCCACAGCTGTGCACTGTAATTTGTACTAAGGGGTGCAGGGAGCATCAGCATTTCCATAAAGGGGTGTTCTAAGTGGAGAGGGTAACTCTGGAGTAGCCAGGATGCAAGGAACATTCCAGCCTCTTACGAAGGCATCATCCATGACATTCCAAACACTGGGTCAGTCCCGAAGCTTGTGCTTACCTCTTCCCCTCTCAGCGTCTATTGCCAGATCATGCTAACTACAGGACATTCCCAATCTACTGCTGGCCCATTTGCCATGGTCAGGGACTGGGTTTGCAGCCTTCTGGGGCTCCTGTGTGTCTGTGGCCATCTGGGATCCAGCTCTCTCTGATGTATTCCTGATAGAAAAGTGGATGGCTGGAGAAACCCCTTCACTCTGGGGAAATAGAGTCTGTCTTCAGTCCATCTCAGCCAACCTGGTCTCTTGGAACACACGCAGTCTGAAGCCAGCTGTGTCTTTTTCCTTCTTCAGTCGCTCAGATCTGTGAAGTACTTTTGTCAGGAAGCTGAACACAGATCTCCCTTCTCTGAACCACAGCAGAATATCCATGCAACACTGCTTAAATTCTCCCTTCAGCAGTGCAACTCTGTGATTGACAGTAAGAAAAGGAAGCATGGTAACGCCCAGATTTAAGGGAAATCAGGGTAGTGGGATGCTGCTCACCAAGGTGTGAGTGTTAGGTGCTAAGATGCCCAGCATCTCCCGTGTTCATTTATCCCAAGCATTTGAGCGTAGCGTGACATGGCCCTCCCTGCTCCCATTTCCCATCTCTTCTGAGGTGCTCCCTCCTTCTCAGCAGCAGAGCTGTCTGGTGTAGATGAAATGGGACCATCTTTCCCATGAGCAAAGTAAGAGGTGGGTTTCAATCCCTATCCCTACTTTTAGTCATTTCCTCAAGGTTCTTTCTACAGGACTAAGCGGAGGCCGGGAAAATAGTTCATGGGTTAGGATGGTTTACTGCTCATCCAGATAATCGGTTCCTAGCACCCATGTCTGGTAACTCCAGCTTGCAATTTCTGCAGCCCCAGGGAAGAATTCCTATGTCAAGCTTCAGTGTAAAACATTTTAAACATCACCAAGAGTGAAGAATACAGTGACTACTTGGGTGCTGGTCTCTTGTATGCAATAACCCTTAAGGTTGTGCACTTTGTCAAGCATCCCCCCAGCCCCCTCTCTCTGAAGACTTATGGGTTGGAGAAAGAAGTAGGAGGAGGCAGAAGTAGGGTCCAGGAGACAGAGGCGTAGGCCAGAGAAGAAGAAAGAGGATGGAGTAGGACTACAAAAGAGTAGAGATTTTGAAGAGTGAAAAATAAGAGACAGTTGAAAGTAAATTGGACTAGCAGACTGAGAAGACAGTTGATGACAGTTGAACCACAAGGAGCTGAGCTGAGCTAGACAAGATATTGTTGGGAGAGAGATAGAAGAAGATCCCATGCAGAACCCTCAAACAAAGTAGCTATATTAGTTTAAAGAGACAGAATTGTAAAATAAAAGGCAACATTTCCACAAAAAGCTACAATATGAACTTTTAGAGACTTTGTCCTTAGCCTTCCCAGACTTGTAAATGAAAACTGATTCAACTCACTTGGGAACATTTCAAACCGGAATCACAATACACTGTTTCCTACCAAGACCCATTCCATACTTCTCTTCTCTTTCCTTAGGAAATGGTACCACCATGCACCCACAGATCAGGCTGAAACACACACATGCACGCACGCACGCACACCTCGGGCCAACACTGACTTCTCTGTACTTTTGTATGCATTCTATAATACAATTGAACGAACGCCGGAGAACAAGAGAGCACAAGATAGCCAAGTTATGAGTGTGGAGTTCAGGGTCAGACCTCCAAAGCTGATAACAGCTAGGTGGCTTTCAACTTTTTGAATGTGTACAATGTTGGAACTGCTCTCACTTTCTGGTTTCTCCTGTGAACCAATGTGGTCAGCAGTTGCTAGAGTAAAGGGTGCCGTGAGTCCTTAATGGCCTGGATGTGGAGCATTAGAGAGTGCCAATCAAGACAAACCACAGCCTCACATCCAGTCATTCCATATCATCAGCCCACCTAGGACCTGTGAGCTGGTTTTATCTGATGACAGATTCCATTCCCATTTGACGCTGGCACTTCAAGCATCACTGATTCTTAAGGGTTCTGTGTCCCCAGTGAGCAGTCTGGACCTATTGTAGAGTTGCTTTTTATTCTATACCCCAACCAAAGCCAGATAAGGAGGTAAGATGCCTAAATGAATGAGTTTAATTGTTTTATAGGCCAAAGAGGTCCTGCAGGGACAATAACAAATCCTTCAACTTGGGAAGAATATATAGACACTGGACCCCTCAAGCTTTCAGTGAACTACAAAAGTCCCTGATTTTTTTTCTATCCCTAACATACAAGCATCTTAGCATTTTGTTTAGAATAGGCATTTCTCCCTGCTTACCAGAGCCAGGCAAGGTTGATGAGGCGATAGCAAGAAAAATATGATCAAATTCTATGTACACCAGGGTCGGAGAGTAGGTAATCCCAGGTACCAGAACATTTCAGGGAAACTGCTGGCTTTATTAACTGAAAGGAAACCATGTTTTTTTTTTTTTTTTTTGGTTTCACTAATGCATAGAGAAAATGATCTTTGCCACACCAATGGCAGTGGGCAGGGGACCAAGAGATTACTGGAGTCAGTGAGTTGAATGGGGATGTGGCACTCACGCCTGCTCTCTATCTGAGGGCTTTTGCATTATTATTTTCATGGGTAGAAATGCTTGTAAGAGTCTTTTACTGTGACTTTCCTATGACCGCCGCCTAACTGTGAAGATCACATATCTGTTTCTCCGTTCTAGTCTCTCACACCAAATCATCTCTTGGGACGGCCTGAGTCAGAAGGGTTCTGGCAGGAATGCTCAGTTTAGTCAAGTTGACATATAAAACCACTTAAAAACAGTTCAAGATACACTATCAACATCTTCACAGTATAGCAAGATTTTGAAAAGTAAATTATACCATTGTATTATTAAGATACCATTGCGACACTTGGAAATTTTATAGTTGAAGAGACAGAAGCACAAAGAGAAAACAGAGCTTGTAAGTGGGTGCCCTGTAGTTTACATCCAGCTCAGTCGAACTCTAAAATCTTGCTCTATTATGTCATTCTTGCTGAGCTGTAGGGGGAGCGGGAGTTATATTCTATGGTATTTAAAAGGACTTTATTTGGTATGTAGACACGTGATAAGATTATTTTCATTCTCATTAACACTTTTAACAACAAAAGTTTCATTTAGAGCCAATATTTTTCTAATACTTAGACTTTTTAATGACTTTGCTTTTGTTTTTGTTGTTTTGTTCATTGCATCCAGGAGGTCATGAAATCTAGACACATGGGTTATGGAGGAACTATCCTTCCATTCTCAAACACTTTTAGAAACTCTCGGTTCTTAAAAGAAAAGTCAAGATCAAGCCTTGTAGGGCAGACAGACAGACAGACAGACAGACACACCATACATGCACACTTTTATGGCAGGAAGCCTACAGTTCTCTTTAAAGCAAATTTGCATAAGTATCAAATGAAAACGGAGACTAAGCTTCCAAGAGAAAGATGTCAGTTCACTATAAGTGTGTGGGGAAAGGTCTGGATTTCCTATGTAGCTCTTTCAGGGACTCTCCCATGCAGATTTCCCGTCTCAAGGCAGGACTATTGTCTTCAAGAAAGCAAACAGAGCCATAGCATCATGGAGTGAGGGTCATGGGAGCACCCTGCACAGTCTAAATGTAACTGACTCAGCTTCAGTTTGCCAGATAGATGGGCAGTTTAGTGGCTCATAGCAAAATGTAATAAACTGAATAATTGCAGCCTTTAATGTAATTTCAAGCAATCCTATTACATCTTAATTACTTTTTTTGACCCTTTTAGGATAGTTCTTGCCTTAAGAACACACAATCTGCAGCTCTCAATGTCTTCTTCCAGTGTCGGGCTGAAGAAATCAATTGATTAGGGTGAATTACCATCCTCTTCTATCTTCCACTTGTGGTGCAGGCTGTCTCAGGAAGGCATAAGCACATGCCTCCTGGGTGTAATAAATGCTTATTAGGAATTGGTTGTGAAAAGCTCCCCATTTTGTGACTTTTAGTATCTTAACACCTCCTATTTCCCCTAAATTAACAAACCAATCCAGGATCAACTCTACTGCTATTTTACACACCATAAAAGGTCTGAGGAAAGCTGAGCTGCACATAGGTTTTCATGCTAGAAACAGCTGGTAGAAGTAAGGATATAACGCGTGGAGGTGACCGTGGTAATTACGCCGTGGGTATAGAACTACACAGCATGGCAGTCTGCCCAGGACGGTCGGCAGGAGCTTGAGTCTATAGTCACTTTCATGCTTGCCAAATGGGTAAGAAAATAATAAACTGTGTTTATCCAACATTAACTAATTAAACTAATAGGTATCAACTGTATGTTCCAGGCTCAAAAATAGGAGGTTGGAGGTAAACAAAGTGGGGAAAGACACTGATTGTCCTCTGAAGGCTCGACAGTGGTGAACGCAAGACCAAGTAACAGAGCTAAGGCTCTGGAGCCAGCAGCAAACAGTGCCTGGAGAACAGAGGTGCTGTGGGCTTTGCTTGGACAAGGGACTAATCAGGGTCCTGAGTCCTCAGAGGAAGTTATAGGTCCTGTAAGCAAGAAAGGAGTCTCTTGTAATGGAGACTGAATCCTAGGAAGGGGATTCATCCTAAACTTGCAGGCTCGTTTAACCTTTTGACTTTGTGACATGATACTGTCAATAGCAAAATTCACCCTTGAGACCTACACAGGACTTACCCCTCCCCCAAATCGCCTAGTGTTTTTTTTCCCTATCTATCTATCTATCTATCTATCTATCTATCTATCTATCTATCTATCTATCTATCTATCTCTCTCATCCCAAATGCTACTCCTTTCCAGTCTCCCCTTTACAGAGTCCCTCCCTACTTCTCTCCCCTTCTCCTCAGAGAGGGTGAGCCCTCTCTTTGGTATCTCCCCACCCTGATGCATCAAGTCTCTTCAGGGTTAGGTGTGTCCTCTCCCACTGAGTCTAGACAAGGCAGCCGAGTTGGGGAATGGGTTCCACAGACAGGCAATAGTTTTAGGGACAGCCCCTGATCCAGTTGTTGGGAGGCTGAGCTGCACGTATGTGCCGGGGTCTCAGCCCATGTATGCTCTTTGGTTGGTGGATCAGCCTCTGAGAGATCCCAAAGGCCCAGGGTAGTTGACTGTGTTGGCTTTCTGTGGGAGTTTTAATCTCCTTCAGGGACTTCAGTCCTTCCCCCAGCTCTACCATAAGAGTCTCTGTGCTTTATCTAATGTTTGGATGTGGGTCTTAGCATCTGTACCAGTCAGCTGCTGTGTGGAGCCTCTCAGAGGACAGTTATGCTAGGCTCCTGTCTGCAAGCATAACAGAGTATCATTAATAATGCCAGAGACTGGTGCTCGCCCATGGGTTGGGTCTCAGGATGCACTGGTTATTGGTCGGCTGTTCCCTCAGTCTCTGCTCAATCTTTGCCGCTGCCTTTCTTTTAGACAGGACACATTTTGGGTCAAAAGTTTTGTGGGTGGGTTGGTGTCCTTATTCCTCCACTGGGGTCCTGCCTGGCTACAGGAGGTGACCTCTTCAGGTTCCATATCCCCATCGCTATGCATATCAGCTAAGGTCACCCAAATTGACTCCTGGGATCCTCCCCAGTCCTAGTCTCTGGCACTCCCTAGAAATTCTCCACATGCCCTGACCTTGCCAGCTGTAGTTTTCTGTCCATTCTCCTGACCAGATGGCCCTCTCTATTGTCTCCCTACACCTGATCCTGACCCCTCCATCCCCCATCCCATCTGTCTCCCACCCAGTTTCTTCCCCGCATCTGCCTCCTATGACTATTTTATTCCCCCTTCTAAGTGAGATTTAAGCATCCTCACTTAAGCCTTCCTTCTCATTTAGCTCTTTTGGGTCTGTGGTGTGCTTTGTGGGTATCATGTACTTTATGGATAATATCCACTTGTCAGTGAGTACATACGATGCATGTCCTTTGGGTCTGTGCTACCTCACTCAGGATGATATTTTCTTTCTTTTTTTCCCCTTTTATTGGATATTTTTACATTTACATTTCGAATGCTATCCCCTTTCTCTGCTTTCCCTCCAGAAATCCGCCATCATGCCCTCCCACCTCCCCGCCCTGACATTCCCCTACACTGGGGCATTGAACCTTGACAGGACCAAGGGCATCTCCTCCCACTGAAGCCTGGCAAGGCCATTTAGGATGATATTTTCTAGTTCTATCCATTTGCTTGCAAATGTCATAATGCCCTTGTTTTTAATAGGTGAATAGTATTCCATTGTGTAACTGAACGTTTTCTGTATACATTCTTTTTTTTTTTTAAATGTCTTTTTTTTTCTTTTTTTTCGGAGCTGGGGACCGAACCCAGGGCCTTGTGCTTGCTAGGCAAGCGCTCTACCGCTGAGCTAAATCCCCAACCCCCTGTATACATTCTTTAGTTGAGGGACATTTGGGTTGTTTCCAGTTTCTATTATGAAAAAAAGCTGCGGCGTCTGAGACACCGCCGGAACCTGAAGGGACCGACCAGATAAACAGTTCTGTGCACCCAAATCACGTGGGAGGGAGAGCTAAACCTTCAGAGAGGCAGACACGCCTGGGAAACCAGAAGAGTCTACACTCAGCCCACATCTCTGACTCCAGAGGAAAACACCAAACGCCATCTGGAACCCTGGTGCATGGAAGCTCCCGGAAAGGGTGGCGCAGAACTTCCTGGTTGCTGCCGCCGCGGAGAGCTCATAAGCAACACCCCACGAGCAAACTTGAGCCTCGGGACTGCAGGTAAGACAAACTTTTCTGCTGCAAGTGACCTGCCTGGTCAAGACACAGGCCCACAGGAACAGCTGAAGACCTGTAGATAGGAAAAACTACACGCCCGAAAGTAGAACACTCTGTCCCCATAACTGGCTGAAGGAAAACAGGTCTACAGCACTCCTGACACACAGGCTTATAAGACAGTCTAGCCACTGTCAGAAATAGCAGAACAAAGTAACACTAGAGATAATCTGATGGCGAGAGGCAAGCGCAGGAACCCAAGCAACAGAAACCAAGACTACATGACATCATCGGAGCCCAATTCTCCCACCAAAGCAAACACAGAATATCCAAACACACCAGAAAAGCAAGATCTAATTTCAAAATCATATTTGATCATGTTGCTGGAGGACTTCAAGAAAGACATGAAGAACTCCCTTAGAGAAACACAGAAAAACATAAATAAACAAGTAGAAGCCTACAGAGAGGAATCACAAAAATCCCTGAAAGAATTCCAGGAAAACATAAATAATCAAGTAGAAGCCTATAGAGAGGAATCACAAAAATTCCTGAAAGAATTCCAGGAAAACACAATCAAACAATTGAAGGAATTAAAAATGGAAATAGAAGCAATCAAGAAAGAACACATGGAAACAACCCTGGATATAGAAAACCAAAGGAAGAGACAAGGAGCCGTAGATACAAGCTTCACCAACAGAATACAAGAGATAGAAGAGAGAATCTCAGGAGCAGAAGATTCCATAGAAATCATCGACTCAACAGTCAAAGATAATGTAGAGCAGAAAAAGCAACTGGTCCAAAACATACAGGAAATCCAGGACTCAATGAGAAGATCAAACCTAAGGATAATAGGTATAGAAGAGAGTGAAGACTCCCCGCTCAAAGGACCAGTAAATATCTTCAACAAAATCACAGAAGAAAACTTCCCTAACCTAAAAAAAGAGATACCCATAGGCATACAAGAAGCCTACAGAACTCCAAATAGCTTGGACCAGAAAAGAAACACCTCCCAACACATAATAGTCAAAACACCAAATGCACAAAATAAAGAAAGAATATTAAAAGCAGTAAGGGAAAAAGGTCAAGTAACATATAAAGGGAGACCAATCAGAATCACACCAGACTTTTCGCCAGAAACTATGAAAGCCAGAAGATCCTGGACAGATGTCATACAGACCCTAAAAGAACACAAATGCCAGCCCAGGTTACTGGATCCTGCAAAACTCTCAATTAACATAGATGGAGAAACCAAGATATTCCATGACAAAACCAAATTTACACAATATCTTTCTACAAATCCAGCACTACAAAGGATAATAAATGGTAAAGCCCAACATAAGGAGGCAAGCTACACCCTAGAAAAAGCAGGAAACTAATCGTCTTGGCAACAAAACAAAGAGAAGAAAAGCACACAAACATAACCTCACAACCAAATATGAATATCACAGGAAGCAATAATCACTATTCCTTAATATCTCTCAACATCAATGGTCTCAACTCCCCAATAAAAAGACATAGATTAACAAACTGGATACGCAATGAGGACCCTGCATCCTGCTGCCTACAGGAAACACACCTCAGAGACAAAGACAGACACTACCTCAGAGTGAAAGGCTGGAAATCAACTTTCCAAGCCAGTGGTCGGAAGAAGCAAGCTAGAGTAGCCATTCTAATATCAAATAAAATCAATTTTCAACTAAAATTCATCAAAAAAGATAAGGAAGGACACTTCATATTCATCAAAGGAAAAATCCACCAAGATGAACTCTCAATCCTAAATATCTATGCCCCAAATACAAGGGCACCTACATACGTAAAAGAAACCTTACTAAAGCGCAAAACACACATTGCACCTCACACAATAATAGTAGGAGATTTCAACACCCCACTCTCATCAATGGACATATCATGGAAACAGAAATTAAACAGAGATGTAGATAGACTAAGAGAAGTCATGAACCAAATGGACTTAGCAGATATTTATAGAACATTCTATCCTAAAGCAAAAGGATATACCTTCTTCTCAGCTTCTCATGGTACTTTCTCCAAAATTGACCATATAATTGGTCAAAAATGGGCCTCAACAGGTACAGAAAGATAGAAATAATCCCATGAGTGCTATCAGACCACCATGGCCTAAAGCTGGTCTTCAATAACAATAAGGGAAGAACGCCTACATATATGTGGAAGTTGAACAATGCTCTACTCAACGATAACCTGGTCAAGGAAGAAATAAAGAAAGAAATTAAAGGCGTTTTAGAATTTAATGAAAATGAAGATACAACATACCCAAACTTATGGGACACAATGAAAGCTGTGCTAAGAGGAAAACTCATAGCTCTGAGTGCCTGCAGAAAGAAACAGGAGAGAGCATATGTCAGCAGCTTGACAGCACACCTAAAAGCTCTAGAACAAAAAGAAGCAAATACACCCAGGAGGAGTAGAAGACAGGAAATAATCAAACTCAGAGCCGAAATCAACCAAGTAGAAACAAAAAGGACCATAGAAAGAATCAACAGAACCAAAAGTTGGTTCTTTGAGAAAATCAACAAGATAGATAAACTCTTAGCCGGACTAACGAGAGGACACAGAGAGTGTTTCCAAATTAACAAAATCAGAAATGAAAAGGGAGACATAACTACAGATTCAGAGGAAATTCAAAAAATCATCAGATCTTAGTATAAAAGCCTATATTCAACAAAACTTGAAAATCTGCAGGAAATGGACAATTTCCTAGACAGATACCAGGTACCGAAGTTAAATCAGGAACAGATAAACCAGTTAAACAACCCCATAACTCCTAAGGAAATAGAAGCAGTCATTAAAGGTCTCCCAACCAAAAAGAGCCCAGGTCCAGACAGGTTTAGTGCAGAATTCTATCAGACCTTCATAGAAGATCTCATACCAATATTATCCAAACTATTCCACAAAATTGAAACAGATGGAGCACTACCGAATTCCTTCTATGAAGCCACAATTACTCTTATACCTAAACCACACAAAGACCCAACAAAGAAAGAGAACTTCAGACCAATTTCCCTTATGAATATCGATGTAAAAATACTCAATAAAATTCTGGCAAACCGAATCCAAAAGCACATCAAAACAATCATCCACCATGATCAAGTAGGCTTCATCCCAGGCATGCAGGGATGGTTTAATATACGGAAAACCATCAACGTGTTCCATTATATAAACAAACTGAAAGAACAAAACCACATGATCATTTCATTAGATGCTGAGAAAACATTTGACAAAATTCAACACCCCTTCATGATAAAAGTCCTGGAAAGAATAGGAATTCAAGGCCCATACCTAAACATAGTAAAAGCCATATACAGCAAACCAGTTGCTAACATTAAACTAAATGGAGAGAAACTTGAAGCAATCCCACTAAAATCAGGGACTAAACAAGGCTGCCCACTCTCTCCCTACTTATTCAATATAGTTCTTGAAGTTCTAGCCAGAGCAATCAGACAACAAAAGGAAATCAAGGGGATACAGATCGGTAAAGAAGAAGTCAAAATATCACTATTTGCAGATGATATGATAGTATATTTAAGTGATCCCAAAAGTTCCACCAGAGAACTACTAAAGCTGATAAACAACTTCAGCAAAGTGGCTGGGTATAAAATTAACTCAAATAAATCAGTAGCCTTCCTCTACACAAAAGAGAAATAAGCCGAGAAAGAAATTAGGGAAATGACACCCTTCATAGTAGACCCAAATAATATAAAGTACCTCGGTGTGACTTTAACCAAGCAAGTAAAAGATCTGTACAATAAGAACTTCAAGACTCTGAAGAAAGAAATTGAAGAAGACCTCAGAAGATGGAAAGATCTCCCATGCTCATGGATTGGCAGGATTAATATAGTAAAAATGGCCATTTTACCAAAAGCGATCTACAGATTCAATGCAATCCCCATCAAAATACCAATCCATTTCTTCAAAGAGTTAGACAGAACAATTTGCAAATTCATCTGGAATAACAAAAAACCCAGGATAGCTAAAACTATGCTCAACAATAAAAGGACTTCAGGGGGAATCACTCTCCCTGAACTCAAGCAGTATTACAGAGCAATAGTGATAAAAACTGCATGGTATTGGTACAGAGACAGACAGATAGACCAATGGAACAGAATTGAAGACCGAGAAATGAACCCACACACCTATGGGCACTTGATTTTTGACAAAGGAGCCAAAACCATCCAATGGAAAAAAGATAGCATTTTCAGCAAATGATGCTGGTTCCGCTGGAGGTCAACATGTAGAAGAATGCAAATCGATTCATGCTTATCACCCTGTACAAAGCTTAAGTCCAAGTGGATCAAGGACCTCCACATCAAACCAGATACACTCAAACTAATAGAAGAAAAACTAGGGAAGCATCTGGAACACATGGGCACTGGAAAAAATTTCCTGAACAAAACACCAATGACTTATGCTCTAAGATCAAGAATCGACAAATGGGATCTCATAAAACTGCAAAGCTTCTGTAAGGCAAAGGACACTGTGATTAGGACAAAACGGCAACCAACAGATTGGGAAAAGATCTTTACCAATCCTACAACAGATAGAGGACTTATATCCAAAATATACAAAGAACTCAAGAAGTTAGACCGCAGGGAGACAAATAACCCTATTAAAATAACCCTATTAAAAATGGGGTTCAGAACTAAACAAAGAATTCACAGCTGAGGAATGCTGAATGGCTGAGAAACACCTAAAGAAATGTTCAACATCTTTAGTCATAAGGGAAATGCAAATCAAAACAACCCTGAGATTTCACCTCACACCAGTCACAATGGCTAAGATCAAAAACTCAGGTGACAACAAATGCTGGCGAGGATGTGGAGAAAGAGGAACACTCCTCCATTGTTGGTGGGATTGCAGACTGGTAAAACCATTATGGAAATCAGTCTGGAGGTTCCTCAGAAAATTGGACATTGAACTACCTGAGGACCCAGCTATACCTCTCTTCGGCATATACCTAAAAGATGCCCCAACATATAACAAAGACACATGCTCCACTATGTTCATAGCAGCCTTATTTATAATAGCCAGAAGCTAGAAAGAACCCAGATGCCCTTCAACAGAGGAGTGGATACAGAAAATGTGGTACATCTACACAATGGAATATTACTCAGCTATCAAAAACAACACCTTTATGAAATTCATAGACAAAATGGGTGGAACTGGAAAATATCATCCTGAGTGAGGTAACCCAATTACAGAAAAACACACATTGTATGCACTCATTGATAAGTGGCTATTAGCCCAAATGCTTGAATTACCCTAGATGCATAGAATACATGAAACTCAAGATGGATGATCAAAATGTGAATGCTTCACTCCTTCTTTAAAAGGGGAACAAGAATACCCTTGGCAGGGAATAGAGAGGCAAAGATTAAAACAGAGACTGAAGGAACACCCATTCAGAGCCTGCCCCACATGTGGCCCATACATATACAGCCACCCAATTAGACAAGATGGATGAAGCAAAGAAGTGCAGGCCGACAGGAGCCGGATGTCGATCTCTTCTGAGAGACACAGCCAGAATACAGCAAATACAGAGGCGAATGCTAGCAGCAAACCACTGAACTGAGAATGGGACCCCCGTTGAAGGAATCAGAGAAAGAACTGGAAGAGCTTGAAGGGGCTCGAGATCCCTTATGAACAATAATGCCAAGCAACCAGAGCTTCCAGGGACTAAGCCACTACCTAAAGACTATACATGGACTGACCCTGGACTCTGACCTCATAGGTAGCAATGAATATCTTAGTAAGAGCACCAGTGGAAGGGGAAGCCCTGGGTCCTGCCAAGACTGAACCCCCAGTGAACGTGATTGTTGTGGGGAGGGTGGCAATGCGGGGAGGGTGGGGAGGGGAACACTCATAAAGAAGGGGAGGGGGAGGGATTAGGGGGATGTTTGCCCGGAAACCGGGAAAAGGAATAACATTCGAAATGTAAATAAGAAATACTCAAGTTAAAAAAAAAAAAAGCTGCTTTGAACATAGTGGTGCATATGTCCTTGTGGAACATCTTTTGGGTATAAGCCCAGGAGCAGAATAGCCTGGTATATAGGTAGAACTATTTCCAATTTTCTGTGAAATGGTCAGATTGATTACCAGAATGGTTATGCAAGTTTGCAATCCCGCCAGCAATGAAGGAGTGTTCCCCTTTTTCCACATCCTCACCAGCATGGGCTGTTGCTTGAGTTTTTGATCTTAGCCATTCTGATGGCTTTTGACGTGCATTTCCCCGATAACTAAGGACATTATTTATTTCTTTAAGTGCTTTTCAGTCATTAGAGATTCCTCTGTTGAAAATTCTCTATTTAGCACTGTACCCCATTTTTAAATTGGGTTATTTGGTTTTTTGGAATTTAACTTGTTGAGTTCTTTAAATATTTTGATTATTAGCTCTCTGTTAGATTTAGGGTTAGTGAAGACCTTTTCCCAATATGCAGGCTGCCGTTTTGATCTAGTGACAGTGTCCTTTGGCTTACAGAAGCTTTTCAGTGTCATGAGGCCCCATTTATCAATTGTTGATCTTAGAGCCTGAACCACTGATGTTCTGTTCAGGAAATTGTCTCTTGTACCAGTGCATTCCAGGCTATCTGCCTTGTTCTTTTCTATGAGTTTCAGGGTATCCGGTTTTACATTGTGGTACTTGATCCGCTTGGACTTGAGTTTTGTCAGGGCGATAAATACGGATCGATTTGCATTCTTGTACATGCAGACATCCAGGTAGACCAGCACATTTGCTGAAGATGCTGTCTTTTTTCCCCTATAATATAGTTTTGGCTTCTTTGTCCAAAATCAAGTGACAATAGGTCTGTGGGTTTATTTCTGGGTAATGATTCAATTCCACTGATCAACTTCTCTGTTTCTATACCAATGCCATACATTTTTTTTTTTATCACTATTGCTCTGTAGTACAGCTTGAGATCAGGGATGATGATTTCCCCAGAAGTTCATTTATTGTTCAGAGCTGTTTTGGCTATTCTGATTTTTTTTTTTTTTTTGCTTTTCCATATGAAGTCGAGAATTGCTTTTTCAAGGTCTGTAAAAAATTGTGTTGAAATTTCGATTTTGATGGGAATTGCATTGAATCTGTAGATTGCTTTTTGTAAGATGGCAGTTTTCACTATCCTAATCCTACCAATCCATGAGCACGGGAGATCTTTGACACCTTTATCATTTCTTTCTTCACGGACTTGAAGTTCTTGTCATACAGATCTTTCTCTTGCTTGGTTAGACTTACACCAAGATATTTTATATTATTTGTGACTATTGTGAAGGGTGTTGCTTCCCTAGTTTCTTTCTCTGTCCATTTTTAATTTGTCTAAAGGAGGTTTACTGATTTCTTTGAGTTAATTTTATATCCAGTCACTTTGCTGAAATTTTGGGATATATCCATATTGTCTACAAATAGAGATACTTTGACTTCTTTCTTTCCAATTTGAACTCATTGATTTCCTTTAGTTGTCTTACTGCTCTAGCTAGAACTTAAAGTACCATGTTGAATAGATAGGGAGAGAGTGGGCAGCCTTGTCTTGTCCCTGATATTAGTGGTTTATATTTCTCTCCATTTAATCTGATGTTGACTATTGGCTTGATGCATATTGTCTTTATTATGTTTAGGTATGCAACTGGTTTCCCTGATCTCTCCAAGACTTTTAGCACATAGGGGCATTGGATTTTGTCAAAGGGTTTTTCAGCATCTAATGGGATGATCATGTAATTTCTTTTCTTTCAGTTTGTTGATATGATGGATTACATTGATGGATTTTCATATAACAAACCATTCTTGCATCCCTGGGATGAAGCCTACTTAATCATGGTGAATGATGTTTTTGATGTCTTTCTGGATTCAGTTTGCAAGAATTTTATTGAGATTTTTTTGTGCCAATGTTCATAAGTGAAATTGGTCTGAAATTCTTTTTATTTGTTGAGTCTTTGTGTGGTTTAGGCATTAGAGTGACTGTGCCCTCTTAAAATGATTTTTGCCAGAGTTCTTTCTGTTTCTATTTTGTGGAATACTTTGAGGAATATCTGTATTAGCTTTTCTTTTAATGTCTGATAGAATTCTGTGTTAAAATCATCTGACCTGGGCTTTTTTTTTTTTGGTTGGGAGATTTTTAATGACTGTTTCTATTTCCTTAGGGGTTAGACTGTTTAGGTAGTTTACCTGATCTTGATTTGTCTTTGGTAAGTCGTGTCTGTCTAGAAAATCATCCATTTCATTTAGATTTTATGGAGTATGGTCTTGAAGTAAGACCTAATGATTTTTTAATGTCCTCAGTTTTTGTTGCTATGTCTCCATTTTGGTTTCTGATTTTGTGGATTTGGATATTGTCTCTGTGCCTTTCAGTTAGTTTGGCTAAGGCTTTGTCTATCTTGTCGATTTGTCAAAGAACCAGCTCTTGCTTCTGCTGAATCTCTGTATTGCTCTCTTTGTTTCACATTGATTGATTACAGCCCTGAGTTTGACTATTTCCCTGTCATCTCCTCTTCTTGATGTGTTTGCTTTTTTTTTTTTTGTTCTAGAGCTTTCAGATGTGCTGCTAAGTTGCTAGTATGAGATCTCTCCAGTTTCTTTATGAAGGCTCTTAGTGCTATGAACTTTCCTCTTAGAACTGTTTTCATTGTATGCCATAAGTTTGATATGTTGTGCCTTTATTTGTGTTGAATTCTAGAAAGTCTTTAATTTCTTTCTTTATTCCTCTTCAGTAGAGAATTGTTCAGTTTCCATGAATATGTAGGCTTTCTGTTGTTTCTGTTGTTGTTGAAGTCCAGCCTTAATCTATGGTGATCTGGTAAGATGCGAAGGGTTATTTTAACCTTCTTGTATCTATGGAAGCTTCCTTTGTGCCTGACTATATGGTCAATTTTGGAGAAGATTTCATGACGTGCTGAGAAGAAGCCATATTCTTTTGGTTTTGGCTGAAAGGTTCTGTAGATATCTGTTAGATCCATTTGGTTTATAGCATTTGTTAGTTCCATTATTTCTCTGTTTAGTTTCTGACTTGATGGCTTGTCCATTAGTGAGAGTGGGGTGTTGAAGTCCTCCACTCTTATTGTATGGGGTTTGGTGTGTGGTTTAAGTTTTAGTAATGTTTCTTTTATGAAGGTGTATGTCCTTGCATTTGGGGAATAGATATTCAGAATTGAGACATCATGCTGGTAGATTTTTTCCCCTTTTGACTATGAAGTGCCCTTCCTCATCTCTTTTGATTACTTTCGGTTGAAAATCTATTTTGAATGGCTACTATAGCCTCTTTTTTTTTTTGAGTCCATTTGCTTGGAATACATTTTCCTAGCATTTCACTCTGAGGTAGTGTCTATCTTTGTTTTTTTTTTTTTTTAATTCTAAGGTCCATGTTTTGTCTATCTTTGTTACTGAGGTATGTTTCTTGTATGCGGCAGAATGATGGATCCGATCCTATTTATGTCTCCATTCTGTTAACCTGTGTCTTTTTATTAGTAAATTAAGTCCATTAATATTGAGAAATATTAATGAGCAATAAATTGATATTGAGAGATATTAATGAACAATGATTGCTAGTTCCTGCTATTTTGATGTTGGTTGTTTGTGTGTGTGTGTGTGTGTGTGTGTGTGTGTGTGTGTGTGTGTGTGTACCTGTTTCCATGTGTCTCTCCCTTTGGTTTTACTGTAGGATGATTAATTTCTTGTATTTTCTTGGGTGTAGTTACCCTCGTGTTGGGGTTTTCCTTCTTGTCTCCTCTATAGGGCTGGATTAGTAGAAAGATATTGTTCAAATTTAGTTTTGTCATGGAATATCTTGGCTTATCCATCTATGATGATTGAAAGTTTTGCCTGGTATAGAAGTCTGGGTCTGCAAGACATCCCCACAGGATTTTCTGACTTTTAGAGTCTCTGTTAAGAAGTCAGGTGTAATTTGAATAAGTCTGACTTCATATGTTACCTGGCCTTTTCCCCTTGCAGCTTTTAATACTATTTCTTTGTTTTGTACTTTTAGTGTTTTGATTATTGTGTGGTGGGAGAATTTTCTTTTCTGGTGCAATTTATATGATGCTCTGTAAGTTTCTTGTACTTTTATAGACATCTCTTTCTTTAGGTTAAGGAAGTTTTTTTCTATGATTTTATTGAAGATATATTCTAGGCCTTTGAATTTGGATTTTTTTCTTCTTCTATTCCTATTATTCTTAGGTTTGTTCTTTTCATAGTGTTCCAAACTTCCTGGATGTTTTGTGTTAAAACCTTTTTAACTTTAGCCTTTTCTTTGACTGATGCATCAATTTCTTCCACTGTATCTTCTATGCTTGAGATTCTCCTCCATTTCTTGTATTCTCTTGGTGATGCTTGCATCTGTAGTTCCTGTTCTCTTTCCTAGGTTTTCCATCTCCAGGATTGCCTCCATTTGTGTTTTCTTTATTGCTTCTAATTCCACTTCTAGGTCTTGAACAATTTTACTCATTTTCTTCACCTGTTTGATTGTGTTGTCCTGTATTTCTTTTTTTTTTCTTTTTCTTTTTTTCGGAGCTGGGGACTGAACCTAGGGCCTTGCGTTTGCTAGGCAAGCGCTCTACCACTGAGCTAAATCCCCAACCCCATCCTGTATTTCTTTAAGGTATTCATTTGTTTCCTCTTTAAGGGATTCTACATATTTAATCATATTTTCCTGTATTTTTAAAGCATTTTATTACCTCTTCAAAGGCCTGTATCATCTTTATGAGATGAGATTTAACATGTCTTTTTTTAAAAAAAAGATTTACTTATTTTATATATGTGAATACACTGTTTCTGTCTTCTGACACACCATAAGAGGGCATTGGATCCCATTACAAATAGTTGTGAGCCATCATGTGGTTGCTGGGAATTGAACTTAGGATCTCTGGAAGAGTGGTCAGTGCTGTTAATCACTGAGCCATCTCTCCAGCCCATGAAATGAGATTTAAGATCATAGTCTTGCTCTTCAGATGTGTTAGGATATCCAGGGCTTGCTGTAGTAGGAGAGTTAGGTTCCAATGGTGCCATATTGCACTGGTTTTTGTTGATTGTATTTTTGTGCTTGCCTTTAGCCATCTGGCTGTCTTTGGTGTTGGCTGGACTGGTAGTGTCTGAGAGTTGCAAGCCTCTGGGAGCAGTTGTCCCAAGAGGCAGCAAGCCTCCCAAAAGTCGGGTAGAACTGTGGGCTGGGGTGTGGAGTGTAGATCCTTGATTACATATAGAGGTATGATATGGAAGTTGGAGCTTCCTGGGTGGGAGCAGGTCTGGAGGCAGGCAGAGCTGTGGGCTGGGGATTGTAGCATCGATCTGCAATTGCAGGTAGACTTATGGTCTTGAAGGAAGACAAAACTCTGAAAGGGGATTGGAGTGTGGGTATCTCACCTGGTTGTCCTTGGTGGGAGCAGTCCTCCCTGGTGGCAGGGAGAGCTGTGGGCTGAGGAATGGGGAGCCAATCCAAGATTCACCTATTCTTTTCTAATGAGAGACAAAAAAGGAGTGAATCTGAAGGGGAGGGTAAGTAGAGCTCTCCTGATGTTTTAAGTTCAGAATTTTGTGTTGAGCCAAGTTCATAGGCACCTTGGGCTGCACATAAGCCACAGGGTGCAGGCTGGCCATTCTGGCAAAGTTAATAAACTATATTTGAGAACAATTCCTGTCCCAGAAGAATCATTATGTTTGGGGTTTACTTGGGCTGCGTTTATTTGTAGCTCCTATAAAAGCCTGCAATAGTGCTTCCAACAGGTGGAGATTCATTAGGTTAGAATAACAGAAGTGATTGTCGCCATCTGGATCTGTGGGAATGGCCCAGAGAGATGTTTGCAAGTCCAGTTTTTTCCATTGCTCCTGTTCTTTCATAGCAGATTATATTATAGCCTTAGTCCTCAGACCTGTCCCTCACCATCAAAGACTGAGGATTCAGGATCAAGGCCATGTCATAAAGAGGAAGACAAAAGAGGAAGAAATGGGTAAAGGGGTACCAAAGTGGAGCCTGCTTTTCTGGAAGTTTCTTCTCGAGACATCATGATATTGTCTAGCATGCAGTTACATGGCCATTCCATATAAGTGCTAAAGAGTCTGAGAATCAGCCTTACCTCTCCAGCCTGATCTGTGATGGGTGATAGAAAACAAGTCTTTGGATCTGGAGAGCCAGCAAAGGGTAACAGACAGTCTCTTGTGTAATACAGAACTAAGCCGAAATCATATAGCCATGGTACTAATGGAGGGCTGTCTTATTTAGGGTTTCACTGCTGTGAACAGACACCATGACCAAGGCAGTCTTTTAGGGATGACATTAAATTGGGGCTGGCTTACAGGTTCAGAGGGTCAGTCTGTTACCATTAAGGTGGGAACATGGCAACATTCAGGCAAGTATGGTGCAGGAGGAGCTGAGAGTCCTACATCTTCATATGAAGGCTGCTAGCAGAGTACTGACTTTCCAGGCTGCTAGGATGAGGGCCTTAAAGCCCACATCCACAGTGACATGACTATTCCAACAGGGCCACACTTTCTATTAGTGCCACTCCCTGGGCCAGGCATATACAAGCATCATAAGGGCTATATCTTGAAGAGACAAATACGGCTCTTGAGAGCCCTTTATTCTGTAGATGAGATGACTCCACTCAAGAGGTCAAAAGCCTTGCAGAGGAATACAGAGGGAGTTTGCGAAAGCTAAAAATCTGGCCACTTGGTTGCAGTCTTAGGTCTTCTTAATTATGTGCAATGATCTTTTAACCTCTGATTATAATTTATAGTTTGTGTTGATCTCAAGTTAAGGTTTACTTATAAAGTTATGGAAAGTTTCTATAGTTACTACAACAAGAGTAGAAAAATAATAATAAATAAAAACTCTGAAGAAATGAAACAGCATAGGACTATTGAGCAAATCATCCTTCAGTGTAAGAAAGTTTGTTCTAGAGCCCCTCCTCCAAGGACAGAAAAAGCCCCTCCTCCAAGAACTGCAAAATCCTTAAATGCTTGCCACATATGTAGAGTGTATAGAGTTTGTGTGTACCCTAAACATCTTCTCCTATCCTTTAAATCATCTCTAAACTGTTTATAATACCCAGCATGGCTAGATATTTTGTGTGAAGAATAGTTATACTATGCTGTTTAGGGGAAATGACTAAAGAAACATAAGTATGTGTTCACTTAAAACACAATAGTAAACTTTCTTTTAAACTGAAGTTGGGTTGAACCATGGTTGTAGAACTCCTGTGTACAGAGGGTCAACTGCACAGATAAGCTATCTCAGTGAACAACAGATATCTCAGGATTTATCCCTAGATTTTTGCCTTTTCTAAATGGAATTCAGCTGCCCTAGACAGTAACTCTCTAGTTAGTTTTTACACGAACTCTCCCCAGGTCTTTTAAAACATGGATGTGGAATAGTTCACAAAGACATTTTTCTTCCCATGGTAGTGACAAAGGCCTGTTGTTAAACTACTGTGTCCTAGAGTAAGAGAAAACCATTGGTCATCTATTGTCTTACTTAGTTCATGGCGGACTCATCAAAATGCTGACTTGAAGAAATGATACATGATAATGGTAACGGCGCCTGCATCAGGAAGTCTGTGTGCAAAGCATTGCCTTCCATTTCTCGACATGGATGTTATATACAACATACATACATGACTATATGTTTCCATGTGGTTTTTCCCAGCAGCACTTGTGCATGCACATGATCCCATGGAACCTGTCTGGAGCCTTTCACTGGTGTCAGGCAAGGGGATTAGTAGCTTTTATCACTTGTTGTCAATTTTTTCACTTTCTTCTTGTGCCTCAGTAGCATTATTGTTTTTAGTTTTCAAACACTGTTTACAGTTTATCCAACTGTCTTACTGTCTGCCCCTTTGATTTGGCTACTTTTAAGGCATTTTCCGATCAGTGACTTCTTTGGCAAAAAGCAAAACCAAATAGAACTTTATTATCTTCCTCCCCCCATACCATAAACTTATGTTTAGCACATAATAAGCGTCTAGGTCATAACTGAGGAATGCGCACATACCTTTTGTCATCCAAACTCTGTGCCCTGTATGACTTCATTTTACTAAAACACTTCATGGAATTTCAGGCAAAGCGTGAACTTGGCTCCGTTCCCTTGATCTGAGTGTGAGCTGCAGATAGGTCATATGTATCATCTGCACTGCCTATGTGGGTGAGCTGGCTAGTGTGTTGTCATCTTGACACAAGCTAACGTCATCTAAGAGGAGGAAACGTCAACTGAGAAAATGTCTCCACAAGATCAGGCTGCAGAGCATTTTCCTAATTGGTGATTCATGGGTAAGGTCCAGCCCATTGTGATGGTGCCATCCCTGGTTAATGGTCCTGGGATCCATAAGAAAGCAGGCTGAGCAAACCACTTGGAGCAAGGCAGTAAGCAGCAGACTTCCATGCCCTCCCTCTGCATCAGCTCCTGCCTTCAGGTTCGTGCCTTGCTTGAGTTCCTGTCCTGACTTTCCTCAGGATATGTAAACTAAATAAAATTTCCTTCCCAAGTTACGTGGGTCATGGTGATACTAACCTTATCTAAGACAGTGGATAACTTCGAACACAAGTCACACATTACTCACAGTTGAGAAATTCTGCCCTGAGCCATGTGGGACCACAGCAGAATGAAGGCAGATTTTGGCTTAAGTCTGACTTACATGTGAGTATTGTGTGCCACACTTTGCTGGCTTGCCACACACTAAGGATCCAGAGACCCATTCTGTCACCCATCACAGATCCACAGCTCTGAGAGACAGCTGGGTGCCTGTAACTTGGCATTGCTTTTGTTTTTATTTTACAGATTTTACAGTTTACACATGCCTAACTTGTACCTTCCCTGATTTTGCTCTAATCCCTTGATGGGGCATCTCAATGAGTAGTGAAGTTTGGGATTTGTTTTAAGGGAGTAGCAGTTCCAATGGGGACATGGGTGACAGCACGAAAGATTGCCAGATAACTAGTGTGTCTCATCTCCCTTTATCAGGCAACCCACAAATGGCTTGCATGAAAGTGACTGAGCTTTTATGAGTGGAAAAGCCAAATGGTATTGGAAGGAGACATGTGGTCAGCCAGATTCTGACTTTATACCCACTTTCCTGAGTAAGCAGTGGCATCTGTTAACCCCTCCCCTTTAGCAATACGCATGAATCTTACCAGTAATGATGCTGATCAAAAAAAGTCATGCAAAATGCTACTCGTGTTCATTTGCACAAAATTCAGAGATGGGCAAACGTTACAACATTAGAAGTTAGAAACACAGCTACTCTGAGGAGAGAGTGATTGAAAGGAAGTGGAGGTAGGGTTCCAGAATTTGGGTGCTGCTCTGTTCTTATGAAGTGTTTATTGTGGGAATGCTTTGAATTTTAGGGTTAGGACTTGACTTTGCTAGATCTCTGTTCAAAGTACAAAAATATTAATAGATGGGAAATAACCTGGATTGGTATTACAGATTTACATACATGTGACCCTGAAACCAAAATACCAAAGTTCATAAGGAGGGTGGATATCCCCGTAACATAAGACAACTCTAATTTATTGCCATAGTAAATTGTTATTCCAGGACCAAACTAACTATCCTCTTCTCTCCCTCATAGAATGTTTTTTCCCATTGATCAGTATCGAACCAAGTCAGCGAGCTGATTGGTTAGCAGTTGACCATGGCTAAGCTAATGATCAGAGCTATGGCTTCCTCATCCGTCATATGGGATAATCATGCTTATCCATGGCTTGCTGGCTAAACATGATAAGAGCTGCTATAGTGCCTGTAGCATGCCTAACATCTACATCTGGAACATGTATGCGCAATGAATAGAATTTGGTTTCTTACCTTTTTTCCCTCTTATTTTTCCATTTTACTATGACTCGTTTAAAGCATCAGTGTGTGGACAGTGTTGGTTGGAATGAGAACCCCATTCCACATAATACAAGTGGAGGGACAGACCTATGACTACCATATACCAAGTACCCAGTGATGTGACATTTGTTTATCTGTCTGTCTATTCATCTCATCTCATCTATCTATCTATCTATCTATCTATCTATCTATCTATCTATGAATGAAAGATTGTATAACACAATCTTTGTACTTTCTACAACAATACCACTACCTGCAAAAAGAAGGAGTTGACTGTCACTTGTGTTTCCATTCTCCCTACATAAATGATTCATTCCCTTCATTATCTTCCTTCCTTATTCTTTCGGATAATATTTTTCGGATAATAACTTTTCTCCAGCAAGGAAAATATTCATGGGGTATTCCTTGAAGGCTGTAGAGGCAGGGCCATTGAGCCTGTGGCTGCTGTTTTAGGACCTGCCTTCCTCCCAGAAGGGCATTGGTTTAATAGCAAGGGTGGGCACAGGCTCAGAGGCATGCCCTCTAGTAAGTGACCTACTCGTCCTGAAATATAGATCTTTCCCATTTTAGCATCATCATGTGTACAAGCAATTGAGCAACTGAGGACAAATGGATCAAGGAAATTGGGTAGCTGTATCTGTTTCTAAGGCGTTTGCTGGATGCTATGCATGGTGAGGTAGAAAAGTCAATGCCCCTTCACTACTTCTCTACCATGGCAGAACATTGCCATGTCCACGGACACTTCGAAGATAAAAATGTAAAGAGCTGGCACTTCTGTTCTTTGCTCATCAAGCTGGTCATCCAGCCAAGCAAAGTGCCCTGGAATCACAGGCTACTGATGTGCGAGGCGATTTCAGACTCCAGTCTTAGAACATGGTATCTGCAAGCCCACGGCAGAGCCTTTAGCCTCTTCACATGCTCCTTTCCCCTATGCAGTAGTCAGAGGACAGTGGTTCCTCCTTGGCTGATGGGGAGGCGGAGGAAGGGAGGAAGCCTTACTGTGTGTCTGGTATGCAATGAGGGTCACGTGGGTTTTGTTCCTAAACCCAAACCGAATTCCTGTTCCTTCTTGCCAGAGCCCTGTCAGCATATATTTTAAAAACAAAATGACTCACTGGCTGCCCTAAAATCTTTCTTCTTTCTAGACTCAGGAAGTCAGCCAAGGGAGAGTGTTTGCTAAGTGGGGGAATTAAGTAGCTTTGCATGTTCGCTGCTGAAATCAAAACACAGCAGTCTCATACCACCACTCAGGACATACACACAGCAGTCTCACACCGCTGCTCAGGACATACTGGGAAGGCATGGCTATTTCTGAAATGGAAAATGTGGGTGCCAACGGGTTCTCCTTCTGCAGGCTGGAAGGCCAGGGCTTCCTTACCCTCAAGGCCGGGTGAAACAATGATGGTGGCTCAGCCAACATCTGGCTGGGAGTCATCAAGGGAAGAATTAGGATAACACTGACCTCTCCAGGGTGGCACAGGAGGCAGAGGCAGGGCTGGGAATTATGTCATTTCTTTATATTTTACAGGTTCCACGAATGGTTACAGGAACCATTTATACTCTCATCTATTTTGTGTGAGCTATACTTTTCCAGACTGTGTCCAGTTCTACAATCACAGGGTCAAATCCTCATGGTTTTTCAATGCAAGAATGCATTAACTTGGGCTGGAGAGATGGTTCAGTGGTTAAGAGCACTGACTGTTCTTCCAGAGGTCCTGAGTTCAAATCCCAGCAACCACATGGTGGCCCACAACCATCTGTAATAAGATCTGATGCCCTCTTCTGGTGTGTCTGAAGACAGCTACAGTGTACTTATATAAATAAATAAATCTTTAAAAAAAAAGAATGCATCAACTCCATTTTACCAACAGGAAAATAAACTCAAAACAGCAAGAGATCTGCACGGATCAGCATGGGTATTGTTGAAAGATCCTTATGCAAGCACAGCAGGAGGGCTGGAAGCAGTACCAGGTCCTACAGGACCCACAGAATCATTCTCCAGCTCAGTTCTAGCATTGTGGAGCTGTGTGTCTTTCATTGGGTTAACTCAACAGAGCCTAGGGTTGCTGATGAGTGGTAATAACAGTGTGTCCTCTTGCATGGGCTCAAAGACACAGTTCCTGCAAAGCCCTCTGCACATTGCTGTGCATAGGGAACTCTGAGAAGCCTCTTACTCTGGCCATCTCTCAGAAAACTCTGATTCTTCCAACGGATGCAGCCTTTAGCTTTGTTATAATAAAACTGAAGTTCAGTGCAGGACATGGAGTTGTTTTCTCAATTTCTCAGAAATCAGTGTGAATAAATCCCAGAACTTTCCTGAAGCAGGCAGAAGCAGTGAGGTTAGAGAATCTTGAGAACCACAACTAGTGGGACTAAGCCTCTTGCTGCCTTTGCCAAGAGATAGACAATTTAGACAGTCAGGGCATGGAGGAGGCCCACAGAGTCACTTCTAAGTGATTCTTCCTGTGGTGTCTACCAGATGTGCAGGTAGAGAGGGAAGTGGTCTAGGATTGATGTCAGATCTCTATAGTCAGTGGGTGAGGCCCAACACTGTCGGTTATTTGAGGTAGCTGCTTTCTGGGTATAGTTTGTCAGAGAAGCATGGCTGGGAGGCTGAGGACTAGGAGAATGGTGTCTAATTGAGACCAATAGCATTTTGCTGAGGGACAGAATACTCTATGGTGTCTGATTTAGACCAATAGTGTTCTGGTGAGGGACAGAATACTTTCTGCTGAGTCTTGCAGCTCCGGTCCATGTGATAGATGCTCTACTGTACAGTTCCGCTGGCTTCTCCTTGGAAAGAAGGAATGTCTGACTGGAAAAACAGCCCAGCCAAGCCCCGTTCTCTCTATTGTCTTTGGAGCATCAGCATTCAGTCAAAATCTTGGCAGACTTTTTTCCTGAAGTCAACACCTGTCAGAGGCAGTTTTGCCCTAGATTGAGTGAGCATACCTGTTAAAGTTTGAGATTCACTTTGAAAGCTCCAGAAAATGCTAAGCACATATGTTGGGGAGGGTGACCCTGCTGTGAACCCAATGACCACAGCACCAATCTGCCACACATAATGTACCCATATATGTAACAGTAGACCACTGTGACAACCAACTGCTCTCTTAATGTCTCTGAGACCTGTTCCACAGAAAGAATCATATGCCTGGTACTGTGAGTCTGGAAAAAAATTAATACGTCAACAGGTCATAGACCCTTATGAGGAATATTACTACTGGTATTTAGCTAAGTAGATGTAACTGCCTCCTTTTTTTTCTTTTCTTTTTTTGGAGCTGGGGATTGAACCCAGGGCCTTGTGCTTGCTAGGCAAGTGCTCTACCACTGAGCTAAACCTCCAACCCCTTGTAACTGCCTTCTAAATAGCTACACAAATATCACTCTCAATCCTAACCAGAAACGTTTCTATATGGAGTTAATGGCGGTGAATACAAAGACTCGTGGTTGCCCAAGATGCTGAGGAAAAGCGACAGATGAGGGGCTAATTGTAAATAAGTCCATAGAGCAAGGAATATTATGGAAGTGGGAATAGAGAGATCATAAAATACAGAGGATGGGGAGAAAGGTAACACAATCCCATCGTCTCTACAAGACACAATCAATGCATTTATGATCAGCAGTTGTGTTTATTCTTAGTAGGCCTGCACAAGACAGGCCTTGTCAGCCTTACTCATGGGTCGGGTAAGGTTTCATGGGACCTTAGCTCTTATTGCTGAATTCTAGGCTACTGATAGACTCTGGGAAAGGGGACCGACCCACTGTCTTCAGTTGTGTAACCATTGATGTACACATCAGACAACAACAGACAGTTACAATCCAAAAAGCAAACGATTACTTTGGTTAAACCCAGAGGGACACAAACAAAAGGACGCTGACGCAGGAAGAGGATTAATAAAAAGGGGGAAAGGTTGGACAGAGTGAAGTAAAAGGGTAAGTTATTATCAGTGGAGAATGATGCTTCATTCATGATTGTAAAATCTTCAAATCTATGAAACACAAACTTTTATCACAAGTCATTCGGTAGCTATCAAAGTGCTGAAGGGACTAATAATGTTTCTTGGTCAGAGAGGAAAACAATGACCCAAGTACATTTGGGTAGATTTTAGCACGTGACACAGCATGTCATAACTGTCTTCTTTGCCAACCCCACTCCACTAATTCCACGGAGTGATGTGATGTGGGCCTCAGTGGGTTTCTGCCTTCCTAACGGATTTATGTCAGAGCTGGGAACTGCAGCCTCAGAAATTTCTCAGTCTTAGAAGGATGCTGCCAACAAGCTGCTAAGCCTTCCCCTGGGACATGGCTAAGGAAGGAGATATCTCTAAGTATCATAGTCCTGGAATTCACTGGGGAGAGGACATTGTCTATCACATTCAGTCTCTGCCTCCCAAGACATGCATTAATTTCCTAGTCCTCTGTGATGTGAGCAGTTGGAGGACCTCATACAAGTATCAAACTTCCTGTGAGTTATAATTACATTGCTTGAGTTGTATCTAGAAGATGGGCTCATGTTGCCTTTCTCCTGCTTTCAGAAAATTCTGAGAACTATCAACCCACAGCGGCAAACCCAGCCTGTTCCAACCGAAGTCTGTTTAACTCTACACAGTGCTTGAGGATCAGCCTCACGGGTTTCCTGAGGAAGTGTTATGTCTTTAAGCCTCCACATAGTAAGTGGCACAGTAAGAAGTATTGTCTCACCCTGTTCTTCCCCAGTTTCTGACTGGGAGCTTCTAGAAGTCCTGTGAGTTTCCATGTAATCAGAGTGAAAGAAAACAATTTTGTTTTGACTCCTGACCCAAGCTTAGAGGTCCTAGAGGACCTCTGAGGGCTCTGAAGTAAAGACAATGCCTTTTGTATGCTAATGAGGCTAATGGTTGGAGTCCTAGGCAACCTTAGGAAAGGGTTGGTCATTAGATGGAGGAGGCATGGCTAGAGTAGTGGAATTTACAACTCCATCCCTGACCCCCATGCCTGTTCCTTTCCATGGAGCTGTCTAGGAAACATCTAGGAATACAGCTCAGGGAGTGGTACAATTCTTGTCTGACATATACAAGCCCTAAGTTTATCATCCTCCTCCTTTGCACTATCCCAAACCATTTATCCCATAATGAATATACTATACTATACTATACTATACTATACTATACTATACTATACTATACTATACTATACTGATTACTAAGTTTTTAGTGATGAGCAGGATTCAATTTCTTTTTTCTTTTCTTTCAGCATTGGCAGTCATTTATTTATTTATTTTCTCATTAATTTATTTGTTCACTTTGCATCCTGATCACAGGCCCCCCTTCCTTCTCTCCTCCCAGTCCCACTCTCACAAACCACTCTCCCAATACTTCTTCCTCTTCTCCTGAAAGAAGGGGAAGCCCCCATGGGTACCAACCTGCCCTGGCACATCAAGTTGCAGCAGAACTGAGCACATTTTCTCCCACTGAGGCCGGACAAGGCAGCCCAGCTAGGGGAAGGGGATTCAGAGGCAGATGATACAGTCAGAGACGGACCCTCTCCGATTGTTAGGGCACCCGCATGAACCAACCTGCACATTTGCTACCAACATGTAGGGTGCCTAGGTCCAGCTGTGCATACTCTTGGTGGTTTAGTCTCTCTGAGCCCCGAAGGGCCCTGGTTAGTTGACTGTGTAGATCTTCTTGTGGTATGGCCAGGACACAATTTCTAATGTTGGATTTCTAGAAATAACATTGCCAATTTTACACTAATTCTAAGGATCTGTGTATCTAGACAGTTTTAAAAATGTGTTTGGTCTAGAGAGATGGCTCAGTGGTCAAGAATACTTGTTGCTTTTCTGTGGGTCTCAGATTTGGTTCCAAGCACTCACATGGTGGTTAACAACAGTCTGTAACTCCAATTCCAGGGCATTTTCTTTCTGGCCTTCATGAGTATTGTACACACATAGTTTATAGGCATATATATATATCATTGAATAAAATAAATACTTATTATATGTGTTAATTGGCTTGACTTTGTGTGCGGGCACATGTGTGTGCATGAGGGCATGGTGGCATTGTGGCATTGTGTGTTGAGTGCATGCTGGGAATTTTATCTAGGACCTTGTGAATGCTGTGCACATACTTTCCCAACTCAACCTTGGTCTTGATTTTTCTACAAGCGGTGCAAATTTCCTAACAAATTAATCACTGTATCCAATAAGTGTTCTATACATAGTGTCAGTACCGTTTTGATGCTGCTGATGTTATCAGGTTTGCGTCTGTGTGAAGTCTCAGAACTGAGAAATGTCCTTTACTTAGTGGATCTGTAAAGACTGGTTGGCACAGATAGCAAGACTAGTAAGTCCAAGGGTGTGAACTTGCCTTCCTGTCAGTATGGCTATTTTCTAAACTATCTTTATGCTGAAATACGTTATGTAGTATTCCCCAATTCTCAGATGCATAGCTAGCAGATATGCATTCATGGACATGCCAACATAGCTGATATACTTGCCAGTATGTGTAATACATGCCCCGACACTGATGTTGCTATAAAGAAATCTTTTTTAATCCTGAAATAGAATTCCATCACTTTCCTCTCACTCTTTCCTCCCTCTAGCTCCTCCCAAACCCTTGTCAAACCCCATCCATGTGCATTCTCAAGTGCATACTCTATGCTTCTTTGTTTTTTATCATTACCTACACACATATGTACATACACACACACACACACACACACACACACACACACACACACACACAACTTGCTGAGTTGTTTGTATGTATATAGTTTCATGATTGACCGTTCTGCATTAGGCAACCAAAAAAGGGGCTCATTCCTGCGAGCCACTAATATGCTAATTCTCCCTCTCCTAGCAGTCATTAATTGGCTGTAGTTTTTTGTCTAGGTGTAGGGCCTGAGAAACTTCCCCCTTCCCCATTTACATGTAGATTGAGAGCAGTATTGTTCCAGTTTAGTTTATGCAGCCATTTCTGGAGAGATTGATTCACAGCAGACTTCCTGGTTTTCTGGCTATTACAGTGTTTCTGCCTCCCCTTCTGTGATGTCCCTTGAGTCATAGATACAGAAGCTGATACAAATGTGTCTTTTGAGGCCGGGCTCTTCATGACCTGTTTATTTCTGTGTTATGGTCAGTTATGGTTTTCTGTGATGGTGCCCATTTCCTAAAAAGAGATTTGCTATAAAGAAATCTAACTAGAAGACAAGAAGAACAGGGCAGGATAGAAGCAATCCAAGTTCTATGCATCTAAACTGTTTTGGTTTGGGGTAAAGAGCCCTAACTTCACTGGGTTTTCAATCTAGGAGCCACCAAATTAAGGCCCATGACAGCTTCCTAGGAAGGTAGATGTGTATCCTTTGTTCCAGAGTGCCCTTTCTCTGGGAATTCTGCTATTTTCCTAAAATATACCTTCCACAGGGTACTCAGTAGGCCTTTTAAATGCTCTCTCAGCAGTAAGGACATTTTTGGGAAATGACTCTTGAGAACTCCTTTCCCGAGGACTGTCATTTGACTCTCACTGTTTGCAGCATAGCTAACAGATATGCATCCATGGGCACGCCAACATAGCTGATACACTTGCCAGCATGTGGAATGCATGCCCTGACACTGACTACATATGTTGCTACAAAGAACAGAGTTTTATGAACTCTGAAGTAGAGAGATTCAGGGGGAGTTTCCTTTGAATGTTTTCTGGGATTACGAGGGGTCCTTCACAAGTGGAAGCCTGAATCCGAGCAAAATAAAAGGTTTGTAGCCACTGCATCTTCTAATCTCAAACATGAACATCAGTCTTGCCATGGATCTAAGGAAAATTCCCTTGTCCACATAAAACACACATGCATGTACACACACGCCAGTAAGAACCAGAAGAGGCATAGAGAGAGCATTCATTGTCTCTGATTCTGAGAGTCAATGTGGCTTCCATTTCTTTTGCAGACCTTGTAGGTCAGAGCTGTAGTCTGATGTCACTATGTAGAGGAGCACACTGGTTAGTTTGTGTCAAGTTTGTGTCAAGAGAGGCATTGGAAGAAGAAACTTGAATGGAGGAATGTTCACCACTAGGTTGACCTGTGCGTATGTCCATGGGGCCTTTTATTGATTGCTAATTGATGAAAGGAGATTGTCTATTGCGGGATGGTGACTTTCGTGGGTAGATTGACTACATCTATGTAAGAAAGGAAATTGAGTAAGCTAGTGGACAAAAGCCAGCAAGTAGCAGTCCTCCAAGCTTTCTGCTTCAGTTCCTGCCTTGATCTGAAAAAGTACAAAGAGGTGATCACATCCAAGAAGTTGAAGATGAAAACAGGCTGCTTAGGGCCATTAGACCTGGTCATACTGCTGACTGGAGGAAAAAGTAATGGTTGGACCTGCTCCAAGGAGTGGACTCATGGAACCCCTTCTGCCATGGGAGAATCTCAAAGGGAAGAGAAAAGGAACAGACCAACTTATGCAGAAACATTTGACTGGGTACTTTCCATTTCAATTGCATTGAATATGTAACTATTTTTAGGTAGAATGGTCATGTTCACAATATTAATTTTACCAATCCATGAGCATAAAATATCTTACCATTTTCTAGCATCTTTTTAATCTCTATCTTCTATGATCTTGGGGTGCTTCTCCCATATCTATGCCTATAATTTGAAGGCTTAGTCATTTCATGGTGTTCTATGTTTCCTGAATGTTGCCTTTCTGAGTTTTTGTTATTTTTAATTTTTGTATATCTTGTTATTTGGTCTAGATCCTAGATCTTCTACTTTATCCTTGAGTCCTGATACTCTGTCCTCTGGTTGAATCATCTACTTTTAAGTTGTTCCTTTGGGTTTCCTAGTTGAATTGCTGGGTATTTCAAGTCCATCTTTCTTTCAGTGTGTTCTCTTCAATGCTTCTTTTTCATTACCAAATTCTGTTCTTAAGCCCTGGATTGTCTTCATCCTGTCTATCAGGTTTATATTTGTGCTTTCTTGGGCATCATTCGGGTTTATGCTCCTTAACTTCATTGAGGTTTTTCTTTGTGTCTTCATTGAAAATGATAAGGCCCATCTCATACTTCACAAAAATAGAAAAACACTATCCTCAAATTCATTTGGACTCAAACTAGACCTCAGGGAGTGCAAACAATACTGAGCAAAGCAGACAGTGCTGGAGAGATTATTATTCTAGGTCTTAAACTGTATCACAGAGACATGGCAATAAAAACAATATGTCACCAGCAAAAATCAGACATGTAGAACAATAGAACAAAATCAAAGACCCAAATATAAACTCATGTAGCTTCAGCCTCTCAATAGTTGACAGAGTTGCAAAAAAAAAACCAAAAAAAAAAACAAAACAAAAAAACAAAAACAAAAACAAAAAACTGGAGAGAATAAGTCATTGTCAACAAATGATACTGGAAATATTAATGTCTACATATAGAAGAATGAAATTATACCCATATCTATCACCTTGCACAAATATTAACTCCAAATAGACCAAAGACCGAAATGGGAAACCAGAAACACTGAAGCTGTTGGAAGAAAACAGAAACAGGGAAGAATTTTCAAAAGGACTCCATTGGCCCAAGAATTAAGGCCAATAGTTGATAAGCAAGATTCATAAAGTTAAAAAGCTTCACCACAGCTAAAGAAAGAATCAGGTGAAGAGGAAGGCCACAGAATGGGAGAGAATCTTTGCCAGCTGCATACGTGACAGAGAAATAATATCTAGAATATATGAATAACTCAAAAATCCCAAATGACCCCTTCTCAAAAGAAGAAAAAACGTTAAGAAATATCTTTTAAAATGTTCATCACTTCTAGCAATCAGAAAAATGCAAATCAAGACAACTTTGAGATTTCATCTCATTCTAGTCAGAATGGCAAAATCAATAAAAATACAACTGACAAGAAACACTGGGTGGAGATAAGAGGAGAAGGAACCCTCTTTTACTGTTGGTGGAATTACAAATGGATACACTCTGGAAATCAGTGTGGAGAGGTCTCACAAAGCTAAAAATGAACTTCCCGTATGACCTAGCTGTGCCACTCCTTGGCATCTGCCCAAAGGACCTTGACAGATGCTTGCTTAGCCAAGAGAGTAGCTGCTCTCTTCACAGGAGACAGGAAATGGAAACACCTAAATGTCCTTAACGGAAGGGTGGATAGTGAAAATGTGGTAAATATACCCAATGGAGTACTATTCATCTGTAAAGAAAAATAGAATAAAGAACTTCGTAGGTAAATGGATGGAACTAGTAAACATCGTATTGAGTGAAGTAGCCCAGATCTGGAAAGACAAACATAGCATGTTCTCTCCTAAAAGAGGCTCCTAGATCCAAATTTTGAGGTGTGAGTAAATGGTCTGGAATAACTGCAGAACCAGAGAAGTAAAAAAGGACCATTGCAGGGTGGGAGTGGGGGAAAATAGAGAGGAGAATGGTAGGGTGCAAATAATTGGGTGTTTAGGAAGGCTGTATTTGGGCAGGAGGGAAGGTAAGAGGACTGTTAAAAAAACACAACAACTTCTAAAAACATCATAAGGAATTATACTGCTAACTATCTACACAAATATACGTAGATAGTTTAAATGAAACTTTCCCTTCTGGGCTGACATTGCTCCTTTCAGGTGCAATCTAATAAAAGTCCAACACCATGCATTAGAAGCCTTCTTTTGAGTTGTTAGTCGGTGTTGTCTAAGTGACTCCCAAAACATTATAGACTATAGCACTGACCTTGTTTGGCGCCCCAGATGTGGAAAGTAAGCCTTTACTTCTTGACAACATCATTTACTTTACACACAGGACCCAGAGGACACTGAACTGGAACTGACTTAAAAGCCTCCTCCCTATGTGGAGAAAGAGGAACACTCCTCCATTGTTGGTGGGATTGCAGACTGGTAAAACCATTCTGGAAATCAGTCTGGAGGTTCCTCAGAAAATTGGACATTGAACTGCCTGAGGATCCAGCCATACCTCTCTTGGGCATATACCCAAAAGATGCCTCAACATATAAAAGAGACACGTGCTCCACTATGTTCATCGCAGCCTTATTTATAATAGCCAGAAACTGGAAAGAACCCAGATGCCCTTCAACAGAGGAATGGATACAGAAAATGTGGTACATCTACACAATGGAATATTACTCAGCTATCAAAAACAACGAGTTTATGAAATTCGTAGGCAAATGGTTGGAACTGGAAAATATCATCCTGAGTGAGCTAACCCAATCACAGAAAGACATACATGGTATGCACTCATTGATAAGTGGCTATTAGCCCAAATGCTTGAATTACCCTAGATCCCTAGAACAAAGGAAACTCAAGACGGATGATCAAAATGTGAATGCTTCACTCCTTCTTTAAATGAGGAAAAAGAATACCCTTGGCAGGGAAGGGAGAGGCAAAGATTAAAACAGAGACGGAAGGAACACCCATTCAGAGCCTGCCCCACAGGTGGCCCATACATATACAGCCACCCAATTAGACAAGATGGATGAAGCAAAGAAGTGCAGACCGACAGGAGCCGGATGTAGATCGCTCCTGAGAGACACAGCCAGAATACAGCAAATACAGAGGCGAATGCCAGCAGCAAACCACTGAACTGAGAATAGGTCCCCCGTTGAAGGAATCAGAGAAAGAACTGGAAGAGCTTGAAGGTGCTCGAGACCCCAAAAGTACAACAATGTCAAGCAACCAGAGCTTCCAGGGACTAAGCCACTACCTAAAGACTATACATGGACTGACCCTGGACTCTGTCCCCATAGGTAGCAATGAATATCCTAGTAAGAGCACCAGTGGAAGGGGAAGCCCTGGGTCCTGCTAAGACTGAACCCCCAGTGAACTAGACTAGGCGGGGATGGTGGCAATGGGGGGAGGTTTGGGAGGGGAACACCCACAAGGAAGGGGAGGGGGGAGGGTGATGTCTGTCCGGAAACCGGGAAAGGGAATAACACTTGAAATGTATATAAGAAATACTCAAGATAATAAAAAAAAAAATAAAAAAAAAAAAGGTATGTGCCACTAAAAAAAAAAAAAAAAAAAAAAAAAAAAGCCTCCTCCCTGAGGACTAGCTTGCCTGGTAACTGAAGATGCCATTTAAGCTTCCAAAGGGAAGCAAACAAAATTCCTACCCTATTATGATACCTAAGAACCATAACAGTGACCAGCATGTCAAGATAACCCTAAAGGCACAGTAATGGCACACACATCTTGATGGTAATCAACAACTCTTTGCTTGTTCTCAAGACCTTCTGAACAAGAGAAAAATCAGTTCTGGTACTGGCAGCCTAGCTAACTCCTCAGGCTTAGTGATGTCATGGATCTTGAAGAACTTACAACTGCCACTCCACTAAATCAGCCCTAATTATGTTCTAAATATTTGTCCATATACCTAAAGTATAGTTTTTATTCCTAATCAAGAAATTCTCCCTTTGCAACAGTCAGAGGCCATTACAGAAAACTAGATCAAAATGCAGGGATGTGGAGCCTCTTCCTGAGGGAAATGTCTACTTGCCCTTACGACTGACTCTAGGATCACTGGGGAAGAGGAATCAGAAAGACTGTGAGAGTCAAAGTCTGCTGTGAGACCGTCTCTTAGGAATGTCAGAAGCTACACTCAGTCTCACCAACATGGTACCCAAATGAGAGCTGAACAGGGACAACAACAGATATGTTAGACTTTGGAGGAGAGATCAAGAGCCATCAATGTTACGCAAAAAACTACAGGCAACTAAAGGACTGCTGAACTGGGGAATTGTTTTTCCCAGGGAAGAGCCCACTGATTCGTTTTTCAGTACCAAACAGTCCGCCTTGAAAACTACATGGACAGGCGAAACAGGTTGTATCTATGTATTCAGAAATGCTTGTGTGTGTGTGTGTGTGTGTGTGTGTGTGTGTGTGTGTGTGTAAGTGTGTGTGTGACATAAATGTATATGTAGCCGTAGCAATTAGTGACAAAAGAGCCCATGCATGTGAAATCTAGGAGGAGTGTATGGGAGGGCCTGGAGGGACGAAAAGGACAGGGGAAATTATAATCTCAAAAAATAATTAAAAAAAAGTCTTTGGTCCCTTTTCACACGATGGCAATAATGTCTTAGCTTTCCTTCTTGTACTGGTTAAAAAAAATGCTTATCAACATTGCAAAATGCAGGCTGGGAGGTATTGGCTAAAAGCCAAGTTAGCCCTGTCACGCCCTGTGAGGATGATGCAGGAGGATTATCAGCAGCTCACTGCTGCACTTGTGTCTGTAGGCCATAAATTTACAAATTTATAAACATTCGAATCATGCAAATGAAATGAGTAGATAGACAGGTATAAAGACAATGTGTGCACAGTCACTGCACAGTTCCTGGTGAGAATGTCTGGAGAACAGACACCCGGGTTGGTAGATGAATTATGGCCTCGCCGTCTCTTTCAGAGTTCTGTTTGGCATTAAATACAATGAAAGCGTACATATTTAGAACCTTCTCAGGTCGTCCCCTTGATGTATTGTCTGCAAAGTGGTAGCTGAACAGGTAGAGTTTCGGCGTCTGGCAGTTGTTGAATAGATTTACTTTAGCAACGCACCTATCTCGATTCTTACTGGGAACGTCGTGATTTCTAAATCTTAAGCGGGGAGAAGCGGTTTGGAGGTAACATCTGCCTTTTAAGCGTGAGCACTCAATTAATTCATGCTACGTCTTTGGAAAATTCAGTTATCTATAGGAAATGCACCAGGCTACTGCTTTCAAATTATGTATTTCCTTCCTAGCCTCCTTTTTCATAGATAAAAGGCCTCTTCCCAGGGAGATTTATTGGTTTGCATGGGCTGCCCCTTCCGTATCGTCCCACTTTACTGAATTGGAGCAAACTGTGGACTAGCGGTCTGCAGCAACCTCTACTGTGGGAAGTTTTACCCTTACAGCGTCGGCTCCAGCATCGTACCAGCTTGAAATAAACACATTTTCACAAACAAAAACACCGTCTTTTGGTTTTTTTTTATTTATTTTTTCAATCCCAGGATGGCAGGAATGTATTTTCTTATGGTTACTACTTTTCTGTTGGGTTCCCTCAGCTTCCTAAACATGGTTGTTCTTGAGGAGGCCAACAATACACAGTGTGGGGAAGCCAGAGGCTGACATGAGGACATGGATCGTGTTGGGCACAATTGTGCATGCCTGTGTGTGTCTGTGAGAGCACACAGAGCTCAGTCATCACCAGCTGGCTGGCTGGCCTTCATGTTCCCAGTTGAGGTGGAACCAGCTGAAACGTCCCCTTTTTCTTCCAACTCCCCTGCTCTCCAAGTATCCTTCCTACCGCATGTCTTTGGATAGATGTGCAGTGGTGGGATTATGAGATTAAGTGATGGTTCTTGTTTTTTTTTTTAATGGTTTTGGAAGACACAGTACTGCTTTCCAAAAAGGAGGAACTTAGTTACACTTACATCCACAATGTAACAGGCCATTGTTCTTTATAACCTTGCTAAGACTTGTTATTTTATGTTTTACCCGTATGTAGGTATGTGCCTGCTACCCTAGGAAGTCATGAGTAGACTTCAGAGCCTCGGAACCTGGAGTTAATGATGGTTGTAAGCCATCCCATATGTGCTGGAAATCCAAGTCCTCAGAAAGAGCAACACGTGCTCTCGACCACCGAACCATCTCTCTCCAGCTCTACACTGTCTTCTTGATAAAAGTCATTCTAACAAATGTGAGACAATGCCTGAAGCTTTAACTTGCCTTTGAATTCTAAGTGAATTTGAGGGGTGTTTATGTCCCTTTGGCCATTTCTGTGTAGTCCCTGACAGTTTTGGGTTTGTGGCTTGTGCTTTTGGTGTCAAGTCCTCCTCATACGTTTACCATGGCCTAAGTCAGCATGCTTTCTTCTGCAAAGTTTCCGGGAAAATGTCAGTTTTAGGTCTTAGGTTGAAGTCTTCAATCCATTTTGAGCTAATTACTGTAGATGGGACAAAATAAAGATACACTCTATTTCTTCTGCATGTAGATACCCCATTCTACCAGAATCAGTTGTTAGGGAAAATCAGTTGTATGCTCTTGGCAGCTGACTGTAGACACAAGGATTTATTTCTGGGCAACCGGTAAGTCCTGTTTATGTTACCGCCATGATGTATTGGTTATTATAGCTCTATAGTATGTTTTGCTCTCAAAACATACTATAGTACTTCAATACTTCCGGTTATATTTTTTTTGCTCATAATTGCTTTATTGATTTTTGGTATATCTTGGATACATGTGAGCTTTAGGATTGTTTTTGATTTCTGTGAAAAACATTTGTTGCCATTGTGATGGAATTGCATTGACTCTGTAAAGGAATTTTATGGTTATAGACCTGATTGCAATAGTAAGTTTTCTATTCCATGAAATCCACGCCTCTTTTCATTTATGTGCATCTTCTGGTGTGCACCATTATAGAGCTTCTAATCAATGTTTCTGGAATTTTTTGGATGAGATTAAGATGCAAATCAATGTGCCCCGAGTAACGATCCCCCTCTGTGAGGTAGGTGAACCTCATTCAATGAGGTTGATCCAAATATCAAAAGAGCCAATGTCTGTTAAATACCCAGCAAACAGCACACACTCAGAAGATACTGTTCCAAATACATTCTTACATGCTTATAAATCACTTCAGCAAATTACTTCGCCTCTGAAACGTTGTTTGTCCATTCATTAAGTGGCCACTATAGTAATTAGTGGGTTTCTATCAGTTACTTTGCTGATGGCCTTCATTAAGTATCACAGCAACAGAACATGATGTCCAAACACATCCATCCTTGGCTATATCTTTTGATGTTCTCTGTCCATTGAAAGTGATATCTGGTATCACTGGTATCAAGATCACATACACAACACTAAAGATAGGACTCTCAGCTAATTTCAGCTTCACTGTCCCTCTTGCAATGCCCCCTTCTTGTTTGTTGCCAGGCATGTGGCCACTGCTCAGCAGACATGATCTTGGTTCTCTCTCTCTCTCTCTCTCTCTCTCTCTCTCTCTCTCTCTCTCTCTCTCTCATCTCTTCTGTAGTGTGGGCTGTGTGCGGATCATTCTCCAGCTGAAGGACAGATGATTAGTGATGTTCTTGTCCTCATAGAACTCATTATTTTTCGGAAAGTGACAGGGTAACCTTCTTGGTTGAACCCAGAGTGGTGGTATTTGAAACACCGACACTCTTGAAGGCCGAGCCTTGAGGCATAGGGCATTGCTGCTCTCCAGGAGCATGCTTTAAGTTCCCTGAGCTCCCATTTAAGGCCAGATAAGCACCGCAGGGCAAGTAATGGGATTATGTGAGTCACAACAGTCTTCTTGGCCGGAGTAAGTGAGTTAACTTCCTAGGGGCAGAACTGGATCTCTCTCCTCTGCAGAGATAATGACTCCACACAGCAGAGAAGAGTCAACTTAGAGAAACCTGAATGCTCCAGTCAGGAGCTTCCAATCAGTTAGCCACTGGCAAGGCTTTGAGAAATCCTCTTGTTAGACCATTGCACTGCTGTGGAGAGAGTCTTATTTTCTTTTAGTAACTTGGCTTTAGGATAAATCTATTACCTAGTTCAGTAGGAAAAAAAATAAGGATAGCTCAAATATCTGTTAGTCGCAGCCTCCTTCCCCTACCAAAGAGTTTGGCATTGTTCAGGTTCTCCTGAAGAACTGATACTCACCAACGAAGGAAACCCTTTCCCAAAGGAAGCCTGGCTTTCATTGCTGTCCCCCTCTCCCAGTCAAAAGGAAGCATAGCTTTACCCCCTCGGCCTTTATGTTGGAGTCATTGCTTAGCTTCTGTGTGTGAGGTGCAGTCACTGCTCCTGTGGTTGCCCCTGTAATTTCCTCAAATTGAAGCAGGGAGGAGAGCAAACCTTTTCTGAGGACTGACCAGTTTACCACCTACAAGTGTGCTTGACTTAGTTTGATAGTTTTGACAACTTAACGAGGCCGTAGCTACTACCAGAGCCACCTTCCAGATTAGGAAACTGAGGCTCGGAAGTAAAGTACCTTACTTCAGGTTCCCCAGTGAACAAGGGAAGAGTGGCAGATCTGGTCTTCTCCAAAGTCCATGCCTCTGCCTCTGCTGATCAGCGAAGCTTTGCTCACAGGAAATACTACTCCGTACACAGCAGGTAAGTCTCAGACATTTTCTGGGCCCCAAGTAAAAATCCAAACATTTCTGCTCTGATACAGGGCCAAAACTATAAACAGAGACACGTAGCCTGTGCAGGATCACAGAAGTGCAGAGATTTGGGTCAGACCTGAGGTGCTGCAGCTGTGTGACCACAGGCAAGCGGCCTCATCCCAGGAGCTCTGTCAGGCCTCTTGAACTCTGTTGTCTCATTGTCATATGGGAGCACTGTGAAGAGGAAGCTGTGGTTATTAACTTATGATTCAATACAAAAAAGCCTAGGTATGTGATTTTCTCTTTCCCTCTCTCCTTCTCCCTCTCCCTCTGTCCCTCTCTGTTCCTCTCCCCCTCCCTCTCCCTCTACATCCTTCTTTCCTTTCCCCTCCTTTCTCGTCTCTGTTCCCTCTTTTCTTGACTTTTACTCAGAGTGTGTTTTTGTGTGTGTTTGTATGTGTGTTTTACTTTACTGTGAATATCTTCCAGAGAAGATCCTAGCCATGTCTGCATATTAGCCAGTTGAAGTTCCTTGTTGCTCTATGTCTAGATCCACATTATAATTTATTATTCATAAAGGGGAGCTACCCAGTTCCCTGAAGAAATTAAAGATTGTGCTTTGCAGTTTTCTAGAAGGAATGACACAGTGTTTCTATTGGACCAGATTCTCTAGGAGACAACAGACAGGCTTCAGAAACAGATTTGTTTCCATTTATAACATCTCCTCATATCGGAGTGGGCGAGGCCATGACAGCCAACTGACTGAGTTTCTTACATGGAAAGGAGGAGCCCAGGAAAGGTGTCCTTCTAAGCCAGCAGCAGATGATTTCCATCCCTCTACATGGCTGTGCTGTAATGCAGCCTGTCCTCATCCTTATCCCCTCTCTTCTCATCATGTGGCCCCAACTTAGCAGTGACAGAGAGAGAGAGAGAGAGAGAGAGAGAGAGAGAGAGAGAGAGAGAGAGAGAGAGAGGATGATGAGTCTATGAGGAAGTGGAGGGGGGATGTTTATTGACCTAGACTAAGGTACAATTCAAAGTGAAAATTCTGCTTAAAATGTTTCCCATTGTTCTGCGGCCTTCTGTGTCATGCTTGACCTCTCTGCTAGCATTTGTCTTCAGCTCCACCACATGGAGGTGCCCTCTTTTTCTAGATTGTTCACATCGCCCTCTCCCCAGCTGATACACAGCATGCATGTGAGTTCTGCTCTCCTCTGTTCTTTTGATTCTGAACGCAGAGAAAAAGGCAGAGTGAAGGTACTCAGTGTGTGATGGATATCTGGTGCCAATGGGCAGAGGCAAGTGTGGCCAAGGTGAGGTGAAGGTCGCTGTGGCTGGTAGAAGTTCCCATTTCTCATGACAATGTTTCTCTACCTTTGCTGAAGGCTGTGGTCATGAAGAAGGGAGGGAGAGAGAGGGAGGAGGGAAGGAAGGAGGGAGGGAGAGAGAGAGAGAGATAGAGAGAGACAGAGAGGCAGAGAGACAGAGAGACAGAGAGATACAGAGAGACAGAGACAGAGACAGAGACAGAGGAGGATGGGGACGGGTCATGATCTATCTTTCCCTGGGGAGTTTCCTCTTTAGTTTGTCTAGCATATCTAGGAACTTGAGAATAACAGTGAGGTCTTGTCACACTCTGCTTGTCAGCAGAATCTTTGTTTCTTCTCAACACATAAACTCATACCATCCCAACCTTCCTTAGAACACCGGGTTACCCCAACAGTTGCCTCAGAATTCTTGGGGTCTAGCTTGTTATTAAGTTATTCGGTTATTTAAAACAAAATTTCCTGTGATTTTTGTGTGTAACTCCATTTTAAACATTATTTTAAATGACTCAAGGAATCCCAGTGGGCCATGTGTGCCCATATGCCAGTATCACCTCTATGTTTGATCCATTCAGCTCCTGTGATTGTTGTGATCTACTGAGCACAGGGCCTCACTCACTCTCCTTTGGGAAACTCTATGCTTTTCTGGTTGCTCTCACTTCACACTGCAGGAGTCTGCCCCTGGCTAGAGGAGCCACTTACCAGTTCTTCCCTAGAGCGTCTCGTCTCTGTGGGTCTGGAACACAGTCCTAATTACACTGCAATTTCTCAGGCTCCATTCTTTCTCTGTTGCCTCTGCTGCTTCTTGCTCTGCCTAGGCCTCAACATTTTCACTTCTACCCCCTCCGAAGTAAAAGGCCTATATTTTATAGATCTTGAGAATACCAGACACATATTCACGGCTTTGATTCAGTGCTGTGAGGAAGGCAGCAGAGGTGGTAGCTTGCATGTTAGGAAGAAGCAAAGCTTAACCTCCCTGTGACCCTTCCCCCATTGAGACGGAGTCAACCAAATTCATGTCTTGAGTGTTTCAAAACTTCTTGAAACTTCACTGTCTACAGATAAATTAATCTGCACTCCACCTCACCAAATCCCTCTTTTCTTTTCTCTATGTGCTTTCTTGGTCACTTCCCCAGCTTCTTAGCTGCACTCAACAATTGTCCCTTCATCCAAATTGATCAATACCTGTAATTTTTTAGGCCCACCAGCATCTTCCATGTGTTCCTTTCCAGCTGACCTGTTGGGAACAGTCCCAACCCTGCACCCTCATCTCTCCCTTCCCTGCCATTGTTTTTCTTGGCTTTCTGGTCTCTGCCTTGTATCTTGTAACCTGGTATCTTTCATTTTGGTCCATCAGTCACAAGATGGTCTTTAAATAAAAACAGGACCAGGATACACAGGCATTGCAATAGAGGTCTACACGGTCCGCCAAGTTTTGATCCCCACCTACCTGCCTCCTTCTGTGTCCCATGAGGTCCCTCACCTTCTAGAATAGCACATCTTGAAAATCACGTGACTCGACGTGATTTGCACAAGCTGCCTCTGTTGCGGGAAATGACCTGTGCTGATATCCGTCTGCCAGATGACTATTCAAATCTGCCCACATCGTCATTCCAGGGTAGCTGTCACTGGGCTCTCCCGAACAGACAGCAGCATGCCACTTGTGATGTGCACTTGATCCAGGCACACATCTGGCTTTGTTCTGTCCCATTGTCCTGTTTGCATCTGGGCCTGCTTTCTGCTCCCACATTAAGGTTTTGATTTAATTACAGCATGGAGCAACTTGGAAGGAAGGGCACAAGCACTTGGCATCAGAGAGATGGCTCTGTGACCAGATGGGCATTCTTCAGTTGGAGTTTATATTTATATTCCTATGTACAATACAGAATGAATATCTGAATTTTGCCATATTTGTATAAACAGACACACATATACACATAATCATCATGGACTTCTTCAGGGACCATTCTGTTTGAAGGAACAAGGTAAAACCCTCTGGTCCCTGTTGTCAGCAGCTTCAGTTAGAAACTGAAATTGTATGCCCTACTCTTGGCTACAGCCTTGGACAGAAAACAGATCTTGCTTTGGCCTGGCGGTAGCTAACATGAAATTTTGTTTAAAACAGACATTCACAGCTCACACCCCATGACATTCCTGGTAGTGTCCTGGAGCCTGCCTTCTGCTGGGGACCCTGGAATGACTTACTGTTGTCTTTCAGCTGCTGCCGGATTGAACGAATGAGCTAAGCTTTCTGTCCTCACAAGGAAACACCACGAGTGGGTGCCAGAGAGCCCACCCTCCTCCAAGACTCCTCAGAGATCCCACCCTCCTCCGAGACTCCTCAGTCCTGCTGTGCTCTGGGGGCCTCTACATCCCTGTCTCAGAAGCGGCAGCTTTTCCAGGGGCAATTCAGCCAAGAGCCCCGAAGGCCCCTCCTCTTGGTCCCCACAGTCTCGCTTTGGGGCTGTTTGATATGCAGCCAGCATTCACTCAACATAATGTGCCTTACCTGCCAATGTGCTTTGAGGGATATTGTTAGCATTAAATTTTCCATTTACATTTTCATGTCTGACATAATTGAGGAATGAATGCTCTTATGAAAATTAAACTTGTGGTTCTCTTGGGCTGCTGTAACCCTGTTAAAATGTAATGTGATTTTTGATGCTTCTTCTTGAGGTCTTATTAAATAGAATATCAGGATGACTAATTCCCCGGGCCTAAATGCAGGCTGGGAAGCAGCATTATTGATAGGGCCGTGTCCAAATGGTCCTCTGTGCTTAGCCTCTAATGGCCTAATAATGCATTATACTTGAAGCAGAAATACTTTGGGTTGTACTGCTTATTACCATTAGTGAAAACACCTGGATGCCCCATTCATCAAGGTTACGTCCGACGGGGCCCATTTGTTTATTAGGCTGTCAGTAAACATCTTTATTTGGTCTGGGTTCAGGCACGTCTGGCCACCCTGGAGAGATCTCAGATCCAGCCGGGGGATTTCTTGTGGTTTCTTGCGATTAGTTTTCTCATTAAAAAAAAAAAAAGGCAAGCTAATGAAATGTTAGCGGAGTCTTTATAAAGAACACATTTTGCCTCTCGTAATCTGTGGGGACGGCAGCAAAGATCAGAATGGTAGCTCCCGGACGTTCTTTCTTTCAGCAGTTCTTGATGGGGCAGCTGGGCCTCCTTCCAGCCGTAGAGCACGGACCAGTTCAGATCCCAATCCTAGGGGCTCTGCTCTTTCTCTCATCCCTCAAGCCTCCTGAACACAGAGCATGGCCACGCCCCCAGAAGGATGAATCTATCTAGCATGGGATTGCTTGTTTGTGGCATTTAGAGAGCTTGCCTGCTCCCTTCCCACCTTCCCTAGCCAGACACTTCCTGCTCTAGGGGCTTCTCTCTCAGAAGCACTAAACCATGGTATCGAACCAGGAGCGTTCCAGGAGTGCGCCAGGACGTGATTTGGTTTAAAAGCTGGGTTCAGAGGAATAATACATATGGCATAGAGAACACCAGTAAACTTTAAGGAGGTGGACATAATTATTGCCTTGACTTGGTCATAACACATTGAATGTATACATTGAACGATTGCTTTGTGTCCCACACATATAGTTAGTGTGCTGCTTAAAAATCGACTGTTGAAAAAAAAATTGACTGTTGAAAGAAGCCAATAAATACAGTTTTATATGTTTTGCCATATGTAATCCCATCAAGTCAAGAGGGATATTTACCAGTACCTACTAAGAGTTTCTCACACAAAAATTAAGCTCTCACTTCCAAGGGTATAAGAGACAATTGCTTCTGAGCCATGTGAAAGGTCACGGGCTGAGAACACAGGCTTTCGTGGATGCCAGAAAGAGATTCTAATATGGACGTAGTCTCGTGAAGTTTTTTTTTTTTTTTTTTTTTAGTTTTAGAGAAAAAGGAACAGGTCAAGGAATTTACCACACATCCGTGGGGGTGGGTAGGGGCCATGGGTAATTGAGTTATAGAAAAATGGGAAGCCTAAAGTTTCTAGGTGCTATCTGATGACAGTCTTAACTTTCAGATTGGTGGAAGACAGTAGTCTGCTAAGTTACATGATAGTTGAAAGGATGTTCTATGGAACACAGAGCTGGGCACTGAATAGCTCTAAAGAAACTAAAGACAGTCTAAGAAAACCTGGCTCTTGGTCTGCAACCTGAACCACAACTTCATAATCATCTTCTAATCTGTCTTGTAGCCCTGTGGAGTCTTTAGCATAGGCAGGACATTTCCCCCACCCCTGGGAGCTTCAGTTCACAAAGTCTTTCCTCCATCTCTATCATCTACCAGATGCCATCCTGGCAGCCCTATGATCTAGATACCAGGAATCTGCCATGAGGTTTTGCAGTTTCAGACTACCCAGGAGATTCACCCAGTGTTTACTCTTAAAAAAATGTCTTTAAACAAACTCTAAAACTTTGCTTTTCAGACCTGACAGGAAGGCGTAGTGGACTGATGGAGGGAGGGGATGGTTACCCAGGGCAAACAGCACAAATGGCACACGTGACTGCAGCCAGAATTTGTTACTGCCTTCCCAAGGTGCTTGCTTGTCTGTGGCAGCTATGCAAGTGTTATATTATGCAAATGTCTGTGTACCCTTCATATTGTATTATGTGTCTCTTGTTTGGATGCACAGAATTCGGAATTTGCATAACTGAAAATGTGTTCTAGGCACATTCCAGATTTGTCGCCTGGAAATGGAACAAAATTTGTCAGAGGTGGGGCTCGGGTTGGCTCTTAGAAAATGTATGTGCTTGGGAAAGGTTCGGGGGCCATCTTTTTATTTAGGCACTGATTTTGTGCTCGGTAAGATGAGGTGGAAGTGGCAGAGGGAGTAAGAATCAGGGGTCAGCTTGGACTATAGACAAGTCTACATGGAATGAATGGTCTGCCCGGAGGGAGGGTTAGGTGGCCCATGTCACAGGGCGAGCTAGTGACCTCTCTTAGCTGGGTTTAGCTGGCAAGCTCTGGTACTAGAAGGTGAGTAGGGTAGGAAAGGTTGCTCTCTGAGAAGCAGAGATTGACAGGGGATCTTTCTCATTCGACGTCTCAGAAGCTGTCTCCTGCCTCGCTGTTGGGTGTCAGTGGTAAGGAAAGGTTTCACACTGGTTTTAGGATTAGGGAGTGTTCCACCAAGATTAGGAGGCTTCTTTCAGGCAAACATGCATGGTACCAAAGTAAGAGGTGGTCTAAGAGAGGGTCTCGGGCCTGGATTCCAGGGCCCGCACCATTCTTTACTAGTCTAGGAATCTGGGACAACATTTTTAAACTCCCTGGGCCTCACTTTATTCATACGCACAGTGGACTGGACATGGTGATAGTGTCTGGCCCACAGATTTGTCATAGAGAATAAATGAGACAACACACACAGAGCATGCACAGAGAGAGCACTTAGCATAGATTCTGCCACAGTGCATCATGGGTTCCATTAGTGTCTGTTTTCTCAATGACTTGTCTACTTTAGGTGAGATGTTCACTTAAGAGGTTTTCAGGCTAGTGGTGGTGGTGCATACCTTTAATCCCAGTACTCAGGAGGCAGAGACAGATGGATTTCTGTGAGTTCAAGGTCAGCTTGATCTACAAATCGAGTTCCAGGATAGCTAGGGCTACAGAGAGAAGTTCAAACAAAACAAAACAAAACAAAACAAAACAAAACAAAACATCAAACAAACAAAAAACAAGAAAAGGGGCGGGGGAGGCAATGTTTTCTTCAAGGCTGTCTGGTTGATAGTTCAAGCAGAGTGTGTCTTTATGCCTTCTACCTCATTTGCTCAAGCATTTCACGAAAACTCACTTCTCAGTAAAGAAAAGTAACATGTCTAAGTTGTGGGCACTAGCAGAAGAAAATATGTGAATCCAGGAGCTAAAGGTGACCTCTGTGTCCTTTTTCATGTGGGGGTCAGGATGCCTCAAGATCCCGAGTTTTCATTGTATGTGTCAAGGGCAGATAGCTGTGGCTAAGGAATTTGGGGGCTAGAGGGTACAAATGATATTCTGTCCCTAGTACAGCCTGAGTGTGGACACGGGGATAATTCTACCATGGAGAACAGTACAGCCATAGCAGACTCAGTTGCAGGATGAGCTCTCAAGGTCACGACAAAGGGATCTGTGACTTCTGTAGTCCGACCCAAGGCCTGAAGGCTTGTCTGATTGTTCCCTGGCTCTTGGGTACTTTGTAAGCATCTGGCTGTGTTACAGACAACCCAAGGAAGGACTGAGGTGAGGATGGTGCTCATGGGGACTTGTTTCCATCCACTTGACAGAAGATCCTTATACCAAAGATGACAGTAGAAGAATACAGACAGCTGAGCTCATGGATTAGGATCCATGCTGACTTTAATGTCCCTTGACAGAAACAAACAAACAAACAAACAAAACACAAACAAACAAACAAACACGGAGAAGTCAAGCATGGCTGGCAAGGTGGTAGATGAAGGAGGTGAAAATGTTTTCCAGGAAGTGTGGGCAGGTGGAGTGAAGACTCTCATAGCTTGTTCCTGGGGCAGCAGGACACGTTTATAAAGCAAGGGAGAGCTGAGCACCATTGACAAAATGATAGTGATTTAGACATGGAAGGTTCCCTAGACTACTAATATGAGCTCTGAAGCCAAGCGCTCTCACACCAGGCTTATACTTAATGCAGACACGCTGTCAAAGCAGGAGTACAGCTCGGAAAACAGGCGGCTTACAAAACAGTCACTCCATCAAGCCTAGTGCTCGGGGTAATTTAAACAGGACTGGAAACGAGATAGCTTTCTGTGTTAGGCAATGGTTGTTGGCCCTACCTCAGGGCTAAAAAACATTGAAGGGAGGTGGCCAGGTGGAGAGCTTGGTGGACCTGCAAAGAATGTTGGAGAGAAAGCTGGGAGCAGGCAGATGGTGGGGGACTGTTGCAATGACCCGAGAGGGACATTATAGGAATTACCTGAACAAGGGAGTGTCAATGGGAACGCTGTCCCATTGACTTTTGTTGTTTCTTGGTTTAGTGATCTGTCTGTGGAGAGACTTCAGAAAGCTTGACTCAGTGAGAGGTTTGTCCTGAAAGTCCCACGAAACCGTGATGAAGCATCCACCTTCCATCCACCCATCACAGAACATCAAATGCTTCTTTCCTGGAGGTAAGGAAAGTCAAACTTGCCAGAGAACCAGAGCACCTCACAGGATAGGCGAGGCCAAGGCTTCCATGACACCGTGCCTTTGTGCACTAAGGAATTCTCTCTGGTTCAAGGGTCCTGGACATTGCAGGGTGTCAGGAGCTGTTTGTCCTTGGTTGAGGCTCCACTTGGAGATACGCTTTGTGATGCCCGTAGCAGGAGGGGAGCATGCAGCTAACTCTAAGGGGCTCTCAGAGCTGCTGTAGCTTGGATATATTTGAAGCCTTGGACCCTAGATGGATGGTTTGGAGCTGTGCTGAGTTAGGGCTTTGCTGGAGAAAATAGATCACAACTGGTGAGCCTTGTGGGTTGTGCCTCCCGCTCCTGCTGCTCCAACCGAGGGAACTAGAAGTCTTCTGTGCTCAGTAAAGCCGAATGTGGTCCTATCAGAAGATAGTGAGTGGAGGAGCCTAAGGAAAGAGCCTTCATGTGTTTGTGAGTGCAGTGTTGAAGTGGACTGTTAGCTGGCCCAGGGAAAGGGGGGCATGGCGTTGCCTCCCATTAGTAGGGTATTTGCCCCATTAGTAGGATATAAGTGGAGAATCCAGTCATTGAACTCCAAACTTACAGTTCTGGGTCCCTGTGTCCTTGGCTCTGAGTTGTCTTTCCTGCTGGAAGGAGGTAAGGTCCTGGGAGACAAGACATTTCCTGGTATTGGGCTTGAAATCCCAGTACCTTCCGGGTTAGCACATCATGTATGTTTGGCCATTAAGTTTATGGAAAATGAGGGAATATATTAGATATGTTAGAGGAGCTAATAACAACCTCTCCGAGTCTTTCCATCTCCATGGAGAAAGAGCATCAAACAAGAGGCTATGCTCAGCCTCTGGTTCCCTTGATGGCTTCCCTCCCAGATGGTGCCGGGGACCCTCTTGCTTCTTTAATTTTACCTCCATCTCTCGCCTGTGAGCATGGGGGCCTCCATATTTCCTTGTGGCTCACATGATCAGGCCTGTTGAATTCTGCTGTAGCATCCTTTCCCTGGACCATTCGTGACTCCTAGCACCAAGGTCGGCTGAGAGCAGTGGCTGGAAAGTTCACAACTGCACGTGAGCGTTAGAAAAGCAAAGACGCACAGATCAGTCGAAAGAACAGAGGCAAGGTGGTATAGTGAGTCATCATGAGGGAAGGCCCCAAGCTGAAAGGATCAGTCTGGAACTAATCCCCGTGCTGCTGTTCCCAGCTGCGTGCCCCTTCAGCGGCTGACATAACTTCTGAGTTTCCTTCAGCTTTAAGACGGGATGACGATGTCTCTTAATTTGCAGGCCTGGTATGAATCTGAAAAGAACCATCGTACAGCGTCCAGGAGCCAGATGCACCCAGTGAAAGTTGGCTCTAAGAACCACCATCCATGGGGATCGTTCTCTCCTTCCACGATCGTTTCCAGAGTATATAGAATGTTCCTTGCTTAGCGCCTGCGTGCTTAACGAAATGAGTATAACGGGAAGGAGCGGGAGGCTTCCCGCCATCCTCTCGCTCCACCTAAACAGACTGGATTTTCTTGGTTGCCTCAGTCCTTTCCCACCCAGCCAGAGCCAGCTGTTTTGAAGAACTAGTAAGTTCTTCTTACTAGTTTAGTAAGTCGCTTCTGCAGGTTACAGCTCTCAGGGCAGCCCTGCCAGTGACTGCGTTTTGAGCTGGGGGCAGAGAAGGACACACGATTTGATAATTTGGATATGTGGTTTGAGGCTGAGTTTTGGCTCCTACCTGCTGGGATGTTGAGAAAGTATCTTGACACCTTCTTCCCTGACTTTCAAGTTTCCAGTGAAGCCGGGACTCTGAGGATGCCGTATGGCTTTGGTGTTAGGCACTGTGTAGCTGATGGATAGGTCCTGATTGCCTCTCCCTCCTAGGGCGGTTCATTTCAGACTTGGGAACCATAGGGTAGGACTTAGAGACATGCTGCTTCTGCATTACTGTGGTGGTTACTCTTTACCGTTTTGGGATGGAACCTAGGCCTCATGCATGCTTAGGGAATGCTCTGGCCAGATATTCTTATGCTTGGTCCCCTTTCACTTTTTATTTTGAGACCAAATCGAACGAACTTGTTCAAGTTGGTTTAAAATTCACTCTGTAGCCTAGACAGGTTGAAACCTGCCCTCCTTCTGCCTCAGCCTCTTCAGTTCCTGATATTATAGGCCAGCACCACCAGGCCGGAGCCAGCAAAATAAGTTATAGAAGTTTCATTATAGACTTCTACAATGGATGTACTGCAACCGTTCCGACTGCCCTGTGGTTGCAGTTTCTTAGGTCTGGAGTTGGGCCCACGAGTCTGCATTTCTAACAAACTTCCTAGTGCTATTATGGGTCCAAGATCACACACACTCTAAGAACAATGAATAGAAAGCAGCGGTGGCAGGAAAACGGGTGCCCAAGTGTCCTAGAAAACCACAAAAGAAATACAGACTACCCTTAGAGATGCGCATGTCTCAAGCTGCATCTGAGAGGGAAGACAGAGTAAGAACTCTGATGTGCAGAGCTGACAGGAGTGATGGCAAAGAAAGCCATCCCCAGACAAGTCCATTTGCTTAGGAAATAAATGAAAGGAAGGAAAGTACAGGGACCGATTAAAGAATGACTGCAGTCGGGCATCCATCCTGTTTCTCCTATGCGCTGGGGAGAGGAAGGCAGAGCTCCTTAATGGCCCTGGCTCCAGGGGACAGGGGAAGGACCGCACTTCCTGCTTCCTTTTCTCATCTTCACTCCATCAGGACTGCAGCCCCTAAGCTCAGTGGTGTAGATGTTGATGGTGAACTTTGCTGCAGGAAGCCTGCAGCCGTGCGTGTCTTTACTCGGGAGCTCCCTCTGACCACGGGTTGCCGAATAGTGGGATACTGAACCGGAAATACTGAGTCACAAGGAAATGGGTGGGGAGACGCCAGATTCTGCCCCCATCCAGTCTCTCGGGATGATGGTTTGGATTGCGTGTGGTTTCTAACCTCTGTCAGGGCCTCTGCTGTATTTTTAGCACTAACAACCCCACCTAGGGGCGATGATTCTCCCTCATTAGTTTGGAAGATCCCTCTGCTTCTCTCACTTTTTTGTGTTTTCTCTTTGTCGTCCTTCCGCTCTGTGCACAGCATGGCACAGCGGTTCCGTTGGGATGTGTTCAGCATGGTTGACTCAGTGTTTTGATGGTTCAGCCTGTGAATGAGAGACTTTTCATGTTTTCAGAAACCAGGGGAGGGTAAATGGGGGAGGAAGGGGGAGAATATAAACATTGAATTTATTAGGAATCTTCTAGAACCGGCCAGCAAGAACAAATCAGAACTCGGAAAACGAGTAGGAACCAAAGCAGACCAGGCGGCAGGAGCGATACCAAGGCTGAGCAACCGTCAGTTTGATTCACAGTTGCCTGTATCGCTAGCCCCAGAGGATCTGATGTCCTCTTCTGGATTCTGTGAATACCTGTACAGACCCTCGCCCCACCTCCCATGGGGATATACTTAGAAAAATTAACAACTTACAATGGCATTTGGTTATTTAAAAAACATAAAAGGAAAACAAACAAACAAACAAAGGCTGGTCAGGATGCAGACAAACGTGGGCCCCTGGCATTGCTGGATGTAAGGAAGCTTGGCCACTCTGTAGACCTCAGTGTGGAAGTTTCCCAAACAGCTGACAACTAGATCTACCATACAATCCAGATACACCACTCCTGAGTATTTACGCAGAAGAGTCTAAGTGAGTACATCACAGAGACGCCTGCACATCAGTATTTATCGCAGCGCTCCTCACAATAGCTAAGCTATAGGACCAATGTAGATGCCCCCCCAAGCAGAATGGATAAAGAAAATAAGATGTATATACATAATGGAATTTTCTTTGCAACCCCAAAAAAAGGAAAATGATGTCACTTCAGGAAAAAAAAAATAGATGCGACTAGAGGTAATAATGCTGTGTTTTCTCATATTTGCAGATCCTAGTTTTTATTTAGATGCATAAAATCACGCATTTACGGCAAGAAAATAGAAGCAAAACTGTCTACAGGACCAAAGGGGGCCAAGAGGATGGAGGAGGGGAGAGGGTTGGAAAGGGGTGTGCAGGAAAGTACGGTTATTTTCCATTGCTGTAAGGAGGATTCATTTGGAGCTCTGGGTTTCAGAGGGTTAGAGTCCATGACAGGGAGCATGGCAGTAGGCAGGCAGGCATGGTGCTGGAGCAGCCGGAGAGCTTAGAGCTGATGTGCATGCATCGGGCAGAGAGAACTCAGTGGTAACGGTGTGGGCTTTTGAAAGCTCAAAGCCCACCCCTGTGAGACACCTCTTCCAATAAGGGGTCCTGAGTCTAATTCCCAGCAACCACACGGCAGCTCACAACTGTCTGTAACTCTAAGATGTGACGCCCTCACACTTAGATGTACATGCAGGCAAAATACCAATGCACACAAAATACAAACAAATGAATAAATTAAAAAAGAATATACCTCGTAATCCTCAAATAATTCTACCAATTGGGGACTAAGTATTTAAGCATACAGCCTATGAGAGCTATTCTAATTAAAACCACTATGGGGGGATATGTTCAATGTACAGTATGCCATTTGAAAATGAAAATAAACTTATATAATACATACATATATATAAAAATATATATATATATAATGTACGATGAATATACACAACGAAAAATTGAAATTTACAGAAAGGTAAAATAATTATCTTTTTGAAATTAATCTTTGGAAAGCATTTTTTTTTAAACCGTGGTTTTCACTGTCAGAATCTGATGGGGGTTCCCAGGATGAAACCCTAAAACATGGATTCTTCCCCACACAGCTGTGGCGGATTTAGATCTGAGTCTCCTCCACATGTAGCCTCCAGCGAGACGTCAAATTCAGTTCAGATTTCCTCACCCTTGCAGCGGTTCCCAAGTGGTTTCCATAGCAGCAAACTCAGATTTCTCCTATCTTCCTCTTGGCTCCTTTCATTGAGGGCAAGCCCCGACGTCTCAGGTGAGTCTAATGAGAGAGTTGCTGGTTTTCAGTTGGTTCAGCTTTTGTCTCCTGTCAGTAGGAGTGACAGCCCTGAAGCTTGTGACGTTCAGGGCCAGGAAATAGAAATCACATGAGGATTTAGTGTACTTCCTGCCACTTAATCACTTCCTGGGCCAGCAGTCAAAACGAGTGGCTGCAGCTTGTCTGTTGAGCCAAACGGCTGTGGGCAGGAGAGCTGGGATGAGATAGGCCAACTGAGGTGGTCCTCACCCAGTGACTATCTACACGTGTCATTTACTCATTTACTACTATGTGACAGAACCTTTGCCAGCTATTTAGAGCTAAAAATGTGACATGGATGGGGGACACGTGTGATGATGGGGTTCTGTGGGACAGAGGGTCCCTGACTTTCTCCCCCTCTTCTTCCCTCCCTCCTCTCCTCTCCTCTCCTCTCCTCTCCTCTCCTCTCCTCTCCTCTCCTCTCCTCTCCCCTTTCCTTTTCACATCTACACTCAGAAATGTTCTGAAAGATAGATTTGTGATAGGGTGGTGGCAAATAATTGTTAATCATAAAAAAATTTACTTGATTGGCCTAGCCTTTAAACTGAATCTCAGAAATTGAGGGACAGCATCCAAGAATGGAACTCTGAACTCAGGAAGGTTCTGAAAATGGGCAGAAAAGTGTGTGTGTGTGTGTGTGTGTGTGTGTGTGTGCACAATACACACAGTAGGACTGCTCAAGTCTTGCTGTCTAAGTTTTGCTTGTTTCTGGTATATATGCTGAGCTCCTCTGGGGACTCGGAGAAGTCTGTGAAAACATGTTTGCTGTGTGTTACTAACATCCACACCTTCCTTATTTCTTTGTAAAAGACAAATATGGACAAAACTGTAATAATTTCTGCCCAACTCTCAGGAGGTGATCGTCTATAACTATACAACCTACCTTGAAGATGGGATGTCTTTGCTTGAGACACCCATGATGAGTTCCTCAGCTTGAATGTCTGTGTGCATGGAGAGATGTATGTTCCTGGCATGTGTGCATGAAGTTGGAGCATTAAATTTATGTTATTATTTATATTAAGGAAAAATGTAAAATTTGAGACATTCTAAAACTGTAGGCACAATTAGCTTTTCTATTTTTTGGACATTGTTATTTTATACATGTTAAAGGCATGCACGTAAGTCTTTGCTTTTTAGAGAACCCTGACCATGTAGGCTGCACACATAGGAGCCGATCTTAGGCCGTGAGTATTTGTTTCCTTAGCCAGAGGGCACACAGTTTATAAGGATCTCAATGTCTATTTCTAAGTCACTCTAGAGAGATGATTTTACATGGGTAAGCTGTGGGAGGGCCTTTCCCCAGGAATATTCACAAATACTGTCACCTTAAAGCTTAACACCTCAACATCCTCAAATATGAATGTGTGACAGTCAAGTGACATGCATTTTCATTTGTCTTGATACCCAGAAAAACGTCTGTGATGCTCCCATATGCCATGGAATTCCCAGGATGGTTGTTGTTGTTGTTGTTGTTGTTGTTATTATTATTATTATTATTATTATTATTATTATTGTTTGCCTTTCAAAGGTTCGCATCCATGACTGGGAGCCCTGTTGCCTTTGAGTCTATGTTAAGGTGGAAAATTATGGTAGGAACTCATGGCAGAATAAGATCGTCACTTCATGGCCACTAGAAAGGGGCATAGAGACAGGCAAGGGACAGGGGCCCTAAGATCCCTTTCAAGGCTGGCTCCCAGTTTACATCTACTCTCCAAATCTTCTTTTCCTGACCCACAAATCTTAAAGGGTTTACCGTCTCTCAACAGCACCGTAGGCTAAAGCCTAAGGCTGTATCATCCAATCCTTTTGGCAGAATTTATCCAAATCGCACCAACCCCAAATGGTCGTTGGTTAACTACAGCTATATTCTAGAGGTTACATTCTGGTGGCCTGACTGGTCTGGAGGTCACTATATAGACCAGGCTGGCCTGGAAGTCACAGAGATCTGTCAGTCTCTGCCTCCTGATTGCAAAATTAAAGATGTGCCCCGCCAGCTCTGGCCTCTTCTCCCATTTTGGTTCTATAATTCTGGCTGTACGGGTGGGGATAGAATTAACCTGTGGCCAATCTCTGTTGAGCCTGTTATCAAGGTCTTTAGGACAAACCATGATCTACAAGGGTGGAAGCTAAAGGGGTGGTAAGAATCAAGAACAACAAAACTTTCTTGAAATAATTAATTCCTTTAATTAAAATATTGCTGCGTACGATTTCAAGTGCCATTGCTTCCCTGTGACTGCCCGACTTCCTTCCATATGTGGGCAAACCTTCGGATCTCATAGGTTTGTTTATTATTATTCCGACCAGCATGAAATGGGTCTCACTGTGACATCGGTGTTCACACTGACCCCTCCATTACCGTTCCGCGTCCTCTGATGGTCCCTTCCTCCCTTCAGATACCTCCTCTCCTGCGTTCATGCCATGCGTACATACGTATTTAAATCAAAGTTCTGCGCACTGCAAGACAACACATGGGCTGACATTCCTTCTAACACGATGATCTTCGCTTCCTTTCTTTTTTTGTGAAAACGCCGGTAACTTCATTTCTCTTTGTGGCTCAATGAACCTCCACGCGAATGAGCTGCATTTTCCTCACCCAGCAACCTATCTCTGGGGCACTCCGCTGGCTCCTTATCTAGGTTATGGTACGGCAACCAGCACAGAGGCACTGCTCGTCCGCTGTACTGAGAATCTCCAGGATCACTGGGAGCCCAGCTACTGGGAGACTCTGGATCAATACGCCTGAATGGAGTCATGTTCAGTGGCGTAGCACTGTATAACTCAAAACTGGCTACACAGTCTGCTCAATCCTCAGTTTCTTTTCCTGGAGGGCGGAGACGAGCCACCATCGCCCACACACGAGATAGTCACGGCGATCCGATGAGGGAAAGCAGCAGCTCACATCGGTCGCACGTTTACTGTCTGTCATCTGCCGTGATCACGACATCTTCCCACAGTGATTACCAGCCCAAGATTTTCTCCAGTTCTCTTTGTGAACAAGATCCCTTTGTTGGCTGTTCTGGAGAGTTCCCCACACGTTGCTATCTTACCGTATGCTCATTAAATGGTTATTAAGTTCTCTAACACACAAGAAGCAGCCAGTACCAGGCGTCCTGCACACAACATCTTTTCTGAAGGAAGAAGATGGTCTGCAAAGGCAGACTGGAAAACGGCCTCCCCTAATTAAACGCACACTGAATGAACACGTGGTGCCCTTAGCCTTCCCGGATTCTCCCATTGTTGGGCCTGAGGTCAGAAACGTAAACCAGAGCCTCACAGAACTGTGAGCTGAGGTCTCTTTGCCACAGCCATTGGCTCATCCGCCTGACATTTCATAAGAAGTCAGATGTCGTTATGATGTCTCCTCCCCAGTGCTTCATCTAGGCAGCCTCCCTCAGCTCATTACCTTCCCCCGAGGTGTTTATGGCTGTAGTAAGTGGGAAAGGAGGCCCATGGGAACTTTTACATCACTAATGTAGATCATAAACCAAGAGAGCCGAGAGCCATGCCAAGAAGGGTGGCAACAGAAGCAGCTGCCACGTGAGGGTCTGAGTAACATAAATCAGGCTTGAGAGCTAGGAAACGTTGACGCAGTCACTCCCTGCAGCCAAGCATTGCTGGATATGAAATTGCTCATTAGATTTGCCCTGGAAAATCAGGACCAGCCCTGTCCTGAAGATGGCAGAGCTCCCCTGACTCCTGAAAGAAAAGGAGGACAGGGTGACTCCTGTGCCTGGCGTGGGGTGAGCTAAGCAGGGTCTTGGGGGAGCTGGGGTTGGGGACTGAACACAGAGCCCAGGAGGCAGCACTCAGAAAGAGCACCCTGGCGTCCCTGTCGCTCTAGTATGAACATGCACAACCACACAGGTGAAGGTTTGTTTCTCTGCCTGAGTGATGACTGCCTGTCACTTTCTTATAGGAAGTTTATTTTCCAAAAGGAACAGCAACTGTCAGACCACTTCCTTCAAGAGAGACAGTATATCCCTAGCCAGACTTTTCTATGAAGATCTGTAAAGGATAACCCATTGGGTGGGACAAGGGATTTTGTGAGAACATCGGCTCAGCCAGGAGTGGCCCATTAACAAATGGCCTTTAATGACTGCTAAATGACCAATTTGCTCATTTTAGGGGTTTTTACATATACAAAGAGACCTATACTATTCTCTCTCTTTCATTTATTTTCTCCTCTTTCCAGAATATGTGTGTGTGTGTGTGTGTGTGTGTGTGTGAGAGAGAGAGAGAGAGAGAGAGAGAGAGAGAGAGAGAGCTCATACACACAATTACGGTTCGTGATATCTGATGCTGTAGGAAGTCTATCATCCTGTCTACTTTTGTTTTTGTTTTAAAATGCAATTTCTGGGCTCACTCTGAGTAGGTAGAAGGTAAACACTGGTGAGTACAGGCTTGAACAGGCTTTTGAAGAGCTCCTTTCTCCTGGCTACTTTAAACACGCAGTTAAGATCCAACTTTAGGACTGGCACTTAGGAAACTAGTCCTTATCCCACTGATTCTCTATCCTTGGACAAAACTCTGAACCTCCAGGGCTCAAGGATTCCTCTCTCAGAGGTCCTGTGAAAACTAGTGTTTTGGTAAAATAGCTATTGAAGTGACACTAACACTAGGTGGCGCTAGAGTACAGCTGATCTCTGCCTTAAAAAAAAAAAAATCTGGGCAGAATCTGCATGGAAAGGAAGCAACATGTTTGGGAACAAACTTGGATCAGTGAATGTGGCCTTGGTCCAGCCTGTTGACTGCTGCCCCAAGACTCATGCACACCTCCCATATTCTCTTGGCAGTGATGCGTTCTTCTGGGCAGAGGTTTCTGTGTCCTGTCACCCGTCATTGACCAACTTCATTTTCCAAGTCTTTCCTGCTTGGGTGGGGCTTCTGCATAGTCTCTGTCTTTTCAGTTCTTCAGTTCTGAAAGTGAGTGGCTCCCAGGGAATGACTCAGTTCTCTCCCTGTTCATGTGGCCCAGTCCCTTTAGGGAACTCTCCAGTTCAAGAGACTTGCAGAAAGCAACCTTTTCCTTATTTCCTTTCCCTTTCTCAAACCGTCGTCTATGTCATCTACATTTGGGAGGTTGGTGCTTCCTTGAACCTTTGTTCATCTTGTGCGTAGCAGTTCACAGACTAAGTCCCAAGTACCCAAGTCAGGATCCATTGCAAAGATTTCTGACAGGGATTGAATGTATGAAAGACATTTTCTCTTTTACCAGAAGGCTGATTCTCACCCATTCTCGACATAGTTTAGATGTAACTAGATAATGAAAAGATTTATTTCCTGGTGCTTATTTTATTACATGCCTTTCTATAAACCATAGCATCCATTTCTGTCCTCTGAATCTTTCTATAAATACTCCAGGGTATAGAAAGAGAGCAGAGATTTAGGAAAACCAAGAGACTCACAACTAAGGCGGTCTCACCAGTTGTTAGACACTGCTGTTAGAATTGCTATAAGGAGCTGCCAGTGAAGGCTTAAAGTGGGGAAAAGAGCCATAACCCTTGAAAACCAATTTCTAAAGTCCCGTGTTTTGGTAGCTATAGCCCTAGAGAGTCCCTAATCATAGTATGAAGACAGTAAGACCCAGTAAGGCAGAGAACTGCAGTGGGGGACCTGGGCATGGGAGGGGCTGCTGTACCTTCATTGAGTGTTAGTAAGATGTTTCGGACAGTGCACTGTTGAGTTTTATTCCTTTGTGTAGTCTGAGCACTCAGAATAAAGTAAAGATAGTTCTTCCTGCAGGAATCTGAAGGAGTGGGGCTGGAGACAGGCCTCCAGGCAGAGCTGATCGAGTCCTGTATTGCTGCTATGTCTGGTTCTTGGGTAGGCTTAGGGCATGTGGAGAGCCTGTCATGTTTACTTAACATTTTCCCCCTTCTACTCTATGTTCCCGTTAGTTGGATAAACAGCTTTCCTCATGTTCCTTGTGGTGATGTGGTGGGGGAGGGGAGTAGAGCTGTGGACGATTCTGTGATTTGTGTCTTAGGCTTGATAGCATCAAAATAGTATAGCCAAGGGATTACAGGGCAGCAGGAGGTGGCCTTGAGAGGAGACAGAAAGAGAAGTGTTTCCCTAGACTGGGAAACTGTTCCTCTGGCTTTGCCGGAAGGCTGGGGACAGTTGTCTTCATGGGGGTCTTCTGGGACTCGCCAGAACCCTGTGGGAGAACCGTTTGACTGCCTGGTTTTGAGTGTAGTTAAACGGAACAAGAAAATGGCCTAAATAAGCAAAAGGGCCTGCCACACCCTTCTTGGGCTGCTGATTCCTCATGGGAGTGACAGTTAATGCTGTTACACACTCTGCAGGCTTCCCTCAGGCACGACGACTACCTCTAGCTTCTGCATACACTGCTGGAAAGATTTTTCTGGCCCAAGGTCACGCTCTTTCCCAGGGAGACTAATTGATGGAAAGAGCATAGAGCCTGACTTTTTTCTTTTCCTTTCCTTTCCTTTCCTTTCCTTTCCTTTCCTTTCCTTTCCTTTCCTTTCCTTTCCTTTCCTTTCTTTTCTTCTTAAGCCACAGCAAAAGGACCATGATAACTTGGCAAACGGAGCCATAAACCAACCTCAGAGGGATCTCTGTGCTCACGTGTAAGGCAGGGACCACGTGAGTGCCTATCGCAGGAAGACTCTCGTGGCACGTGTCCATGGTGGAGACCAACCCATGAAATGCTGGCGCTCAGTGCTCTGCCATCCGGTGAAACAAGACCACATCAAAAGTCAAAAGAGCACCGAGAAATCCAGACTGCAGAATTGTTCTGAGTTTGTGACTCAAGATTTCCTTTCCATGACTGATGATGTCGAGACGTCCTAAAGCTTTGAAAGCTGATCCAGCTGTAGGGGTCCCCACTCCACTAGGCTGAGTCACTATATATAAATATTAGGGTCTCTGCTGAGTGAGTCTTATTCGGTGAGATTTAACTTCATTAATGCTACTATTCAGTTCTGCCAAAGATCTGTCTAAATTTTTTTCTAATAACACAAAGAGCTCAAGTCTACATGGTTTAAGATAATAACCATTTAAGAGACTATGATTGAATGTGACCCTGCTTGCACCAGAATCTGGGACAAGGAAATTCAATGTTTGTGTTGATGGTATTAGTAAAGGAAATAAACGGTTTCCCCCTCCTCACTCCTCCCTCTGATCATCACTGTATCTGCTTATTTTTTTGTGATTGGAGCAGGGCTGGGGACAAGGAGATGGGTGAGAGGAGCAAGTGGGGAAAGACGAAATACAGTATGTATGTAGAAGCTACATAGAAACCTATTACTGATTAAAATATGATGAGGATGAGGATGAGGATGAGGATGAGGATGATGATGATGATGATGATGATGTTTGGACAGAGGTGGTGAATAATACTGTTCCCCAAAGTATAGTTTATCAGAAGAAAATCTAAGTGCCAGGTGAGGGATACCTTCCTGTGAGGTGATGGTCAAGAAGGCTCCATAGAGCCCCAGAACAATACAGGCCAGTCTCAGTACCATTGCTCTTGGTGGCTCACAAGAACCAGGCAGTAAGACATAGGGCCAGAAGGTGGTGTTCAAAGTGCTTGGGGAGAAAGGTAAGCACCTTACCCACCTGTGAGCCTGGTGTGCTACCATACCAACGGGCCAGGCAAGATTTGCCTATTGGTACAACAGTGGTATGGTGCGACCATTTCGAGAGTAACCAATTGCTTTCTGTTGGGGTTTGAGGCACATTCCACAGGAGGAACTCCTGCCTAGTATTGTAAACCTAGTCAAAAACCCCTGGCTCTGAAGGTCCGAGGCCTCAGGGTGTGTCTTAGAGTGTTGTTGCTGTGAAGAAACCATAGCCAAGGCAACTTTTATGAAGGAAAACATTTAATTGGGGCTGGCTTACAGTTTCAGAGGTTCAGTCCATTATCATCCTGACAGGAAGCATGACAGTGTGTGGGCAGACATGGTGCTAGAGGAGCTGAGAGCTCTACATCTTGATCTGAAGGAAGCCATGAGATTGAATTCTACACTGGGTGGAGCTTGAGCATCGAGACCTCAAAGCCTGTCCCCACAGTGACACCCTTCCTCCAGCAAGGCCACACCTAATAGTGCCATTCTCTGTGGGCCACACAATGAAACACATGAGTCTATGGGGGCCATACCTATTCAAACCACCAAAGGGAACCTACTACTGTTGATTTGTTAACTGGACGATGGGGTTATATTACCTTCTAAATATTCCTGTTATCCACAGGGAAGAACTGCTCTCAATCCTGGTCAGAGAAGCTTCTGTTTGTCACGTGTGATGGTTAACACAGAGAGGCTTGTAATTGGTCAAAATTTTGAGAATAAGTGGCTGTTGAATGTTCAGGCCTAAGGGGAAAAACACGAAAAAGTCAGAGAACGGGGAAGAGTGTTACTAAATGATGTCGTCAGCCTTTCACGGGGTCTGTGGAGCTGACATGGCTACTGTACTTGTGAACTAACAGCAACTATGGTCACCTGCCCAGTGCTTGGGCCTAACAACATTCCATCATGGACCTGGTGAGGGCTCATGAGGTTTCATTCTTCCTCCAGAGAATGAGGGTAGTTGTGGCTCTTGGGGAAAGTGGAATGATTTTCTTCAACACTGAACCCACTGATACACTCCCCAGGCTTCATTAAATGATGTTGCACTTATGTCCACACAGGTAACGCTAAATAGTGCTGTGGGCTCACCAGACACACCTAAGACATGGGAGTAGGAGGGAGGCTTGCTGGGAAGAAAGAGTTTAATGGGAGTGAGGAGGTGTGAGAGAATATGTTGGAAATATGATTGAAATATGTGACAAAAATTTCAAAGAATAAATAAACTCAATTTTTTTTAAAAAAAAAAAAGTCAAATGTAGCCTAACTTTTTGACTTGAGACCCCCAGGAACAGGCAATCTTTAACACATGTAGTGCGTTTACCTGAAATAGCACGATTGTGCCTGACTGAAAGGCCCACTTAAGACATCACCCACTTTCCTCTATCCACTGACAGACGATAAAAGGTGGTCTTGTCACGGACCTATCCAAGGTCATTCATGAGGTACAAAATTCATGAAGCATCAAGCTAGAATCCAGTCTGAATTCATCCTTGCAGCCCTGGTCCTGATGCAGCGAATGGTCCAGGTTGGGGTTATTCTTAGCAGCATCCCTTGGCTTACCCAATCCAGTGCCTTCGTTCTCCCTTCATCTTCCACATTCATCTACTCAGCCATGGAGCCCAGTGATTCCCCTCAATTCTGGCTTCATGGGTCTCCTTCCTTCAACATCTTCTGGTCAAGGGTCTCCTTATTTAGCCAAGGCTATCCATATCCTTCAGAGTGGTGGCAGGATGTTTCTAGAACACAAAGCGTTGTTATTTTCTTGCTTAAAGACAATACAAGGGATTTCCTGACCTTCGGGCTACAGTATAAATGCCTCTTGGAAGCACTAAGCATTCTTTCTTAGCCAGCTCTAGTCCTTATGATTTCCCACTAGTGTTCATGTTTGTTTATGAGGACTGTCTTGATTGCTCATTGATGCAGGAAGGTCCAGCCCACTGTGGGCAGCACCATTCCCTGGGCAGCTGGTCCTAGGTTATATGAGAGAGTCAGCTTAGCATGAGAGTGAACAAACCAGCTAACAGTACCTCCATGGTGTCTACTTCACACTCCTGCTTGAGTTTCTGCCCCGATTGTCTTCAGTGGGGAATTGCTATCTGGAAGTACAACCTGAACAACCCTTTGGTCAGTGTGTTTTATTACAGCAGCAGAAAGGGAGCTAAGATGCACACCAGTCTCATGTTTACAGCTTGTCTAATTTTGGCAAGAGTCATTGTTTGTGTGCCTCGCATCCAGATTGAGAGAAAGGACATTGAACATTCCACAGGCTTTTCTGGAGTCCCTTTCCTGGAGTCTCAGCTTCATCTCTAAGGCAGCTGTATAAGCTATGGAGGCCTGGATGTTTTCTTTTTTAAAAAAATCATCCTTTTTAGAGTTGACCCATTCCATAAAGGCGTTTGCACTACAACTTGTGTTGGATCCTGGAGTGCCCATTAAAAAGCCTGATAATGCGGAACACATCTATAATCCCAGCACTCCTTTGGGAAAATGGGAGATGCAGAAAGGAGAATGGTCCAGAGGCTCACCGGCCAGCTAACACAGCAGCAAAAACAAGAGAGGCTCTGCCTCAATGTGGAAGAAGAAAAGGACTAACTCCAGAGTTGTTCTCTGGTCTCCACCAACATGACATACCATTTGGGTGTTAGCCCATGTCTGCACACACATATGATCTCTTATTGTAGGCAGTGGTCTTATTTGAAAGCCTGCATGTTTCACGTGTGTGTTTCATGCGTATGTTTCATGCCCTCTGCTATGATTTACATTGATGTTTCATGGGCATAGGATAAGTGTGGCTTCAGGGTCTGGAGGAAGTTGATCTTCCCTTTGCTACCAGTAGTTTCTTGGTTAGTGGTGAGACCCTGTGTCCACTTCTCTCTCAGTGCTGGGACCCGATCTGGTGTAAATCTGTGCAGGTCTTGTTCATGCTGCCATTGGTCCTTCTGTGTCTGGAAGACACTGTTTGCAGGAGTCAGTCATCCATCACCTCTGGTTCTAACCACCATCCTGCCTCCTCTTCCACGTAGCTCCCTGAGCCCTGAAGGCAGAGGTTTAAAGACATCCCGTTTAGAATTGAGAGCTCCAAGTCTCTCACTCTCTGCACACTGCTCAACCGCGGGTCTCTGTTGTAATTACTATCTCCTGTAAGAAGAAGCTTCATTGGTGAGGGCTGACCAATGTGCTGGTCTGTGGTTCTAATGACATTTCATCTAAGGTATTCTATAGCCATGTTTAGCAGAATAATATTAGATTTTCCCCTAGTCCCGTGACTTATCTAGTCTCAGGTTCTCGGCACGAAAGGCTTTAATATGGGAGATTATATACTTATTTGTTTACACAAAAGAGGAAACAAGGAAGAAGGAATAAAGTGGTAGGGACTGAGCTAAGGGATCTTACGTTATAAACACAAATTTGGGATTCTTGGTATTTTGAGTTTTCGGATTATGATAAAGCTTTGATTTTCATAACTAATTATAAATTATCAGCCATCTGGGTCATTCAGAATACTTTAACTGGACAGTAAAGTTTATCTTCACTTGCTTAGGATAAAAATATTTTTAATAGAAACAGAATATCTCTCCATAAGGATTCTCAAACAGAAAGCGTTTATGAGGCATTAATCCAATGTGACTGGAAAAGGCAAATGTCTACTTCAGTACAGCCATCCTTCTTAACTAATGCTGCAAACCCCCATTACTCCCTGGGAAATTCTATTTGCAATCTGCAGAGACATTTGAACCGATTTCTCATGAGATAAACTTAGAGAGCTTTTGTGCTAGGCACTGACAAGTTGGCCGAGATAAGGACTTGTTTCTAGTTTTCACAGGTTTCCTGATGGTGTCCTCCCTTGAGCCTGGTGTGGAATAGCACCTCTGGTATCCAGTGCTGGATGTCAGGCAAAGGAATGGTTCTTAGTTCTAGCATGTAAAAGGTGTGGTTTGTCACAGCATGCAGCCCGCTCCCCACACCCACCTGGAAAGTTCTAAAAGCTTCCTCAGTAGCTCAGATGCATCTGTGTAATCTGGTACAAGCAAATGAACACTCCTGTCCTTGGTTTTATCATAAAAATTCATACAGAATATCATATTCATATAACAGTGCTGTTGCCTGAACTCTATTGAATGGAGGTTTGGGTTTCAAAGGACAGAAAACCCCATCAGGTTAAATCAATATCTCTCTCTCTCTCTCTCTCTCTCTCTCTCTCTCTCTCTCTCTCTCTCTCTCTCTCTCTCTCTCTCTCTCTCTCTCTCTCTCTCTCTCTCTCTCTCTCTCTCTCTACCCTCCCTTGTCATAGAAAAGTAGTCGTCTTATAGTCAGTGAAATTGCCGACTATAGAAAGTGTAAATGGGCTCACATCTATATAACTTGGTGCAGATAGCTTCCTGAGGAAATGTCTAGAACAATATCGTGGCTCATCCACCTACACCAAACAAGAATGCAAGATCAGCCTTGATTTTGCCACGAAGCTTCATCTTGATAAGAAATGTTCCTCATCTCTCTAGCCGTCTTCCCCTTCAGTTAGTTCTTCTCGGCTCTTATGCATTACCAAAAATGGCCTGTAGATGGCGATACCCACCTATTAGCTCCCTCTTACCTGTTGGACACAACTTTCTGAACTCTGGTGATATCTCAAGAGCTTGAGATGGGTTCAGTGGTGTAGATACAAATTCCACTGTCTTTAGAGATAATGAATGCTTTTATACAGGAAGGAAAAGAGATGGGGAGCACTAGAAAGGTCCATGTGGTGGAACGCTGCAGGGCAGCCTTGGTTTTCTCTCAGCAGTTAAGATGATGTGGGAGAAATTCTCATAAAGCTGAGCAGTCTCTACTCTCTTTGGAATGTTACAAAGTATCTTAATGTTATAAATTCTCTGAAAGGTTCTGTGGAAAGACGGGTTAATTTGTCTTAACTTAAATTTTTGGGAACCCAGCCCCTAAGGATATGAAATCAATATACTTGACCCAATATGCTCAGGGTTGATATCTACAAGGTGTTTCAGGGCTGGGGCAAAAGTGAGGCCTTTGCTATTCTTCTGGGCTTGGGGGAAGCTGCATCAAAGGCTGCCTGCCGGTGACACCTTGCAAAGTGACCAGGTGTCTTGGATAGGGGAGGACACAGAGGGAGGACAGCCCAGCAGATTTGTAGAAATTGCCTAGTCTTCCCAAGAATGAGGAAAGAAACACTCGCTTTACTGTATGCCTTATCTGTGCCAGGCTCTGGGCTAGATCCTTCTGATGTGTTGTTAATGAGCTCTTCATGACATTTCCCTGGGAGGCGCTGCCTCTGTGCCACAAGTGGAAGGACTGATGCATGGACTGGGAGGGGAGTTATTTAAGTGTGCACGTTAGTAAGTGGTGGGTCTGAGGCTCAGACCGGTCTGCCTTCAATGGCCTCGTTTCATACTTTGTTTCACTTTAATATGTTATATTGCTATATTATATATAATAGACTGGCAAGGTTTATTGCTAGACTAGAAGGGAAGCAATCAGAGTTGACTTAGCTTCAACAGCAGACTAATATACAGAAAAGGGATATCAGGAGACCCAGGTAAAAATCTCAACATTACTACTTTCTGATGTACGGACCTAGAAAAGTTATATAACTGTTTTGAATTCTCCTGTAAAATGGGAATTACTTACAGAAAATTAAATTAGAATTAAGGTTATAAACTAAGTGTATAATTGATGCTCCAATATGGGGGAGTTGTATGTCTCCATCGCTGTCAATGGAGGTTACCACTTCTCTGCATGTTAAGTTCTGAAACACTGATCCTAAAGGCCAGGACTCCAGGAGCAGGGTTTGGTGGTCCCTTCTCAACCAGCCCTGGTGTCTCTGAGCCTTGGAACTTTGCTATAACCAGGTCAGATAATAGACCCCAAGCAATGTCTCCATTATCAGAGTGAGAGCTATATTTAGAGTTCAACTGTGAGCTCTGGAGAGTAGGTGGCACAATTATCTGGCAAATTTGGGACACCTAGCTGGGCTCTGCTGATGTGTTCGTCGTCTAACAGTCCCTCTTTCTTCCCAGCACTGTTTTCTGGACCACCTGGCTTCTCAGCCCTGTATCCTTCCCTTCTCCTTTGTCTTTGGTAGCATACCTTTTCTCTTGTGAGATTTAATGCCCATTTGTTTCAGCCATGCTCTTCCCTTAGGGTGAAGATTGCAAACTGAAAATCGTGGGATGCCGTTGAAAACATTGGGATGATCTTAGGTCGCCCATGTGGCCTGCACAGGTTTAAAAAACGAGCACTTAGAATGTTTAGGTATTTCATGCGAAATTTAAATTTCTATCTCTTCTAGAAAGAAAAGGAGGGTGCAGCCAGATAGAAAAAGGTTCTTCTGGGCCACGCATAGGTACCCCTGCATTTCTTCCATGTATCCCATTTTTTTCCTGTCCCACTGTGTGCTTGCATTCATATCTCATGCTTCCCTCCTCTGTGTTCTGCTATGCGATTTTCCACCACGACCCTCACTGCTCCTGTACAAATAAGGCTAAGTGCTTTCTCCCTAGGATCCTAAAATGAAACGCTAGACTGATAGATGTTTCATCACCAGCTTTCTGTCGCTGTCCCACATACCTGAGACATAAAAAAAGGTTTATTTGGGCTCAATATTTGACAGTTTTTATCCATAGTCACTTGACTGTGTGGTTCTGGGCATGTGCTCACATGTTATATTATGTCATGGTGGGAACATGTGACAGGGGAGGCTTGCTTCATGAAGGCTGGGATGGGAGAAAGGAAGGGCTAAGGCCCAGAGAGCCCCTTTACGCTATATCCTCAACTAATTAACCTCTTTCTAAGAAGGTTCATCCCTAAAGGTACCACTACCATTCCCCAGTGACCAGAGCTTCAATCCATGGGGCTTGGGGGGACATTCAGGAACCAAATTATAGCATGTGTCCATGAAATCTTTACCTCCCTCCCCCATAGGTCGATGTTGGTTTTGCCTCAAGTGAATGACACTTGAGATCCTCCAGTGACTGTCCTGGTGTAGATGAGTGTTCAGCTTTTGCATTCCAACCATTACATAGGCTCTTTCACAGCCACTCCCCTGGGGAAGGAGAATCTGCCCATTCAGATTAAGAGATGCTCTAGCCCTAGGTCATGTCAGCAGGGACCTTTGCTACCTGGGCATTATTTCCCAGGCATTCAGGTATGGCAGCTATCATGGAGCCCCTGGATGAAAGATGTTTCCTATGTTGCCTTCACTTGAGGAATTGATGTTTTCTGAAAGATGGCTGAATTTGACTGACGCGTTCATAATCCATCCAATGGGGGGATTTTCAAATCCAGAGCAGTGAATATATTTGGGTAAACCAAAAGACAGAATTGGAGGCAGTTTGCTATGAAGTAGGAATTCACAAAGTTTCTGTCACTTTATTTCAAGAAAGGTAAATAGAGCATCTAATGAGGAGACTATGGTGAAATTCGAGAAAAGAAAATAAAGCAAGTTGTAGACCTAACTGTGGTTCTGATCTCAGAGACGTTTCTCCAAGGCTCACGATTCCCAAAGTGTGGTCCTGTTAGCATCTTGTTTGACATGCTGGTTCTGAAGCCCGACTGCAGAGCTACTGAAGCCAGCAGGAGCCTAGCAACTTAGGTTTAACCATGTGGTTGTTGTTCACAGAGAAGTTTGAGAGCCTCTTGAGTCCTACTTACTTTATAGGTTGCTGGGACAAAACACCTGACCAAAGCAACTTAAGGGAGAAAGGGTTCGATCTGGTTCACAGTTCTACCATGATGCATTCATTATCGCAGGGAAGGCACCCAGGCAGAAGCACACAGGAAGCTTGCTGGTCACATTGTATCTACATCGAGGTTCTACCTTCTGAAGGGTTAGAACCTTCCTAAACAGTGCCACCTACTGGTTACCGATTGTTCAGATGTATGAACCTAAGGGGAAAAACAACGTTCACCCCACCAGGACTTGTGTAGTGAGATCTCCGAATGAGGGCTGTCGTTCGTGGAGTTTTGCTTTAGCTTTGCCCTTAGACATTAGGGGAAACTCTATCTCATTCATGTATTTGCTCAGTTTAATCTATGTGGAGTTCCAGGTTTTCAAAATACAAAATCTGGAGGTAGATTGTTGAACTGACTTTACCATAATGAGAATACAATTAATGCAACTGAGGAGTTCAATTGACATAAAGTGGGAAACATTGTGTTAGGTGTAGTTTACATCAATAATGTGTATTTTTTAATTAACTGCGTTCATTCATTTAAGGAGCAAAATTAATTTCACCTTTTTCCATTGGGGTGGTCTTCTAAAAATTCCAGCAATTTTGCAATTGCTCTTCTTAATCTTTCTACTCGTCAATTCATCAATTCACCAATTCATTCATTCATCCATCCATTCACTAATTCATCCATCCATCTATCCTTCCATCCATCCATCCACAGAGATGAATTTATTTTGAAATCCTACAATTCCCCTTTCCCCAATCTAGCGTCTTTTTTCTCCCCCTCCGTACTCCATCCTTACTTTCCTTTGTCACATATAAACCTGGTTTGGAGGTTGTTATATTTAATAGTTTACCCCGTGGGAAGTGAACACAAATGAAATGAGCTCAGCTGCTGGATGCATGTGACAAAAACCTTTGCACGGGGACAGAGGATGTCAGATCACGCAGAAGGGGGCCCAGCCATTCACAGGTTTGCACTGCCTAACTTGAGAGGGTGTGTGTGATCTAGAAAAAAAAACACTGCAAAAATTGTTGTCACTATAGGCATATGGTCCAGGTGAGCCTAACTGACTAGATTCTTAGTGTTTTCTCAGACAGGCAGAAGGGGTTGTTTTACAGTACTTGGACACTTTAGCCTGGTGTCTCCCCACCGTGGTGTGTCCTGCTTCTGTGGAAAGTGAGCTCTACCTACAGAATTTCTTATTCGGAAAGGTCATGGCTGGACCCACAAATCTGTAGTTCCAGATGATGCTAGTATGGCTGTGGTTCCACACTTTGTGAAGGACTATGCAATGGAAAGATTTGTATCTGGGAAGAAATGACACACACACACACACACACACACACACACACACACACACACACACACGCAGAGAGAGAGAGAGAGAGAGAGAGATTAAGAGATTAATATGAGGCTCATATAGAAGGTGGTGGATAACCACAGTGTGAACAATATCAATTATTGGACCAACATGAATTTCTATATTATTTTTCTTGTATTGTGGTGAATTGAAGCTAAGCCACTTAAGTAACTTTTCTTCATTTTTAAAAATGAGGAATTTCACAAAGGAAATATTAATGTGTGTGTACTTGTGCTTGTGTATGTGTGTGTGTGCATGTGTTGTGTATGCCTATGCATGTGTGTAACTCTTCACAAACATTCCATTAATGCTATCTACCTTTTAGTTATGCTACCCTCAGTGGGATGCATGAACATATGGAAGGTCTGAGGGGAGAGATACCCAGAGGAGGAAAGAGAAGGAGGAAGAGGAGGAGGAAGAGGAGGAGGAAGAGGAGGAGGAAGAAGATGAAGAAGAAGCACAAGAAGAGGAAGAAGAGGAGGAGAAGGAGGAAGAAGGGGAAGAGGAGGAGGAGGAAGGGGAGGAGGAAGAGGAGGAAGAGGAGGAAGGGGAGGAGGAAGAGGAGGAAGGGGAGGAGGAGGAGGAAGGGGAAGAGGAGGAGGAGGAAGAAGAGGAGGAGGAGGAGGAGTGATTAGAAGGGACTAGGAAGTGAGAAACAAAATAAAACCTACCATTTTGCAACTTTGGCTTTGTTCCAAACTTGTAGATTTTGAAACCCCAGAAAAGCTGGCAACCGGAGTCCCAAAGAAATCTATCTAACCACAAATGAATCTCACTCGCTTTAAATCATCTTTAAGGCTTCTGTTGGCCAAAATGCACCATGTGTTATTCACAAGGGTGATGAAATCTGAAGATTTCCCTAGAAGCTCAAAAGGCACAGCCTCTCAGACAAGATACTGCCTGCTGACTGAACAAGAATGGAGCAATGTGACCGTGACACTCTGGTGGGACTTGCCACCTGTCAGTTACACATAGTGGTACACACAGTGGGGTACCACCACAGCCCCTTTGTGCTCTGGTTTTCAAAGGAAAGCCAAGTGCCAACCGATGCCTTGACAGTGACACAGGGTCCAGTGAAATATCACCAGGGCTCCCAGCAGCCTATCTGGTGGGAGCTGGGGCCACCTGACTGATAGCAAGTTGAGGGGCTAGGTTGACAGATCAAGATGCCGTGAGTGATGTGGACATACAACTGTTATTAGTGAGTTCTCAAAATGGGACGTGTTCAGGTTTTACATCCTAATCATTGTATTAAAACCCATTTATGTTTAGAATTTCTCTAAAAAGAGAAAAATTGGGTGATCAGAGCAATAATAACTAATATCCAGGCTTGCAGAGTAAGAGGTGATGAGGCCAAGGCCAACTTCACTGGAGGAAAGAAAATAAACATTTCTGCAAGTGGGCAAGACCCTCCTATCAGATGCCTCTTCTCTGTGCATCATAGATGGCTGGCAGGGGACTTCAGCCCCGAGGGAAGGAAGACAACAGAGGCTCATACAGAACCCTCCTCAGGTCATGCTTGCACTGGGCGATGAAGCTACTGTTGCAACAAGGAAGTGGTTGGGTACACCTTCCTCCAGACACTATTTCCCCAAATGGACTTTTCTGGAAGACTTCTTATTATCATATTAGGAAAGTCCTTTAAATCTTTGACAAACCTTTCTCTCTAGATCAGTCTACTGCGGTCAACAACAGAGGTTGGTAAAAGTGAAAATTATCCAAGTCCAAGTTTTTAACGGAAAAATGACCCTGTAAAGTTAGGAAGCTTAAGACCTACGATGTCTTTGGTGTTGCCTACCACCCCCTTCTCTGAAGCAGGAAGGGCCCTTCATCTTCCACAGCTTAGTGATGCTGTTTCCCACATCAGTCTATTTTCTTGCACAGGTCCAGCTCTTGGACTCCTGTATGACTGTATCCAGAAACACCCTTTGTTCAAAACTTGACCAGTGCAACCTACCCAGGCCTGGCTAGAGAGAGCAGGGTTGGAAATAGAACCGCCCAGCACTTGGCCAGGAAAGCTGTTCTGAACACTTACAAAAAATGAGTCTGTTTCGTTCCTTTTAGTTTCTTGTTCTTGCAGAGAATAGATGACAAAATCTTTTGAACCATCTGTTACTTATCTGTCTACCCTACTGTAGGTCCCTTTATAGATCTACCTTGATAGATCTCCCATGATCACATATAATGGTCTGTTTAATGAGTATGTAAAATACTATCCACTCCCCAGCTGTTTGCACAAAACGCACATCCTGGTTTTCGATCAGCTCTTTAAATCTTCCATGCATGGGCAGAACTTTTGTCTCTTCTATTTGTTTCTGCATCAGTTGTGTTAAAATATTTTCCTCTGACAGTGGATGTGATATTTCTTCCTGCAGTTTTGTTAAATTTTGTCTTGTGTGGCTCTAGACTAAGTTATGATGGTCACAAAGGTGAGGAGTGTTACATCTTCATGGTACAAGCAGTTTCTCGATCTTTATGTGGTACCCACTGGTACCTCCAATGATGCTTTTTGTGATCGACTCTTCTTGCTCAGCACAGCAACTATTCTCCCGGATGCGTCTAGCAATGGGCATTGTGCTGTGTGCAGGATCAGCAGCAGCTGTGCCTTGTGAAGCTCCACTCGACTTAGTCATCAATGTCACATTCTCCTGGTTTTAGTGTTAAGCTTTTATACTTAAAAAAAAAGATATGGGTGATGATAACAAAGATAACAAATGCTGTCTAAACCCAGACCAAATCATCTTTGTTCTCTTCCTCCTGCTCCTCCTCCTCCTCCTGCTCCTCCTGCTCTCTCTCTCTCCCTCTCCCTCTCCCTCTCCCTCTCCCTCTCTCTCTCTCTCTCTCTCTCTCTCTCTCTCTCTGTGCATGTATTCCTCTGTGTATGTAATGTATACATGATTCCTGTGTGTGTGCATGCATGTATTCCCCCCATGTGTGCATGTGTGCACGTGTGCACGCGCATGCAACGTGAGTAAACCAGAGGTCAATCTTGAGTGTCTCTCTCAGTCATTCTTCAGATACCTAAACCGAAGTCTCTCAACTTCTCAAGTCTAGTGTTCATTTCAAGAGTTCTCATTGTGTTACACGGGATAAACAGCTTGCTGTGGCCACAGTGAAGGATTCCATGTCTCCACGATGATGATGACTAATAGCACTATTTAGGGTAGGTGTTCTTTGAGCTCTTTTAGAAGAGTTAAACAAAATACTATATTTATAATTGACATTTTAGTATATGTGAATTATGACACATTTTGTTTTCAAGAGCTTTGCTGTAGTTTAATGCTGTGTCTCACAATCAAGAATGCCTTAGATGCAATGAAGTTCCATTTAAAAAGTATGTGATGTTTTTCCTTTTGGATAAAATTGTTTACACACCCACTGCATCTTGTATTCACTCATAACAAACGTGACTGCTGAGCCTTGGGCTCTGAGTTCACAGGGGCACAAAGTTGTGAAATATCGTGGCCTCCAAGATTCTAATTAGACACATTACAGACACTTTTCAAACAGGGAAGTGAGTAATAATTTACATTCCCCATTTCCCAAGGGGCTAAGAAAACTCATCCTTCTTGACTCCATTGTCAACCCCTCTGAAATGTAAAAATATACAGGAAAAGAATATGCTGGCTCCACCTTTCTAAACAGTGGCCAGAATCTTACCATGCTTACTTAATACTTAGAAAAATTTAAGTTATTTAGCCAGTGTTTCAAGGAACCGCTGATGTCCGTTATGTATTCCTCTGTGTATGTAATGTATACATGATTCCTGTGTGTGTGTGTGTGTGTGTGTGTGTGTGTGTGTGTGTGTGCGCGCGCGCGCATGTATGTGTTTGTCATGTTGATTATTTCTTTCCAGAATAGAGTGTAAAATTCCATAGTCTGCGGAAGCAGATAGGGAAAAGGAACCATATGAAACTCAGCCAATCTCCCTTACAGTAGACCTCATGGAGTAGCACATGGCTTTCTAAGGGCTGCTTTTCGTTGTGGCTGACAAAGTGTTAGCCACACTGTGTTAGCCATCATGTGTTTAAACCTTCTAGCACTTTCTGATCAAGCTTAGAAAGCATGATGAGTGAGATTTATTCTGAAATGAAGACTTAGGCTGCAATGGCTAACTCCAGACTTGCCCCGTTCTTTTGCAGACAAATGGTTCTCTTGCCTGAACAAACCCCTCAGAACACTAAAACCTCACAAGGAAAGATCTCCACAATTGATTCCACTGTCGTGTACCTCCCCTCACTGAACTTAGTTTTCAACCAAGACAGTCAAGTTGGCATTTTCTACCTCTTGTCTGCTATTTCCTGCCATTGTTGTCCATAATAAAATTTCAGAACTATTGTTTAAATTCCATATATCCTTCTATGCCCATGTCTCTACTCTCTCTGCTTGATCCAATGTCTATCCTTGGACCCATCTAACTTCCTTTGGCATCTATTCTTTTGTTTTATAGTTTTCTGATGAATTTTCCCATAATAGTATATACTGTAATAGAGTATGGTCTGTGTTGTTTATGTGCCAAACCTCATCCCAAACCTGCTGGCCTAAGACTTTTAGGATGAGATTCATGGATATGTGTGCTTTATAAGCTGTCTTCCCCTTTATGAATTTTGGGGACCACTTGTATAAAGTAGATTCCTTACCGTCTTGGTGAGTTACATGTCTCACATGTGAGAAGGAAAACATAGTACATGTTCATGAAGCCTCCCTCAGGCTGACCTGCTTTGCCTCTGCCCAGTACCTACTTTCCCAGACACCTTTTTATTATTTTTGGCTGGTCTTGGTGTCTTTACAGTTTCATTTCTAAAACTGTTTAATACAGGGTAAAATTCATAGTCATAACAGCATGACCATTCCAAAAGGATTCCTGTCTCCTTGGTGTCTTGGGTAGAGTAACACACCTATCCCCTCTGCCTATGTCCACAGCAAGATTTCCAGAAACCAAGGAATAGGGGGAAGGGAATTCTGCAGGTCCAGTGAGCTTAGACTACTTTGGATTATTTGAATGTGCCCAGGTCTGAAAAGCAGACAAATATTTCCTCATGAAGGAAGAGGTAAAAGGCAGGAAAGAAGGAGGGAGACAGCAGGTGAGACACTTATATATAGAATTAAGTATAAAAAAAGCTATGTGACTTCAAGCTTCCAACAGCATTGGGTGGGTGGGTGGGGATTTGAGGCATGAAATGTGTCTCAGTATGATGGGCAAAGGGCAACCTCAGTGACTGAAGACAGTATCTCTCCCAGAGCTGTCAGACTGCACTTGGCTCTCTGATACATGGAGACGTGAGAAAAGTACCAGGTGCTATGTCAAGTTATGGTACCCATGTGAAGGGAAGGCTCTTAGTATTCCGATTCAAATCCCCCCACTTTTGATTTCGATTAAGATCTAAGCAAACACTGTGTGTTTCATTTGGATACTATTCCGAAGCCACTTTTCCCCTTTTTGTGGAATGAACTATTTTATTTCTTATTTAAAAATAATACTTTTACTAATTATTTGAGAATTTCACACAATGTGTTTTTAAAAGACTAATTAAAATTAAAATATAATCACATGTTTTCCTCCCTCCCCTTTCTTTTTCCTCTCTCCAGTCCCTTTTTTTCATGCCCTCTCCTTCCTGTCTCTCAAATTCACGGCCCTTTTTACTGCTACATATATATTCCTAAATATACAATACAACCTGTTCATTCTGGAAAAGGTTACCTGTATGTATATATTTCAGGACTGATTGCTTGATATTGAACAATTAGCTGGGGGCTCCTCCAGGGGGAAGACTATTTCTCCTGCTCTCAGAATTCCTAGTTGTCTGTGGTTCTTTGTCTAGGGCTGAGGCTCTGTGAGATCCTCCCTTCCACATTGGCATGTCCATTGGTATAGTCCTTGTTTAGGTCTTGTTTAAGGAGCCAAATTGATGAGACTTCACAGTTTCTCTGACATTTCTGGGAGACACAACTTCACAGCTCATTTCCTGCTTCCTTGAATCTTAAAATCTCCCCACCTCTCTTCTGAAATGATCCCTGATCACGAGGTGTAGGAATTATGTTGTATCCGTTGGAACCGCCCACCACATGATCACTTGTGTTCTCTGTATTTAAACCAGTTACGTTTTTCTTACATGGTCTCTGTTGTAGCAATAAGTTTCCTTGATGAGGGGTGAGGACTACAGTTACCTGTAGATATAAAGACAAGTATTTAGAATGTAGTTATGGGTTATGCTGATTTAGTAACGTGGGAGTTGTAGGTTCTCCTCTAAGGTCTACGACTTCACTAGCCCCAGGTAGCTGGCTAGGTTGCCAGTACCAGGTTTTCCTTTTGTTGAGCAGTTCTTAGGTCAAACCAAAGAGAACTGTTGGTTACCACAAGGATGTGTGTGCCGCTACTGCACCCTTAGGGTTACTGTGCTGGTCGTTGTTGCCGTGGTCTAAGCATCATAACCGGATAGAACTATTGACTATTTTCTTCCCTTGGAGGCTGGTATGGCAGCTTTTACTAACATAAAGGCTCCATACCTCAGAGAAGAAGATTTCAGGTAAGACCCAGCCTGAGTCCTCCCTTTAGTAATGTGTCTAAAGCAAATGGTATCTTGCAACAGGGACTTAGCTTCTACCTCTGGACGGCAGCCAAGAACAGCATCAACAGATTATGGTTTGAGAGTCTCTTCTGTAACTGGGACCAACGGCTCAAAAGGTGGACTTCTCGTGCATGGTATTTGGGGTTTTGTTAGGTGGTTTATGGCCCTGAAGACAGCATTGTCAGCCCAACTGGGAAATTTTCACGTAAACTCTCTATGTGTATTATATATAGAATGATATGTTTAATATGTAATTTTAGGTAAATAAAAATAATGTGATTCATTATGACTTTTTGATATATCCATATTGTTATCTTCCTGCCTCCATTCCTCCCCTCATTATTTTGAATTGAGGAATTGTTCCTGTTTTGGGTTTTCCCATGTATAGACTGTGGTGCAGGCTGACATGGCCCTCTGTCCCCAGTATTTCTTCATAAGTTGGTGGTGGATTAAGTTGCTCAGGCAGATTCAGGTCTTATTTTTTGACCCCAGATGGCACACACCCCTTCTTCCTGTCTTGCTTTGGGAGGCACCTTACAGCTGGCCAGCTCTTCCTTTGTGGTGATAGGATTGACCCATCCCATGACCCATCCAATGTAGCGTTCCTTGTCAGGTTTTTTTTTTTCATCTAACAGTTCACAGGTGATTATTGCTAGTAATTATTGCTTTGTTTGGTGCTGTAGAGTGACCATATTGTGGCCCTATTCTTTTCTTTTATTCTCTTAGCCTGAATCTTCTAAAATGTGTCATCTAGTCATACAAGGAAGTCAGAATGGTAGCTTGATTCTGGGAAGCCATTAAGGTCATAAAAGTCTGAGGTTTTTTTTGGGGGGGGGCTGGAGGATAGGGGCAGATCATATGTACATTTATGTGTTTGTGTGCTGGGGCATGTTTATATGTGTACATATATTAAGATGTCATATGTCTTCCTCAGTTTCTCTCCACTTTAATTACTGAGGTAGAGTATCTTGATGAGCCTAGGGTTCTCCAGTTTTACTACTCTAGCTAGCAGCTTCCCACCCTCTCTGCCTTCTAAGTTCTGGGATTGCAGCACACTCCCATGCACACTCAGCTTTTATGTAAGTGCTGGGGAAGCTGAGGCCCAGTCCTCAAGCTGGCCTGGCAACTGACTTATTCACTAAGCCATTTCCTCACCCCCAAGTCTGCTACAGAGATAGCGGCTTTCAGGACCTTATTATACAGCCTCAGGCTCTGTATTCAAAATACAGAGAGCATTGCAGGTTTGCCACAAAAATCCCATCCATGAACTTGTACAAAATTCAAGCACATGCTTCAGAGCAAGTCCTCATCAGATATTTGCAAGTGTCAAGTCCTCTGGGACTGGTTCCAAGATGGACTCTCATAGAGAGCTTTAAGGGATGGTGCTGCAACTTTCTTCTCTACAGGGACACTTTGTCTGAGTACATTAGCCATTAGGAAGTTTCCCCACCCTCTGAAGGCCCTCAAGGCCTTTGATGGCTGTCAATCTGTAGCTATGACAATGGACAAGCTCAGCCCAGCTTCTCAGGGGCAGCTCCAAGGCTCTTGTCCAAGGCTTTCCAGGGCTTATAGTCTGTGGCTGGGTTTCTGCTTCCTTCACCAGGAACGTTTTCAACTGTGGGCACCAAGGAACAAGGAAGAGTAAGAGGCAATGGTCCGTTTTCTCTCTCAGCCTGGCTATTAACCTGTTGCTGGAGTGTGCCTGTTAATTAGCAGGGGTTTCTGAGGTCCCATCATCTTCTAAGTCTAAGGGGCACAGCTAAACACATCTGCGGTTTAGTCTGCTTCTGTGACTTTTCAATGTGACAGGCAGAACATTCTACACTCTCAGGACTCCCCTGGAATGGTTGCCCTTTTCCTGGCCTGGTTGAGTGACCATCTGTCTAATCGCTATGACCCTCTCAGGCCTGTTCTGCATAATCGGGGTAGATTAGAAGCTGAATATTTGTCTGGACAATTCTGATCAAACACGTGCCTTTCTTTGATCTTTCAGGCAAAACAAGGTCTTCTTCCTGAATCCGAGCTATATTGACCTTGAGCTGCCTGTTCAGCTTGCAAAGCAGGATTTTCAGGGTTCATTAAAGGCCTTTTCCGAGCTGCACTGGCCTGACAGGACCCTAGACTCTGGGCTTCACTTCATAATGGAAATAACTGTTGGCAAGTGAGGAGACCGACCTGGAAACCTGAACTTCAATGGTGCCAAATCGCTACCTGCCCCTGTCTGCACATTCAGAATCTGGGCTGAGCATTCCCACAGAAGGACAGCATTCCCTCAGAAGCACAGCATTCCCACAGAAGGACAGCTAGAATGCAGGGTCGCCGAGGGCAGGGGCAGGCACCCAGGTGAAAAAACAGTTTTAGGAAAAGCTAGGGGTGGCTAAGTAATCTTTCCATTTTCATACAAAGATAATTAGCTCAGAAATTTTAGCCTGTGTGCTTTAGAGTCCTTAGGTGAATGGTCTTAGCTGTCTGTACCATCTATGGGAGGCTAACATTTCTTCTTGTTTTTCAGGACTGAGAAAAGCTCCTTCAAAACTGTGATTGTGAAGTTGGGGTACATTGAAAAATGCTAAATAAGGTCTACTGCTCTTTTGAACAAGCATAGACCAATAAATTGATTATTACCCCCCCCTCTCTCTGTGTGTGTGTGTGTGTGTGTGTGTGTGTGTGTGTGTATCTGTGTGTTTAGACAAATTTGTTGTCTCATGGTGGCTAGAAGAACATGTGTTTCATTGAATCTTTATCTTTCTGTCTGTCAAGAATCCTTTTAATGAAGTTTCACGGTCTAAGAAATGGGTCATGGCAGCCATCTTTACCTACCACCTCTTACTGACATGCACTGAGTTTAGGGGCCTATGTCACTATCCCCCTATCCTAAATAAAAGGCCAATTTCACTTCAGCAAGCATAGTAAATCCATTTTGCTACCCATTGGGTGACCATGTGAACCTGGGACACCTGCTTAACTTCTTTGCTTTTTTGTCTATGTCTAAACGAAGGAATGGTGTCACCTTCTCAGGACTGAAGCCTTAATAAAATCATGCATATAAAGTGCTCAGCACTGCAGCGGTGACATAGTGAGCACCCAGGAAATATGGACTGAATAGAGAAGGAGCGTTCCCTGACTCCCTCAAAGGGGTGTTTTCATTGTGAAGTGAAGAGTTGTTTCTGTACGTGGGCCATATGGAAGATGCATGCTCAAGGCCTTCAACACCAGAGACACAGACTAAATAACCACTCAGTTCTCCATAACCAGCCATTTAATTAGCTAACCCAACATATTTTATGGTAAAACAAAAGGATACATGATGGAATAGAATATAAAAATCATTTAATTCTTGGCATGCAGGATGCTGCTGCTTTCCCTACCAGCGACACGCTCACAGCAGAGCTTTGGGCAATCAAAATAGAGCAGCTTGGGCCTGGGGTAGACTTGATGGCTCCAGGTTGTCTTGGGGCCTGTGTGAGGCCTGGACAAATCATTTGCTCTCTTCTTTCCCTTGTTATCTATTGGGTTTAATGCCCCACTTTTGCCTCTTGAGTTTACGTTTCGCTTGTCAGTAGAAACATTTAGAGGGAGACGGAATGTATTATTCTATTAGTAACAGGAATTAGCTAGTTTGATTTTATGATCCTATTGTGAGTCTTAGCCACATATAATGTAGTATTTCATGATTGGGGCAGATGTTTTTCCAAAGAACAATATTCCTCTATTTTTATGTTTGTGACTGAATATGGAAGTTGAATTCATGTATGTTTAGTGTTGATTTTATTTCTACACCACATTCTAGCCTAACAATATCTATAATATACATATAGCATATTATGCCATCAATGCTATAGCAATACTATCTTTATATTGACCATGCTATAATACTGTTTTGTAGGTATGGAATTTTAATATATTCTATACGGATATAGATGAATATATTTAAAACTGAAAGAAAGAAGCCCTCTGGAATTTTATTTGGGAGATAAAGGTTTCATAAAATGTAGAAGATCGAACTTGGCCTGATGGAGTTGGAAACACTGAGTATTTGTTAAATATGAGCGGGTCCCTCTATACTTCACAATCTACTTTGTGTTTGAATAGGGCCATGTTAGAAATCATAGCCCTCTGGAAGGGAGGGACACATGTTACTGCTGAACTGAGACAGGAAAGTATTTCCATGGGACAGTCCCTAAGCTCTCCCCCCTCCTGCCTGATAGTAGAAGTTGGGTTCTGAGATGGAGTCACAGGATAAGATCTACGAGGATCTTTGGGAACTGCCTAATGGAAATGTCTTATTCTGTTCGAGTTGTCACAACAGACTGCCTTGGACTGGTGGTTTATAAACAACAGAAATTTATATCTCACAGCTTTGGAGGCCAGGATATCCAGGATCAAGGTACTGTGGGCTTGGTGTCTGGTAAGGGCCTGCTTCCTTCATAGACAAATGTCATTCCTTTGTAACCTTGTATGGTAGAAGGGACAAACAAGTTTACGTGGCTAGAACACTAATTTCATTCACAACCTCTACACACATGACCCAACCGCTTCATATAGCATGCTCCTCATACTATCATCCTGAGGGTTGAGATGTCAACATGTAAATTTTGTGGGGACACAACATTCCCAATCACTGTGAACCACAAGCTTTTCACAGGCAAGGGCTGGATCTAGTTGTTCCTCAAGTCTGTGCATGGGATGCACTTCTGGGTGGGAGACAGCTACAATACGAATACCCTGTGATTGTGATCATCTCTTTCTATATGCCTTTGTCCAGAGCTTCCCTGACACCTTTCTAATATAGCTATGAACAGCTCCTTCAGCTCAATCATGCTACCTAAGGAGACATGTCCCCCTCTATGCACATGCCCCTAACCCAGATCACCACCATAGCTTCTTGACTATCCTCCTTCAACCTCTGTGTCACGGCAGGGAGGATTAGAATGTGGGGACCTAAAGGAGGCCTGCCCTTCCTCAATACCACAATAAGTCTGCTTTGATATACTTGGTAAGAGCTCTCCACATCAGAGGCTTATACTAGTTGTGATTTGAGTAGTTACCTGTGCAAATGTTTGGATGATGTCTGCCCCTCTCCCTGGTTAGAGATGTTTAATTTCCATGCTTCACTATCTTCAAGGTGAGGCCAAGGGGTTGGCACATGCTCACCTTTTTAAAAATACTCTGGTTCGGTAACTATCCAGACTGCTCTGAACATGTCTGACATGTTCCTCCTGCTGGTTCTGGGATAACAGGGTAAGGGTGAATTTCTTTATCTTCATAGTATTGACATTAACAGCAGCAATGACAACAGCTGATTTTTGGACATCTCCACAGTAAATGCTTTCATCCCTTGTCCTATGGCTAATACTTTTACAGAAGTGTTCAGTGACTCGTTTTATGGATGAAATACTGGGGCAGAGAATCTAAGACAATTCCATTAACAAGTGGTAGAGCTAGCACTCATACTTCTTGAAGGCACTACCTTGAGTTCCTAGTCTGAGATTCCCTGGGGCTCGTGGGTTAGTTCTTCCCTTCTCTATCTGTGGAAGAGCTACAGCTGAGCCTGACTGACACCAGAAGTCACCAGACTGCAGCCTAGAGGTTGGATGAATGGAGAGCCTAGGGGTGCTCAGTCAGATGGATGGAGCACCCAGGAACCATGAGGGATGCTCAATGAAAACAGAAACAACCTCTGTGTGATATTTCCGAGTGTGTGAAATGGGCTTCAAAGTCATCCAAGATGACTTTTTCCATTATAAAAATTGTCTTTGAGACTTGGAAAAAGGTTGAGTCCAGCACTGAACATGATTTTACTTTTCTCCTAATTAATTTTGATTTTTGCCAAAGGAATCGACTGTATACCTTTAAACAACACCAACCCCAAAACAGGATGCCTCTGGAGGGAATCATGGGATCAATTTTTCAGCCAGGCAGTATGCAGCTTGGCCTTAAAGGCTTCAAGCTTTTAATTTGCTTATACATGGAGTGGCTTGAGCTCTATACATTACCAAATCAATGCAAATCAGTTTACTTGAAGCTGGTTCAATTTTAAAAGAATTTCATTAACCAGCAATAAAGGGCCCAGCTTAATAGCATTACTATAGGATCTCAAGCTCATCAGGAAGGATTTTTTTCTATAATGATCTTAATATTTATATTAAGGCGTTTTCTCAGGGAAAAGGGGGAGAAACAAGAAAACATCGTTCTTGTTTCTAGAGAAAGATGCTGAAAATAATGCCTTTTATTCACAGAATCTGATGTTGGACCTCCCACTAAATAAATTCTCCTAAATGACAAAGGCCTTGGGGAGGACATGCGTTTCTTTGAATGCCACGTGCCAGTGTGGATGAACCTGTCCCCAAGACACATGATCAGGGCATCATCTGATCTCCACAGAATCACAACCACGCAAAGACAGAAGAGATCTCTGAGGTACTAGATTAAACTACTTCATTTTACAGAGTAGGACATTGTTGACCAAGCAATGTAAACAAAGGTCAGCCATCTGGTTAGGGGGCTGCAAATCAGGCCTGGGCTCCCCGTTCCTTACTCCCCATTGCTGCCTGGTTTACTGGCTCCACTGCACATGGTGGGGTGCTGCATGGGAAGTTATCTCAGGAGGACTTTCAACCAAAAAAGAAATTCCCACAAAATTCAACTATGTGGATGACTATAGAAGACACTGGATTGAGTGAAATACATCAGGCATAATAAACAGATACTGGTCTGGATGCACAAGGTATTTAAAGTAGACAAACTCCCAGAAGGAGAAAGAAAAATGGGGTTGTCTTAGCAGCTACACAGGGGAGGCATGCATGACTGTTCCAGCTCGAAGGTCAGTGACTTCTAGAGATCTTGATGATACTGTGCCTGGTTGCACCACAGGGAGTATGGACCACAATTACCAACTCAATAAGTAGGCAGATGGCATGTTCGGCATCCTAAGCACAATAACACGAAAACATTTTTGAAAAGGGCCATGGGTTGGTTTTCTTGTTACTGTCAACAGACAAAATGTCTGGCAGAATCAGCTTAAGCAGTGAGCCTGATTTTGACTCAGAGTTCCAGAGTGTTCACATAATCCTTCATGGCATGGACAGGCCACAGGCAGTCCATCATGGTATGGAAGTCATGGTGGGTATAGCGGCTGGGTCCATGGCAGTGGGGACATGCTGTGTGGTTTGTTTGTATTTAGGGGCCTCAGGAAGCAGAGACCAAACAAGAATCCTTTTGGAGACAATGGTAGGGTTCTCTCATCTCATCCAGTGGATGGTTGAGGTGCACATGGCCCAAATCTCAGAATCATTGTATGTGGGATGTTCGACCCCTGTGAGTCTCGGTTTTGATGGAACTAATGGTCGTCACCTTGTCCAAGTTAGCTAGACATCATTAGGTGACTTGCTCTGGTTATAAGAATATTCATTCAGGTCAAGGTTCTCTAGTGCTCAGATCTCTGGTGCATAATAAATACATATCTTCTCATTGAATTTTTCCAGTTCCGTTTGACTCAATGTTGTCTCTCGTTTATAGGTAAAGAAATACATTGATGTAGCATAGGAGAAAGATGCTATGCCAGGAAGAAATGGCAAGGGGTTTTCTTAAAATACAGAAGTCACTTTAAAAGATTTGTTTCCTTTTGCCTATGTGTATCCATGTGTGCATGTGAATCTATGTGCTCTGTTTGTGTGCAGTCAAGGTACCCATGGAATCCAGAGAGGGAACCAGAGGCCCTGGAACTTGAGTTGCAGGTGACCATGAGCTGCTTGATGTGGACCTTGGGAACCAAACCCAGGTCCTCTATAAAAGCAGTAAGTGCCCTCAACCATGGAGACATTCTTCTAATCCAATACTACAGAGAAGCTTAGAACTGAACTGTTTCATGGCCAAAGATATTCACTAAAAATAGATACCTAGCTAGCTTTCAATGATTTAGCTTTTTTTTGTTTTTGCTTTTGCAAAGCTAATTTTTAAAGAAAAATAAATGTAAAGAAATGAAACGTATAGAAAAGATATGGAATTACTTGTGAGGTGACAGCTCTTCTAGATGGTGAAATTGGAATTCTTTTGAATCTAGGTTTAAGAGAGACTTTTTGTCCTTTATAGAAAATTAAATGACTATGATTGAAAAAGTATATTAGGGTTCAAAGCTAGGGCTGTCAAGGAGATGCCTGGCCTTCTAACCATAGTTCAGGTGATGAATGTTTCTGAAGGATGATGACGACGATGATGACGAAGACGACTACAATGATGATGACAGTGATGACGACGATGATGACGACGATGACAATAACAATGATGACAGTAGTTCAAAGGCAGAGCCTTTAGTTGTATGTACATGATTTATAGCAGAAAATGTTTTTGGTATGCTTTCATATAGCCACATGGAAAAGGCTGGAAATATAACGTTTTTCGTCACTTTGGATTGGGCTGACATTCAAATGCTGCAGGATTTTGAGGTAAGTGCTGTGGCTTGATCTGTAAAGGAAAGTCTAATGGCAGTCATAACCCGAGTCAGTTCTGGAAATGCAATGGCCTTTGAGCCCCTATCCCAGCACTGGAATGTCACCTTAGGGTTTCTCATAGTCAGCACTTCCGTGCTTTGCTCCTGAAGGTTCCATTCTGCAAGCAATTTGAAATCTGTTATCAGCACACCCGGAAGCAATGGCTCCCTAACCCTGAAGTTGCTGGGTGCCTCCACCCTTTAAGTTGAGGCGCTAATGCAGTGTGGCAGGGAAGGGGCAACAGAGGCCTCTTTAAATCACCTGGGTATCACACACGGGGAGCTGCTGGCTGCTCTCTGGGAGAAGTTTAATGTTGTGGTAAGAAAAATGCTTACACTTCAGAGGAATCACAGAAAACTAGACTTCCACGGCTCAAATGTTTTTATAGTTTCCAAGGCTCTGGTCATGGTTAGGATGTCTTCTTGTCTGTAGCGAGCAGAGAGAATGTAATGGCTAGCACAGGCCATAAGGAAGATCAGCTATATGGGGCCCACTGAGCTTTATTGATTCTTACTTAGCAGATGGGAGAAGCCGTCCCCGCACAGGACAGGTGTACAGGCTGGGTTTCTCAAAAGGAGGGTCTTCTTTCATGAATGAAGGTAGGCAGTACAGGATAGCTCAATGACTGTGCATACTGCAGTGTGACGGACATCTTATTAGAGTTCTTGGAGCTTGGCAAGTAACCATCTAACTATAAGGTATTTAGAATTCATCATACTATAATAAGAGATGGTGTTAATTTACTTCATCTGGCAAACAATTCAGTAATTTCTAATGCCGCTGATAAATATTTTACAAACATTGTCGCAGATGTGACTCATAGTGAGGTATCCTAGGATATCATTATAGAAAAAATGATGCCACAAATCATGAGATGTGAGTGTTTTAAGAAAATAGCTGAGGAGTCTGGAGAGATAGCTCAATGGTTATGAGATTGTGTTGATCTTCTAGAGGACTTGAATTTAGTTCTCAGCATCTGCGTTAGGCAGCTCACAACTGCTTGTAACTCCAGAGAATTTGACACTCTCTTCTGGACTCTGCGGGTACTTGCACTAACATACGCACAAACACACACGTGTGAGCATCATTTAAAAAACAAACAAGAAATCTTTTTTTTTTATTAACTTGAGTATTTCTTATTTACATTTTGAGTGTTATTCCCTTTCCCGGTTTCTGGGCAAACATCCCCCTAATCCCTCCCCCTCCCCTTCTTTATGGGTGTTCCCCTCCCCATCCTCCCCCATTGCCACCCTCCCCCCAACAATCACGTTCACTCGGGGTTCAGTCTTAACAGGACCCAGGGCTTCCCCTTACACTGGTGATCTTACTAGGACATTCATTGCTACCTATGGGGTCAGAGTCCAGGGTCAGTCCATGTATAGTCTTTAGGTAGTGGCTTAGTCCCTGGAAGCTCTGGTTGCTTGGCATTGTTGTTCATATGGGGTCTCGAGCCCCTTCAAGCTTTCCAGTTCTTTCTCTGATTCCTTCAACGGGGGTCCTATTCTCAGTTCAGTGGTTTGCTGCTGGCATTCGCCTATGTATTTGCTGTATTCTGGCTGTGTCTCTCAGGAGCGATCTACATCCGGCTCCTGTCGGCCTGCACTTCTTTACTTCATCCATCTTGTCTAATTGGGTGGCTGTATATGTATGGGCCACATGTGGGGCAGGCTCTGAATGGGTGTTCCTTCTGTCTCTGTTTTAGTCTTTGCCTCTCTATTCCCTACCAAGGGTATTCTTGTTCCCCTTTTAAAGAAGGAGTGAAGCATTCACATTTTGATCATCCATCTTGAGTTTCATGTGTTCTAGGCATCTAGGGTAATTCAAGCATTTGGGCTAATAGCCACTTATCAATGAGTGCATACCATGTGTGTTCTTCTGTGATTGGGTTACCTCACTCAGGATGATATTTTCCAGTTCCAACCATTTGCCTACGAATTTCATAAAGTCGTTGTTTTTGATAGCTGAGTAATATTCCATTGTGTAGATGTACCACATTTTCTGTATCCATTCCTCTGTTGAAGGGCATCTGGGTTCTTTCCAGCTTCTGGCTATTATAAATAAGGCTGCGATGAACATAGTGGAGCACGTGTCTTTTTTATATGTTGGGGCATCTTTTGGGTATATGCCCAAGAGAGGTATAGCTGGGTCCTCAGGCAGTTCAATGTCCAATTTTCTGAGGAACCTCCAGACTGATTTCCAGAATGGTTGTACCAGTCTGCAACCCCACTAACAATGGAGGAGTGTTCCTCTTTCTCCACATTCTCGCCAGCATTTGCTGTCACCTGAGTTTTTGATCTTAGCCATTCTCACTGGTGTGAGGTGAAATCTCAGGGTTGTTTTGATTTGCATTTCCCTTATGACTAAAGATGCTGAACATTTCCTTAAGTGTTTCTCAGCCATTCGGCATTCCTCAGCTGTGAATTCTTTGTTTAGCTCTGAACCCCATTTTTTAAAAGGGTTATTTGTCTCCCTGCGGTCTAACTTCTTGAGTTCTTTGTATATTTTGGATATAAGGCCTCTATCTGTTGTAGGATTGGTAAAGATCTTTTCCCAATCTGTTGGTTGCCGTTTTGTCTTAACCACAGTGTCCTTTGCCTTACAGAAGCTTTGCAGTTTTATGAGATCCCATTTGTCGATTCTTGATCTTAGAGCATAAGCCATTGGTGTTTTGTTCAGGAAATTTTTTCCAGTGCCCATGTGTTCGAGATGCTACCCTAGTTTTTCTTCTATTAGTTTGAGTGTGTCTGGTTTGATGTGGAGGTCCTTGATCCACTTGGACTTAAGCTTTGTACAGGGTGATAAGCATGGATCGATCTGCATTCTTCTACATGTTGACCTCCAGTTGAACCAGCACCATTTCCTGAAAATGCTATCTTTTTTCCATTGGATGGTTTTGGCTCCTTTGTCAAAAATCAAGTGCCAATAGGTGTGTGGGTTCATTTCTGGGTCTTCAATTCTGTTCCACTGGTCTATCTGTCTGTCTCTGTACCAATACCACGCAGCCTCCATCACCATTGCTCTGTAATACTGCTTGAGTTCAGGGATAGTGATTCCCCCTGAAGTCCTTTTCTTGTTGAGGATAGTTTTAGCTATCCTGGGTTTTTTGTTATTCCAGATGAATTTACAAATTGTTCTGTCTAACTCTTTGAAGAATTGGATTGGTATTTTGATGGGGATTGCATTGAATCTGCAGATCGCTTTTGGTAAAATGGCCATTTTTACTATATTAATCCTGCCAATCCATGAGCATGGGAGATCTTTCCATCTTCTGAGGTCTTCTTCAATTTCTTTCTTCAGTGTCTTGAAGTTCTTATTGTACAGATCTTTTACTTGCTTGGTTAAAGTCACACCGAGGTACTTTATATTATTTGGGTCTATTATGAAGGGTGTCGTTTCCCTAATTTCTTTCTCAGCTTGTTTCTCTTTTGTATAGAGGAAGGCTACTGATTTATTTGAGTTAATTTTATACCCAGCCACTTTGCTGAAGTTGTTTATCAGCTTTAGTAGTTCTCTGGTGGAACTTTTGGGATCACTTAAATATACTATCATATCATCTGCAAATAGTGATATTTTGACTTCTTCTTTACCGATCTGTATCCCCTTGATTTCCTTTTGTTGTCTGATTGCTCTGGCTAGAACTTCAAGAACTATATTGAATAAGTAGGGAGAGAGTGGGCAGCCTTGTCTAGTCCCTGATTGTAGTGGGATTGTTTCAAGTTTCTCTCCATTTAGTTTAATGTTAGCAACTGGTTTGCTGTATATGGCTTTTACTTTGTTTAGGTATGGGCCTCAAAAAAGAAATCTTAAAACAGGAGCATTGCCTTGCCCTGGACTAATCGCTGTCCACCCTACCTGCTCTTGGGGGCTGGAGGTGAGGTGGCACAGAATCAATGACACAGCCTCTGGGAGCAGGTGAGAAACACTGCAGCAAGTTCATCTGAACGCTGCTACAAGTTCCTTTAATGCCCTCCACCCGCGCCCCATTGGTCCCAAGAAAGCATCTCTTCTAAACAGCAGTTCCCGATTGGCTGGCATTGTCTGTGTCTCAGGCAGTCCTCAATTAGGTCCTCCTGAAGAAGATGCCTTTGTGGCTGCATGCCCCCCCCCAGCATTTGCATAGAGGGGGCCCCTCCATTCCTCCTGCACAGAAGGTCAATGACTGATTCCAAAACTAAATTGAATTGATCAAAATGAGATAATTTCACCCTTGCCTGGAATTTCCAGGGGTGATGAGTCCTGCATGTTGCCAGGTTCACAGGTTCCACATTGTTGTACAGGACCCCTTCTCAGGCATGCTATGTCACAAGCAATATTCCAGTCATCTTCCTAGGCCCAGTTCATGAATATCAACCAAGTCTCAGAGTTGTGAGCAGAAGAATCAATATGGCCGTTCATAGCAGCTAAGAGTTCTATGCTCTTAGTCTAGTGGTGTGTGAATCTTGCTTTGCTTTGCTTATTATTCAGAGGTATTATATCATATCTTTGAAGGAGACTTGTGAGCCACTGTTTTGGCAAGTGGGAACAGCTCACAAAGACAGAACCGCCTCTTTGGCACAGTTATCTTTAAGCTGGAGCCAAGGCAAACTTCCCCAGATTCACGGCTGCTTTCTGGGACTGGGCTTTCGGTATCAGCAAGGCCAATGCACAGTAGGCTCTAAAGCACTGATTTATTTTATTCTCCTCGTCTCAAGGTGAGAACCTTTGCAAAGGTGAGGACCCTGGGTTGGAGCAAAGGTGGGAAGTGGGATGGAGGGTCCCACCCACAGTTTCCATACTGGAACTGGTGAAGCCATGTTAAGTGTTGAGGGAGAGGCTAGGACAGATGACGACACAAGAGATAAGAACAAGAGTCAAGGACAAAGTTAGAGGGGGCAGGGATGTTTTGAATCCAGGGAGTTGTGGCATGAGTAGGTGCCTGGTGTCATCCTTAGGATAAGAGCAGTTTCTTGTACACTTTTTTTTTGCATTATTTTTGTGCCATTTTTATGTGGTATCAATTAGAGCATGATAACAGTGAAAACTGACCAGTGATACCATCCTGAGATACATATACTTTCCCTTTTTATTTTCAACACCTGCTTAATATTAAAGCCCACATTCTCCAACATCTTGATGTCCACGTCCTGGGTACTCAATAAGTACTGAAATAGGTTGCACTGAGCTGCTCATTGAAAACAACATGCTCCAATCACCTTGTCTACAAGAATCCCAGCCTTCAGGAGGACTTTCCTCTCTGAGCCCCATGTTTGCTTTCTGCAATTGTAAGGAGTACGTACATGTGTCCGAGAATTGATTCTAGTCATTGCCCACTACCGTGGCGGGTACCTGAGCCGAAGTGCACTTCTGCTGCCCCAAACTATTGTACCAGGGGCACACATGGCCATGGAGGTGCCGATGGAACTAAGTGGAGGTTGACATCTCTCGAAGAGGCGACTGGACTGGGTTTGAGAACAGTTATGTGGTTTGAAGTACAGAGAATCCTATCACTGGCTGACTGCAGAATCAAACAGCACTCCACCTTTCTGTGTCTCAACTTCTTCATCTAGGAAGAGGGTGGTGCTAGCATCTTCTGTGTGGGATCGTTGGGCTCAAATGAGTTCATGCAGGGAAGCTTTTTGAGTCTTGACATCATTACACACATTCAAAGTGTTGAGGCACAAGGCTGCTTGGGCCGGGCAGGGCAAGCATCACAGGTAGATGCCTGCAGAGACTGCGGGACATTCAGGCTATTCAGTGACCTCTGCATGACAGAAGGTAAGCAGCTCAGAGACACACGTCCCCCCCCCCCCCCCCCAGAGTGGCATTATGATCAGAGTTCCTGACAGGACATGATGTCTCTCTGGTCCTGTTTCTTCAGTCCCTGGATGACTTGGACTCGCAGACGCTGTTCCCACAAGGAAACCAAGACGCCGAGCATTGGTGGGAAAAGCGCAAATTGTCAAAGGGGCATTTGGAGCATTTGACCTCCCAGCTCCTGATGGCTTTTCCTGTTATTTGTACAGCTGAGTCAGAGGTTCCAGGAGGGTGAGGCAATTCTGGGGGTTGGAGTATTGGAGGAGGGGAGAGATCTCAGGGAGAAGGAGGAAAGAAAGAATTGGAGAGAATGTTCCCTGAGAGCCATCAATTGATTCAGTGGCATTGGCAAAGCAATTCCAATTTACCGGACACGTTATATGGACTTCCCAGTACTTTGACAAAAGGAGGCCCTGTCCATAGAATTCTGGCACGTTTTACTCCTGAGTTTAGCCAAAATTTGAAAGTTTAAAGACACGGGAAAGTCACTTGAGAGAGCACAAAGTGCTGAGGATGTAACTGAGCTATGCTTCTGAGCCTCTCTTCTGCTTTTTAAAGTTAACTTTATTGTCAATACAAACCACTAGTAGAAACACAGTCCATTCAAGTGCGTGGGGTGTCAGCCTCAGGGCTGGTCTGGCCCTTTCTGCCTTAAAACCCCCAGGGGTCTCCTAGTGGACTGAAGGCTGAGGTTAACGGAATCTCACTCTTTTATTCCTTGTCTGACCAGGCTTCTTATGTTAAAGATTAAGAAGAAAAGTTCCGTGGCAGCTTCAGATCTCATTCCATGCTTTAATATATCATCGGTGGACATTTCTCAACTTCTAGTGCTTCACGGTAGTAGAGTTTGTTTCCAGTGGTCGTTGACAGCACGAGGTACGGATATGTATTAGTTCACTCAAGTATTAATCTCCACTGTGTTAGGGCTCTGTAGAGGAACAGAAGCGATAGAACAAACGCGTGCTATAATAAGGATTCATTAGGTTGGTGTCTTAGTTACTACTGTTGCATTGCTGTGAAGGGACATGATGCCAAAGATGTGTGTGTGTGTGTGTGTGTGTGTGTGTGTGTGTGTGTGTGTGTGTGTGTACATATATATGTATGTATAGGTATAGGTATAGATATATACAATTTAATTGGGGGCTTGCTTATAGTTCAGAAGGTGAGTACATGATCGTCATTGTGGAAAGCATGGTTCCAGATGCCAGAGCAGTAGCTGAGAGCTGCATCCTGCTTCTCAGGCAGGAGGCAAAGAGTGAACGTGAACTTATGCCTAGCATAAGCTTCTGAAACCTCAAAGCCACTTTCGGTGCCATACCTCCTCCAACAAGCCCACATCTCCTAACCCTTCCTAAACAGTCTGCCAACTGGGAAATAAACATTCAAATCTATGAGCCTAAGGGAGCCATTCTCATTCAAACCACCGCAGGTGGCTCAGACTATATGGGCTGGGTAATTGAACAATGGCTGGCGTTGTATTGGAGAGGCTGAGAACTCAGTGCCAAGAGTACGCCTCCGTTGAAGACCTATAGCATCTCTGGAGAACTGCTGGCCTTCAGTCTACTTCAGGGGGCTGAAGAATCTGGGTTCTAGCAGCAGTGAAGGAGGGCAGAGGCACTTTCCAGGCAAGAGGGAAGACGGGCAGGTGACAGGTAACAGGTGACACAGGGAGGTGACAGATGACACAAGCAGGTGACAGGTGACATGGACAGGTAACAGGTGACACAGGCAGGTGACAGGTGACACAGGCAGGTGACAGATGACACAGGCAGGTAACAGGTGACACAGGCAGGTAACAGGTGACACAGGCAGGTGACAGGTGACACAGGCAGGTGACAGTTGACACAGGCAGGTGACAGGTGACACGGGCAGGTAACAGGTGACACAGGCAGGTGACAGGTGACACAGGCAGGTGACAGGTAACACGGGCAGGTGACTGCAGCACTGCCTTTCCCTTCTCCATTGTTCTACAGTGTCAAACACGGAATCTCAGTAATTTTACTCTCCCTGTTGCTGAAACCCTTCCTCTTCCCAGCAAGTCCTTCTGCTATTTTCACATCTTCTTTCTGTGTGTGATTCCCTGAGTTTAATTAGAATCAGTTGCATGAGCATGAGCTTGGGGCTATTTACTGAAGTACAGGCAACTTACCAGTGGCTGCACCGTCCTTTCCCTCAGCAACCCTTAGCTTCCGGGCCACTCTCCTGTTCACGATAAACTCATTTTCCTTTTTATTTATTTTTCTCTTTACAGTAGCAGGTTTCTTGCTATGGTCCATGAGTGCCTCAGCCATGGGCTCTTGACCAGGTTTGCAGTACTAAGCATACGTTCTCTCCTGTGGAGAAGGCATACAATCTAGGCAGAAAGCAGTGATTACCCATGTAACAGTCCTGTCAGAGGACATATCTTGTCTGGCAGGTCTACAAGTGGGTAAGACTGTCAGTGACTTCTCTCTCCCAGCAGTCTGAACAGTACCTGGAGAACTCGATAGCAGGATGAAAGCAGATCTAGCTTTATTTGACAAAGACACCAAGATGTGCAATGTCTTAAACAATGGAGTCTTACCATCAAGTTCTGGTGATCAACCCAGATCAATAGAGACAGCCTGTATTGTTTTGAGAGAGGTTCTAGAGGCTCCCTTCAGACTTCTTTATATCTGTGATGCTGCCACTCTGAGGGGGGGTGATTTCTTGCTTTAGTTAGTCCTTTTAGGAAATGTCTTCATGGACCTGCCCAGAGGTGTACTTCTTAGTTGGTTGCAGATCCAACCAAGATGAGTCATCACAAGCATCTTCTGTTTGAATCCCTCTTTTTTCTCTCTCTCTCTTTTTTTTTTTTGGCAATTTAGGCAGTGCATTATTGAAAGAGCACAGCATGGTGCGTTGATATCGCATTTTATGGTTGAGGAAACAAAGACTCTGTGAGAATGGGAGATTTGGTGAAGGGCACAGGGTAGGTGGAAGAGGCAAGGATCCGATGTAAGCTGGCCACCTCCCAGCTCACAATCGGTCCCTTCACTCCTTGGTGCCCAACTTTTCAACAAATGTGTTCTGTATCAACACCATGAGAGACCCACTGTTCCTAGCCGCCACACCAGCCCAGGGACCCATCACCCCTGAAAGATCCCAGTAGAAGCTCCTCACCCATCTCCCATCTACGTGGCTTCTGTCAAGTCTGGAGCCGCACAGAAGCCATAATAAGTGATTTTTCAATACTGCTTAAAAACCTCATACACGGCAACAGGAAAGAATTTCCAAAGTGGAATTTTTCTTTCTCCCTCTTTTTTATCTTAATTATTTTATTAATTTACATTCCAAATGTTGTCCCACCTCCTGGTTCCCCCTCATAGAGTTCTCCCTCCCTCCCCTTCACCTCTGAGAGGGTTCCCTCCCCTAAGCATCCCCTCTGTGTGGGGCATCAAGTCTCTACAGGATTAGGTGCATCCTCTCCCAGTGAGGCCAAACACGGCAGCCCTCTGCTATATGTGTGCTGGGGGCCTTGGACCAGCCCTTAAATGCTCTTTGGTTGGTGGCTTAGTCTCTGGGAGCTTCCAGGGGTCCAGGTTAGTTGACATGATTGGTCTTCCTCTGGGGCTGCAATCCTCTTGAGTTCCTTTGATCTTTCCCCTAACTCTGGGGGTCCCAGACCTCAGTCCAGTGGGTGGCTGTATCTGTATCTGTCTCAGTCAGCTGCTGATAGAGCCTCTCAGAGGACACTCACACTAGGTTCCTGTAACAGGAAAGAATTTTTAGATTCGTATCATATATTCATCCTAAGATATAACCACAGACATTTGGCTGTGCTTGTTTTTGAATACATTTCCACTTAGCTCCTCTATCCATCTCTCTATCCATTGTAAGGCTTGAATTTTCAAGTAAGTTACAGAAAGCAACACTTTTAACATAAACTGATATTTGCTTTTATAATTCTATAGCTTATATGAAGAGTTCAACACACAAATTGACTTTCCTTGTGATATCTTTCAGTCTCTCCCAGCAGCTTGTTTACTTGTGCTCAGATGTCTAACATTTGTATAAGGGCTCCTGTCACTCTGTACACATCTCTGCTGGCCCTCTACCCTGGCTGTATCAACTATGGCTGCCCTTAGGCCAGAAATGCCAAACATTTCCACTAGACACACTGACTCTGAGGACTGAGGGGCTCTCTGTGCCATCAGTAAAATCTGGGATTGATTTGTACTGCCTGCTATGGTAGTCTCAGTGCATTTGAAGATAGAGAACAGTCACAGGCTCAGGAAAAGTGTTTCACTCTTGCTTTAGATGCCTGCTCCTCTGTGCAGGCTGCATGGTCTCATGGTCAAGTTATGTTAATGTATGGAGAACATTTTGCTCCCCCTCCCACTTGGGGCTGCCCTTTATCACCAAATGGGGGTGATCGTGGTCCCTTATCTCACAGGGTCTGGGCCTGTGGCTCTTCTCTATCTCCCCAATTCCTCTGATGGTCAGATGAGCCAACCTTCAACAGATCCCTCACTTGCATGATCTGAAGCTCACATTCCCATCTGGAAGGATGTGCTAGGAATGAGTTCATGAAGGTTAGGGGGAATATGGGTTATCACAAAGCCTTCCTACTGGGTGATGTGCTTGATCCTTATGGTTCTGGTGGTAGAAGATCTGCTTTGTCACCCTCTGACTGAGACCTGTGTAGTGCGTTCTAGGAGAAACATCTCAGGTCCAGCCTATAGCTCACACAACACACTTTTGTGAGGTCATAGTTCCTAGTCTTGGATCTCTTTCTCCTTCCTGCTTAGAACCCAAACTAAAAAAAGCAATTCTGTGCATTTCTTTCTTAGACTATCTTTGAGGTAAGTATTTATGCTGTGTTTCTAGATGAGGATCTGAGTCTTGCATGTGGTACACTCATGGGTCACGTGTGACTCAATTTTGTGTCAGATTCAGGTTTTCATAGGTCAGTATTCAACCACTGCATTAGAATGACTTATCTGAATATAAAGGCTAGGAAGAGGACAAAACAAACAAACAACAAGCTAAAAGAAAGCAAAAACACAGAAGGAGGAGGCTCTGCAATGCTGACCCTTCCCTTTCTCCTCAACACTGTGCTTTTTTCTAGAGACTCTAGCATGGTGAGCATCCTGGAAGGACATCTGCATTGCCTCTAGTAGACCTCATCCCTTGATGTCCTGCAAGGAAAAAGTGTTATTCCAACTTTCCATGAAGTCTAATTCTTAAAAAAAATGAATGACATGTTATGTGTGTGTGCCTACAGATGATCACAGGCCACTGTTCATAGGTGAAGGCAGAAGGGACAACTTGCTAGACTCACTTCTCCCCTTCAATCTGTGGGTCATTGAGTTGGTAGCAAGTTTCTGTCCCCGCAGAGCCATCTCATCAGCCCACGAGAAGTCTAAGCCTTACCATAGTTTCATTCTTGTGTATCCTTCACATGCCTTCCAACCACAGGCAGTTCTCCCATCCTCTAACATCCCACAGCTAATGATTTCATCTAAGTTAGTCTTAATATATGATGATTGTAGGATGATGTCATTTTGCAGGTGAAGGCAGATACAAGATAGAGCGAGGCCTGCCATTGGACAAGAAGGAAGGGTGAGTGGGAGAAGAGTTGTATAGAGGAGGCAGAGACGGGAGCAAGAGAGAGGCAGCCAAGAGAACATGGAGGCATATGTTAAGATTCCTCTCTGTACATTTACATGCTGTTATGAATATTCTGAAGGGATGAATGTATACTGGGCTTTGTATGGCTAGGTGGGCAATTATATCTTATCAGTTGGATCAGAGGTTATTGTGTTGTGTTCTTTCGTGTGGTGATTTAATTGAGTTCAAGAGAGTGTGTGGTGGCTGGAGACACTGGACCGCCACGAAATTGGGATGTGTATGTCTGGCATGGTGGCAACCTGCCTTGGGAATTTAGATGGGTAGAGAGATTGTTGCCAGGCTCAGAGAGTAGCCATCAGCAGTGTGATATGGGATGGAGCTAAGTGGGTGAGAGGCTTTGCTGACTGAGATGAAAATATCAAATAGATGTCTTGGGGCACTATGGTGCCAGATCTAGTGTGGGATAAAAGAAAACACTTTATAATTTTATAGCAACAGATGATTTGTGTCACATTGTATGTCTCCCACCAAACTGGAAGTCAACCTTATCTCCACATCTCCAATATGTACCAAGCACGGTGCTCATTTCTGAGAAGAGAGATAAGCAATATATGATTCCCAGAACCAACAAGCTCCAGTCTGATGGGGCCAGGTAGATGTGGTAAAATACAGAGTAAGTATAACAATAGAAAGAAGCAGAGAGGGTTAGGGTTGGGGCTGAGGATGGCGGGAGTCCCCAAGCTCAGAAATAGCTTTGAAGAAGAGGTGATTGTGAACTGAGGATTTGAAGCACTGGGCAGACGAGACACTAGAGAACATGGCCATCAGAAGGAGAGGTTTGTATGGGACCCAATGTGGGAGCGACGAGAGCTCAGAATACACAAGAGAAGCATGAACCAGGGAAGCAAGGGATAGAAAGATCTGGAAGAGGTGGGCTAAGAAGGCCAAGAGACAAAGTAGGTGCTGGGTGAGTACCTTCTGTGTGAGAAAATACACTGTCATTGCTGTTCCTTTACAAGACAAGTGGAGGCTCTGCTGTGGACACTGCTACAGCTCTGCTTTGTGCACGTCTCTCTTCCAGGCCTGCCTATGCCTTCCATCATTGGGAATGAATGCTCACAAATGCTGGGGAAGGAGGTAAAGGCAGAGAGTTGAGGGCGGGAGCTACTGTTCTGTGATTGAGATTACGCACTGCGCTGTCATTTAGTGAGTCTGTCTCTTTCCTAACTTCAGAGCCTTTCACTAGAGCCTCTGAAAATGTTCTCCACCCATGGCGTCTCCTCATTTACTTACTGCCTGGCAGAGAGGCTGTGTTTCCTAGTTTGGGCTTAGAAATACCATGAGCCACAGCTGCAGTTACAGGGCAGACAGTAGTCTTCTTCTGTCTTGTACATGATGGTAAGCTGTGATCAGAGGCTCATGGCAGTGCTCCTCCTGTGCAGATGATTGATAACCCCATGCTTTGTGATAAAGAATGTGTTTGCCTATTCTGAGATAGGATCTCGTGAATCCCAGGTTGAACTTCTTATCTCCTGCCTCGACCTCTGAGTGCTTAGATTATGTTTTCCACCATGTTTGTTTTATGTGGTTCCGGGGATCAAATTCAGGACTTCCTGCTTGCTGAGCAAACATTCTACCAGTTGAATTACACCCACAGCCCCAGTTGTTATTCCTTCTATGAGATAAAACAAATGCCTGCTATGCTATTATTAATTGCTTACTTCTTTACAGCATTACACTGGCCCCTGCTATTTCATACATTTCATAGAGGAGGAAATTAGATGCAAATAAAATAATATATCAGATTTGTATCCTTGAGAGAAGCACAGTCTAACTGACCTCCCTTCAATGATGGGAATGTTCTGCCGTCTACAATGCCCAGCACATGTGGTGACTGGAAACCTGAGTGCGGTACAGTAATAACCCCCAATGATGAACCTGTGTCTATGTTTTGCTGCAAAGTCAAGTGGATGTTGTAGGCATGATGAAGGGACTTTGAGATATAGATGACTCTGGATTATCTGCATGGGCTCAGTGTGACAAGAAGAGAGTACTGGAGAAAGCCAGGGAAATTTATTTGAATGTGCTGCACTGTTAGCTTTGAAGGTAGAGGAAGGAAACATCGGCCCAGGGAAGCAGGCAGCCTTAAAGCAAAAGTGAGGACCCATATTTTCACCTGGGGCCTCCTGAAGGACATAAACCTCCTAATACCAGAGTTTAGCCTATTTTGCTGCAGTTCCATTTTCTGACCCACGGAACTGTACAATGCTAGACTTGTGGGGTTTTTTTTAAAGGTTTTTTTTCAGTTCTTTGATAATTTTATGGTCAAACAACATGTTTTGTTCATATTCGTCTCCTAACTCTTTCCAGATCCATCTCCCTTTCCCACCCACCCCCAGTGTTGTGTCCATTTAAAAACTTAAACATATCAAAATCAACTTGTGCTTGCCGGGCCAGTCTGTAGTATAGCCCATGGCTCCCTATATAATTCTCAGCTCTTTAATTGTGATTTTCTCCTGCTGCTAGCTTTTGATAGATTTGTTCTTTTTCTTTTCCTCTTCCTCTTCCTTTTCCTCTTCTCCCCCTCTACCTCCTCCTCTTCTTCTTCCTCCTCTTCCTCCTCCTCTTCCTCCTCTTTTTCTCTTTTTTCTTCTAAGTTTCATTTTTCTGGTTCTTTACTCCATTCAGTTAGGCTTCTGCTTTGAGATCCTTGTCATCTGTTACTTCCTCTTACTCCTTTTGTGTAACTCGGGATCCAACTCTGGGTGTCATGGATGCTAGAAGCCCCGTAACACATTGTAATGCTAGCTGTTGCCCCTAGCACTCTTTCTTTCAAAGGTATTCAAAACTTAAAAAAAAACCTTCAGGCATGCTTTCCTTCTTGCTGAGTGGGCCTTAGGTCCACTTAGAGAGCAGTTGGTTACTTCCGGGGCATGCGTGCCATTACCACACTCTTAGGGCACCTTCTGATATCATCAACACTAGTCCTCAGGAAGGAGGCTCTCAGGTCAGTTCTAACTTAGGGGGTCTCTGACCCCTGTGCCTGAAGTACATCGTATCTAATAATAAGGACTTTGCTTGCACCTCTGAGGAGCCACTATGGGCAATAGTATTAGCCTGTAATGGTTTAGAAGTCTCTCCTGACCAACCAGTCAAAAGAGGGCTTCTCATGCCTAATTTTTTTTAAATGAACTTTGGGTTTTGGAAGAAGCATTGTAATTTTAGATGGGAAATTTTCATTAAAATATATTATATTGACTTATGTGTATTATATATTGACTTATGTGTTATATACCCACATGGTATACTTTATGTGTGCCATTTTTAGGTAATTAATAATAGTATGATTTCTCATCATTTTCAGACATCTTTACTGTTGTTTTACCTTCTCCTTCCTTCTGTGTTTATCCTCCTCTCCCCCTTCTCCATTTTGTGAGGTCATGGATCTTGGAGGAAAGCCTACAGTTGCCGCTGTTTTACTAAACTGGCATAATCACACTGCAGTCTAAATATTTGTCTTATACCCACAGAAAAATGTAGTCTTCATCTCTCATCAAGGAAATTTCTTTTTGCAACAAGCAGAGACCATTATGGAAAATCACTACTAATCAAAATGCAAAGTTATGGAACATAGTCCCAACAGATACCTCTACAACATAATTCCTGAACCTGGGGCTCAAAGATCACTGAAGATGTGGAGACAGACAGACAGATTTAAGGTCAGGGGATCAGGGAGTTTGCTGCAAGTATGTATCTCTGAGAAATGGCAGAAGCTACAGCCATAAGGTCTCAACAACAACGCTGCCTAGCCATAAGTGAACAAGGACTATACCAACAGACATGGTAATGTGTGTGGTTGTGAGGAAGCCCATGAGGCCTCAACCCTACAGAAAGAACTAAGGCAACTAAGGACTGCGGAGTGTGGGAGAGACAGTCTTCTTCTCCTGAGAAGAGCACATTAGCTGATTATCCAATACCAAATGGTCAGCTCAGAAAACATAAAACAAGTAACATTATACAGACTGACCAAGTTGTACTTATGTACTTAGGAATATATATGGATGCATGTGTGTTATAGCAATTATTGAGAAAAGAGGCCATGAATTTGACAGAAGAGCAAGGAGGAGTTTGTGGGAGGGTTCAGAAGAAAGCAAGGGAAGAGGTGAGTGTGGTACACACATTATTTTAAAAAACAAACGAAGTCATTTTACAAATCATATTTAATGCATACGGGATGGTTTGTTTGCATGTATGTCTGTGCACCATGTGTATGCCTGAGGAGGCCAGAAGAGGGTGTCAGATCCCAAGATCTGGAGTTAGGATGGTTGTGAACCCCCATGTGGGTGCTGAGGATAGAGTCCAGGAGGTTTGTAAGAGCAGCCAGTGCTCTTAACTGCTGAGCTGTCTCTCTTGCCTCTCTGTCTTCCTTGCAGATACATGTTTCCCAATTGGCAGTGCTTTTGTGTTTCATTTTCCTTTGTTACAAGAAATGTCTTTCCCTTAGGATTTTGTCTTCCCCCTATTGGTTGTTGAGGAGTAATTTAAAATCTCTCAGATTTGTGAATGTTTCAGTTTTTCTTCTGCTGTTTCATTTTAACTTTCACTATGATTGAACAAATTACTCTGTATGCTTTCAATCTTTTAGAATGTATCATAATATGACCTAAGATGTGAAGCAAGGCCTGTTTTAAAGTTACTGTTAAACACACAGTTTTATTATAAACCAGAAAAAAAGTCCAAATCAAAGAGTTGAGAAAATGTTAATTAAATACTTTAAGAATTACTGAAAGAATAGATTTTAAAGTTGAAAAGTAAAAAGAAATCCCAGATGAAAAACACCACTGACTTTATGCAAAAAGTTTTAACTGCTGTTAAAACGATGAACATAATAAAATGCAAAGTCAAAAAAGTTTTTCCATTTCATTGACAAGAGTTTAATCTCCTTTTCATACAAAAGATCCCCTTGAAGTTTAAAAGTAAGAAAATATGGGTTGGGGTTGTAATTCAGGGCTTGGTGTACAAGAGGTCTTGTGTTCAATGCCTACCACAGTAGGCAAAAGTAAAGTAAATAATTATATTAAAAAATTCCTTGCCAGGGCAGTCATTATTGCAGTTTGCAGGGTTCACGTTGGGTATGAATGGTCATTGCTTTTCTCTTCTGATAATGTGTTAGGAGTCACCAGCTATTTTCTGAGAATCTAAAGCTCACTCCATGAGATGGTGAAACCTATTCCTGGCACTGTTAACTCGGCCAAGAATCTATGGCAAGATAAGTACCAGCCCTAGGGGAGAAACTAATGCTATTGTTCTGCGAAATGGACTCCTGCTGACTTATTGTTACACCCACAGAACAGCATCTCTCTTGACCCTTGTTAGAGAAGCTTCTTACCTTAGATGACAATTTACACAGAGACCCTCAGCTGCTCAACATGTAGAGAATCAAAGACTACAGAGCATTCATTCCGAAAGGGGATAAACAAATCATACCCCTTCCTGAAAGGCACAGGGATCTTTAAGGAAGAGGGAGTAAAATAGGGAGGCAAAGATTAAAACAGAGGCAGAAGGAACACCCATTCTGAACCTCCCCCACTTGTGGCCCATACATGTACAGCCACCCAATTAGACAAGATGGATGAAGCAAAGAAGTGCAGGATGACAGGAACCGGATGTAGATCTCTCCTGAGAGACACAGCCAGAATACAGCAAATACATAGGCGAATGCCAGCTGCAAACCACTGAACTGAGAACGGGACCCCTGTTGAAGGAATCAGAGAAAGGACTGGAAGAGCTTGAAGGGGCTTGAGACCCCTTATGAACAACAATGTCAAGCAACCAGAGCTTCCAGGGACTAAGCCACTACCCAAAGACTATACATGGACTGACCCTGGGCTCCAACCTCATAGGTAGCAATGAATATCCTAGTAAGAGCAACAGTGGAAGGGGAAGCCCTTGGTCCTGCCAAGACTGAACCCCCAGTGAACGTGATTGTTGGGGGGAGGGTGGTAATGGGGGAGGATGAGAAGGGGAACACCCATATAGAAGGGGAGTGGTAGGGGTTAGGGGGATGTTGGCCCGGAAACCAGGAAAGGGAATAACAATCAAAATGTAAATAAGAAACACTCAAGTTAATAAAGAAAAACAAACAAACAAACAAACAAAAAAAGAGAGACTCTGAGGACCTGAGGTGCTGAATAACTTCAAGGGAACAGCGTTTTCCAGTCACAGCAGAGCAGTTGCTCCTGTGAATATGCAGTGATTATGACAGCTACACAAGACTTAAGCAAACTCAGGACAGACAAAAACCTTAGCATGGATGTGGGGGAGACGAACACAAGATCCCATTACCAGTTGAGGAGCTACTTGGCATGTGATTACTGCTAGGAGAGGGAAAATCCATTTTCTCTAATGATATGACCTCTGGTTGGTTGATCACACTGCAGGGTAGGCCCCACTCCAAAGAGTAGATGGGCAACGGACACCTAATCCGTGCTGGGAGGCAGATAGAGAAGGAGATAAGAAAGGGGATTGAATATGATCAAAATAGATTGCATGAACTTCTCAAAGGGATAATAAAATATTATTCTTTAGAAGATAAAATATCAAAACTCATCAGTACTACATATCAAATGGCAGATGATATTTCTCTAGATAGGAACTACAGCTAATACATTTAGTAGATATTCAATTTTATTTCATATCAGAAATTAAGATTAAGTGAAACATGAACAAGAGACCTCTCGGGCGTTTTTAATGAATGTATCAAAAGTTATAGAGATAAGGTAAATTATGCCAATGTTCACTGCTGATCTTCCCATAAAATGGTGTGCCTAAATCTAGAAAAGCTGGGCTATGTTGGTTTTGTCTTATTTATGTGAGCAACTGTGAGGGTGACTATTGTGGCTTTTCTCCATCTAGCATTCATGGGTATGGCATTATCTCAACACACAGCTTCCATTACTGCCTTCATAGGCAGAAAGAGCATGGCAGAGAGTCCTGTCTTGGGTATCTTAGGCACATGCCATTTCTGTTCATAGCTCATCCACTATTTCCAGTCACATGAGTCCAGGCTCATTACAAGAGGGTTGGGAATGTCGAAAAGCTTACTAAGTATTCAGCAAAGCCTTCCTGCAACAAATTCAGGCTGTACCTGACATATGACACAGCCCTTTTGAAGCATAAATTTAATCAAATATAATTACAGTTTCATTTCCTGGTAGGTATTTTTAGCAAGTGACAAAATGGTAAAGTCTAAATATATGAAAAAGATTTTCATGCCATAGTGTCATTATGACTATCTAGGAAGTGGTGACCCAGCGGCTTATTATGTACAAAGCATTGAATTTCATCCAGTGTGCAAAACTACATGTGAAGCAAGGAATTGCACTTGGTGTATAGAACCATAGTCCATAGTACATGCGGTGATGGATTTTACACGATGTACACCCCATATCGCTACTGTGTATGAGATGATGCAGTTAATGTGGTCTACAGGACCCATTGCCTTGCTCTAGGCAAGGCAGTGGATTTTGCAAGCCTGCAGAGGTAAATTTATATGCGTAAAACACAGCTTCACGTCAATCACACAGGATCTGTTAGGACTGACCCTACCACCTATTTACTTATGTGTATTATAGCTGACAGTCTGGGGACCAGTGTGATCCACTGAGCATGCTTTGTTTGACCTACACAGTGTTTCAGAAGTGTGAAAGTAATAATCAGCCTCTGAGTATTCAATCTTGGGAGATTTCACATGCATTTGCTTACACATATATATCTAGATAGCAGGCTTTCCCCAAACTTGCTCTTGCTAGATTGGGTAGGCTTGCTCCCTGCTATTTCAGTGACCTGCCATTGCCCTCGAAAGCAACTTCAGTATGGCTAAGTCTTCCAATGACTTGCCAGTTTCTTTCCACTTCCCTAGCAGGGCCTCTGAGAATCAGATCTTTGTATCTCCGGGGAAGGTTCCGAGGCTGGAAAGTCTACATTTTCTCTCTCCACTGTGGAGCACAGTCTCTGTCTCTTGGGTCACCTCTTGTGTTGGGACCCCCAGGTAAATGGCAGCTGATTGACCTTCTTCTGGCAGACACAAGTGGGTGCTAATGAATGGGCGAATGTGTTGCCCTTATACTCGATAATGAGGTGACTAGCCCTCACCTCTTCTCTCCCTGTTGCATAGGCAACACAGAGACCCCAGTTCAGAAGTTCTAAGAGTTCACAGAGGCTTAGACAGTATTCCAAGGTGCCAACCTCTTACAGCAGGTGCTACAGTTGAGAATGTATTTCAATAACACTTTGAGACATTTGACACTTCCTACACAAGCGGAGAGCTTGTGATAGGATAGTCATGTGTCCTCTGTCTCAGTCATCTATCTCTCCAGAAAACCTTTGCTTAATGTCTCCTAGTTAATGTTTGAACCTTTTATGGACTGTGGTATTCACAAGACTGAAAAGGGCAGCTTCAATTTACTAGGGAGAAAACTGGGCTTAGGGGAGTCAAATGATTGGTCCACAGTCACATGAGTGGGCGATAAATTCAAACTAAGACCATTACAGTGAACAATGTTGTCCTGGCAAATCTCTCTCTCTAGCAGAGGCTGTTTGGGGTGTGATTGTTACTAATCCATTCTTAGTTTCAGTTGACATTCCTATCCCCATGCCAGTTTTTTGGATGCTGGGTCAACAGTACTCAAGGGAACACATTGCTCAGACAATTACTCTGACACAACCTGAGGTTGTGGATCGGTCTATGCTGTAGTAATAATAGGAAAGCCTTTAAAATGTGCTGAGTAGGATGCCTCATGGACATGACCGATTTTTCTCTGCACTCACATTCCAGTTCAATTCTCAGGTCTTTGGGATCTCTATAGCTTGGGGATTTTTGCAGGAAAGTGAACAGATTATGAAATCCATGCTTCCTTTCATATTTCATAGCAGCTTATGGCAGAATTGGCTACAGTTAGGAAGATGGGGTGGAGGAAACAGAGCTTAAATGTAAAGACAGATGAGAAAAAGAGACTCTGTGGTTCCTATACACAAATCACCCAGGATTCTTTCCCACCCTGTGTCTGCCCCTGGGAAAGTGCTGGGATTTATAGGAGATAACTTTGTGGGTTCCCATTTCTGTGTAAGACTGGAAACTGGGCATCAGTCATGAAGAGCGCTCTGGATAGAGTGGCCTCCATGGTGGTTAAGGGACAATTTTTGCAGTCCAAAGGATCAGAGTCTTATTATTAGGATGGAGAACACACATTGTGTCTCTTTTTTCCCCCCTTAAAACACTCAGATTAAAGAACACTTGCTACTTCTTTGCCTTCTTAAATCAAAGTAACATTTCTCTGGGTGGCTAGCCTCTTGTTCTCTTCCAAGCTGTGCTCTTTGGACAATGGACTCCCCTACTCCCACCTCTGCAGCCCGTGACTCCCACCCCTGCACTCCCTACTCCTGCCCCCGCACTTCTAGACTTCCCACCCCTGACCTTGGTACCTTGGACTTGGTAACTAGCAGATTTCATGCCTGGTGATCCTGAATTCAAGCTGCTGCCCCTGCTATCCTTTATTCCAAAAGAGATTCTCTGTTTTCTGGTCGTTAGTCTTTCAAGAACGGGGAGAGACCTTCCCAGAGCCTTCATCCTCAAATTGAGCACCCTGAGGTCTGACACTTTCTGAATCATCAAGCACAGGGGCAGTCACATCGACGGTGGACTAGGGAACATTTGAATGGTGAATATGTCTAACTCATCGTTAGTGGACGTACTGAAGGGTGTGAGGCTTCGTGGGGACGCAGGTTGACACGCATGCTCCATGCCAGTGCCTCTTATGGATTGTCCAGTACAGAGCAGGGCTGTTTCTGAACCAGAAGTGAAAACCATCAAGACAATTTGAGGGGCATAGTGACAAGGATATCTAAGAGGAGAGTTAGTGTTAGGCTGCCTAGGCTACTCCCTCACTCCCCGCCCCCCCTGACCCCCCATGCCTAGGCTACCCCTCAGCAGGGTGACTTATGTCTGAGGATCACAGTTTTGAGACTTTGGCAATCAATAGGTCCAGGAGAAGGGAAAATAGCTCTAAAAGGCAGAACAGAAGGCAAGAGATGCAGGACTGCAGGGCTGGAGAAACTGGGGCCACTGCCTTCCAAATTGGTATTCTAAAACTCGGGTGGCAGAGGCCCTTCAGTGCAGGTTGCACGGGTCTCTCTCTGCCTGGGCTCTCACTGCTTGGCAGACCTCAAACTTCAATGATGCCTGAAGTTCTGCCCCAGACCATGATGGAGACCATGTCCCCTCCCTTTCTGTTTAAAACAGCCGCGATGGGAGAGTATCAGAGGGCTATCTCCTCAGAGCATTTGTTTTCTCTTTGTGTGGGAGAACAGCTAGCAGCCTTCCAGCCAGCGCTCTGTTCTCTCCCCGCCCCCAGCTCACCAGGTCCATCCAGGAAGGCAGCGCTGCTGACTTTCCATCAAATTCTCTCCTGCTTGTTTCCCTCACCTTTTCTCTTTCTTAATCTTCCCATGTCTCCTAAAAGGATTAATTAGAAAGATGTGAGCAGGGGTTGGGACGTCAGAAAACAATCGTCACTTTCCTATCTGACCTCTCTCACCAGCTGCAGAATTAACAAATTGAATGTCCTCAGCAGGCAGGGGTGGCACATGATACCGAGTTCATTAGGAGCCTCGCTGGGGCCGAGTGCGCAGACCGCTTTAAACAACTCTCGCTGATTAAATTCCTTCCAGGCACTCCCGCCAGATGCTGTTAGAAAATACTCACATCCAAGAGGTTTTTAATTTTTTTTTAAACATGTGCCAATTATTTCCCTGCTATCTGCAGGTGCTGGCAAGCGTCACAGGCCGGCCTGGCCGGGCTGTCTACAGGCTTATCCACCCGGCGCCTGCTTGGGGGGCTCACGTCTGCAAGAATGGGATCCCAGGGGCTCTTCTCTAGGCTGTCAAAACTCTCCAGCCACCCTGCCTGGCTGGCCTTCTCTGCCCCCAACCCCCGCCCCAGCCAGCGCCTCGCCCTCTGAAGCTCACAGCTCTCTCAAATGTTCCTAGGTGGCAACACAGATCCGGTGACCTGCTAGAAGTGGGGCCCCAGAGGGCAGGCATGCAGTAATGTTGGGCTGAAGCCAACTGCCTTCCATCCAGGCTGGGCTTCAGCCCTGAGCCAAACAAGGACATATAATTGCCCCCTCCGTGAGCAGGGCTGCATACTTGGCGTTTGTTCACAGGCATCCCTAGCAGAGGTTCCAGAATGTACTTCCCTCAGACTCCTCTACTCCAGCAGTCTCAAATACTTAGCTTATTCCTCAATCAATGCTTAATTAATTCTCATCAAATTAATAGATGCCACTTAGCCACCAAAAGCACGGACTCATAATATGAACCACATCGTTTAGCTTTGCTCATATTTTTAATGAAGGTAAAGCAGCTTTTGACTGATAACAAACTGATTATTCTGTAACCAACCTTTCTCCTCTGTCCTTTATACTTAAGGGATGGTGGCCTTGTACCGCTGCTACCAGTCCTCAGAAGGACGTCTTTCTTGGTTGTTTGCTGAGTCCCTGCCTACATCTTTAGAATTCACTTTTTGGTTCAACATGGCTCTTGTTCTTAGCCTTGGTGAGCATCTCGTCTTCTAGACTGGTGTTACTCCCATAGGCACTAAAAGTTCATCTTTACCCAGTTCATGGAGCCTTTTCTCTCCCTGGATGGTTACTGATCCAAAACTGGCTGGCGGGCACCCTCTCCTTGCTGATTTACCTGTGTCTATTTTCTCTGAACTGAACTAAGAGCTTCCCTAAACCAAACATTAATTAACACCCAGGCATTACAAAAGACTGCAAAGAAGATTGCAACAACCAGGGAAGGGCAGGGAGGAGGCATTGTCTTGGATTCAGGGACCTTCTCATGCCTTTGGATGCCCATGAAGAGACTGGGGCCAGATTGGTACAAGAGAAGTTAGGACTTTGATCTAAAGGTTCTTGCCATGCCCCCTCAATCCCTGAAGCCCCCAATAAAAAATTACAGTGTGAATCTGAGAAAACTACGAACAAAAAAAGCGAGTAACAAAAAAAATAGAAAAGGAACATGTTTAATTCTGGGAGATCTGTTACCAATCACAAGACCAGCAGCTAAAGCTCCAAGAGAGAAGACCAACTCAGCACCATCTTACAAATGGCCCCATCCCCAAGTCTCAAGGGCAAGGATTACAGAAAGAAGCAGTTCTCACCATCCTCTGAATCTCTAGAGCTTCTGGAGTTTCCGCTGGACCCAGGCTGGTCCCTGACAAACACTTGTTACGTGCCTTTCTTCAGAACATCTTCATCTGCTCTATTCAGAGGCCATGTTCCCAAGAGCGCAGAGGGAATGGAGACAGACCGCTTCATCTGGGCTTATTCTGTGCATAAAGATTAGCATCAGACGCAGGTGGACTTATGGATAAAAGGTACTGTAGACTAAGATTTTTTCAAACCCTATTTTATTTAGGGTTCTTAGACACTTTAACCTCCCTTCTAGTCCACTGACAAAAGGTAGGGGAGAAAGATGGTTTATAGGACAATGGGGTTGTAGATCTGTGTAGAAGTAGGTTTTGGGGGGTAGTTCCAATCTTCATTGTCAAGATATCAGTAGTCCAGTCTAATAGCAAACACAAAACACGAATTAGTAGCAATGGCTTGATCCAGCCAAAACTGCAGTGCTCCAGTGAATTGGCACAAGTCAATGGAAGCAGCAAGAATCAGATGGATTGCCACAAGGAGTTCTTTTGTGCATTTCTCTCTATAAAGTGAAGACCAGCAAAGACTCACAAAGCATGGCAAGGCTAGTGAAGACCAGAAGAGCATTGCAAGGTGTAGCAATGCAAGGACATCCTCTCACTGTCTATGGGGTTTTATTTAAATTCTTTCTAAACATCATGCGCCCTCTCAAGCATCAGCTCCAGCAAAACAGACACAAGACAGCTTCCAAAAAACATTACGTGACACAATTGAGTTTCCAAAGAAACCAGAAATTTCCATTTCCGGGTGTAATCCTTCATGCCCTTAAGCTGAAAACAAGAGGATACCCCACCACCACCCATGTTCGGAGAGCCTGAGACTGGGGAAAGGGAACTCCAAACCTTAAGCCTGACAGCATCAAAGCCAAGACAAAGGGTGGGTATTGATTCCCATGAGTGACTGATTGTCAACTCCAAATCTTAGAATAGTAGCACTAACTCCAGAAGTGCCACAATGAGGACTTCTACAAAGTTCAGGGTTGAATAGAGATCTCCTAATAGATTAAAATGGCCATGAAAAGGATAATATGAATTCTGTGGAACGAAGACTTTACCTGTTGGTTCCTGGTTTTTGAGCCATTACGTAATCAGAGAAAGACTCCAAGGAGAAACCTTCTTAATGTATAGAGTATGAAGGGGTCAGTATGCCTTTTATGAGATAGGAACAGGAAGCTCCAAAATCAGCAGAATAGTCTGTGAGGCGGCCATTGTGTCAAAGTGTCTACCTGAAAAAAAAAAAAAAGCAAAGTGATTCTAAATACAGAGGAAAAATTTAATCCAGTTGAGGACAGGAAAGAAAAGAGTAGATACTGCAGGGAATTGTCCCAGTAATGACGTGAGGAAGCTGAAGCAAAGCCTTCCCAAACATGAAGAGAGCACTCAAAATGTTAAGCTGGTGATAGATGGTGGATTGCCAGCCTGGAGTACAGGTAACAAACTGGAGAAACTTCTCTGTCAGGATACTGGCTTAAACACTGAAAAACTAGCAAATTATATTTCACAGAACAATAAATGTGACCTGTAATAAGAAAACCAGGGCTAAGGTATATAGTGTTCATTAGTAATGCTACAGAATTCCCAACAAAGGGAGTAGTTTGGTGACCGAAATAAGCAGATTAAAAATAAAAATATTATACCAATATATGTTTTTTAAAATATTTGGCTAAATCCAATACTCTTATGCTCCATATCCAGTCAGAGTTTTTCAGGTAAGATATATATGTTTTCTTTCAAAGTTTTTTTTTTTTTTTTTGGAGCTGGGGACCGAACCCAGGGCCTTGAGCTTCCTAGGCAAGCGCTCTATCACTGAGCTAAATCCCCAACCCCAAGTTATTTCTTTTTAATTTGTCTTGTGGTACTATGATTTTAGGTCAATAAAACCAGTAAATATGAAACTCTTCCTTAGCCCCCTTCACTTCCACCAAAAGAGTCTCTTGATTGGTTTAAAGGCTCTGATTGCCTCCTAGAAGGTTTTCCCTGGTCCTTCTGTAGTCTAGGCATCTGGTCTCCAGAATTCACTGGTCTGCAGCTGCACAGTAGTCCCTCTGGTAGGTGAAGCAGTCGCTTTGTAGATCAGGCGCTAGGTTTCATTGTATGGAGCCACAGTTCATGATTCATTTCATGATTGGACCAAGGTTGGTTCTTTCACCGTCTTCTGTGACCATGAGTTGACAATGCCGTGGTGGCCATGAGGGGGTTGTAGTAAAGTGATTAGTCTTGACTATGTAGACATGGAACCTCAGGACCTCACATGGAGGCTGATCTTAGCTCTCAAATCTCCCAGTGAAGGTTAAGATTTATGTGACATTGAATAGCTGAGGAACTTCCTTGGCCTAACCCAAACAGCTCATTCTTACATACTGCTTTATTTGTTTGTTTGTTTTTTGTTTGTTTTTTTCACTTGCTATTCATGCCACCTACAATGTTTGCACTAACCTTAACATCTGAGAGAGAGAGAGAGAGATTTCATTCTCTTAGAATAGCATAAGTTATTCCCAATTATCTTTTTATCTTTGCAGGGCATCGCCACTGTTTAACCGTGAGCATGCTTGACCTCTCGAACATATACCACAAGCTGGTAAAAGCCCACGAAGCTCTCAGTCACATCTTCAGATTTGGCTACAGTGCAGCCTTTAGAACTTTACCCAGCTTGTTTCTTCTACCAGAATACACAGGAAGATGTTGCTGTAAAAATAGACTTTAAAGGGTCATTTCTTATGATGTCAGAACGCCATTGCCTTCTGTTGGGAGGACATGGCACCTGTCCTAGTCTAGAGAAAATGCCCACGGCATTTGTGTGAATAGCTGAGGTTCGTGAGAATAGTGAACAAGAAGGACCGTGGATCTGGGAGTCAGGAAATCGAGGTTTGATTCTGAAAAGTCTTGTATCTTGATATAAAGTTCTTGATTAGGTCTGGGGCTCTGGTATCTTCGTGTATTATAGGGAAACACTGGATTAAATGTCATTTTTTGGTCTGAAATTCATGTTACTTTAATCAGTTGAGTCTTCTCAGTTATTTAAACCCAAGAACTAGCCAAGATAAGGAATAGAAAGCTTTCTAAAGTATATTAGTTAGTTAGCTAGCCCTTTGATGACAGAGAAACTGATAGTCACATCAGTTGAATAGTCTGTCCCATCCACAGAGCGATTTGTGAAACTCTAAAGCTTATATTTTATATGCTGTGAAATACATCTATTAAGATGAAGCATTTAGACTCTATTTGTACTGGACTGATTATCCTACCTTGATTTCTAGGGTTACAGTATGGAGGTCCATTGGTCATATTGTAGCTAGTCAGATGCCAGTTATTGGAGTCCACACTGCACGGAGAATTTATCTTACCACTTGTATGCAGTAGCTCAGTACAATCCATTCGGTTCTTGCTTACCACATCCCTGCACCATCCTAGGAGTTTGCTCTCACTGGAGAGCAGAGAGGATCACTTAGAAGGTTTCTGTTTAGAAAATCATTAGCAGGATCATCCTTGTGACAATAAGAAGTGTCACTTTGCCCCAAGGAGATGTGACCACAGTTGTTCCCAGACCCAGAAGGTTTTCTGAAGGGCAGTTGCTTCTCCAGTAGCTTCAATCTGCCATTCAGCCTCCTGAGAGCAACCTGGAGGGATTTCTTGTCCTTCTAACTCTGATTTGTCTAGAAGTGTCCTGGGACTAGCTTTTCAGCTAGATTTTAGCACCTCTTGCTCTGGCTTCAGCTGGACCAAAGGGTAAAGATAATCGAGCTGCTAAGAGTATTTCACCTGCACACACTTAAAATAATCCAGGCTTCTTGGGGGAGATCAGGGTGAGCCCCATGTAAGTTGCACTTGGAGGGTAAGTGGTGTTGAATCCTGTCATCTTTCTTCAATTTTGCACAGAGGCCATCACATCGACTCTCGGCTCTGACTGGGGTGTCGAACCATGGAAAATTAAGCAAAGGTGATGTGGGTTTTTTATGTTTTAACACTTTAAAATGCTTAATTATCCTGTGCTACATAAAATTGGCTCTAAGGTTAAACAGATGTTAAAAAACTCCAACTCTGAGGTTGCCAGGTCACAAACAGAAGTAGACAGGTAAAGAGGAGGCCATCTTTGGTGTGCTTATGGAATACTCCTTAGACAGCTGAAAAGACAGAATTGCCAATAGGGTGCAGGCTGGATGTGGAAGTTGCTCCAATACCCATGGTTTTAAGAGTAGGAACCTCTGCATTCTTGAGGAAACAAGCAAAAGCTGCTACCAGGAACATAGATTTCACAGCATCTGTGGATTGGTTGTACATATGTGTTTGTGCATTGTATTGTGTTCTCTAAAGTTCTTGTGACTTTAAAAGACAATAATCCAGGCTTGGATTATTTGTATTTTAAATATTAAATTTACAGCAATAGAATTGCTATAATTATTAAATATTAAATTTACAGTAATATTAAATTTACAGCAATGGAAAGACAATGTCTGTCAGAGAGAAGTGGAAAAAGAAGCTGAAGGATATATTTTGTGGAGACAAGGAGGAGATGTTCACTCCAGAAATAGGAGGGTTGGCAATTTCCAGTGCTGCTGTGAGGTCTGGTAAACGGTTGGAAACCTTTAGGACAATCAGGCCATTAGGCGAGAGAGAGAGAGAGAGAGAGAGAGAGAGAGAGAGAGAGAGAGAGAGAGAGAGAGAGAGAGCGCAACTAGGATGCCTAAGAACCGAGAACCCAGTGGGCATTGCAGGCTAGAGCATGCCATGCTGACCAAGCTCATAAAATAATATAATCCGTTTATAAGAGGAAGTGACGTGCTGGGAGCACAGGAGTGCCAGTGCAGGATTACTTGTCAGGAGAGACACAACACATGAAAGAACCATGGAGATGGTGACAAGAGAGTGCCCAAGGAATGGTTTTTAGAAGATGAGGGCTTGCTGGCTGAAGGTACAGGGGTTGTGCAGGAGAGTTGACTGGACTATGGCAAGCCAAAGAGGAGATGTGATGGCACCCTTGCACATTGCAATGAGGGTAGCCAGGAAAGACGAACAGCATTTATCTCTTCGTTTGCCAAGTATGGAGGCTGATACTGTGTGTCTGAAACCACCAAGGGCAGAGGTGAAGCTGCAGGCCTTGGCATTGGCTATCTTGGTCACCAGTCTGGGACTGGAAAAGGTGTAACACTAGTGTGGTGGGCTGTGAAAGACTTGGTGATGTCCCTGAATCACTCTGATTGGGCAGCACAACCATCAGTCCCCTCTCCAGTGCCTAGCTTCCAAGGGCCAGGACAGAACGTTTGGAATGCTCGTGTGTCCCCCACACCACTTCCCCATGCCCCTTTTCCTGATGTGATTAGCCAGGACCTGTGCCTTTAAGGAGTGCCCCCTTCCTCCGCCCTCCCCCCTTCAATTACAGCACTAATTTCAGTAATGGAGCATTAATAGAGTAATGGGTGAGTGAGGCTGGCCTGAAGGAACTGTGGAGCTCAGCACAAATTGAGTAAATAAACCATATATTAGATTTCTAAACAATACTTTTAGTCCAGTCTCCAGGGAAAGAGTCGTCAAGACTTACTTAAGTCTTCCCTGCAAAGTGTATGTAAAAGAAGTCTCTCTATGGGCCTGGGTTGTTTGCAGAAGCAGAAAATATTTCTCTCTCTCTCAGAGTCCGCATCTCAGGGGATGGGGGACTGCAAAGCAGCTACTGCCCCCACAGGTTCCCTTTCTCATTATTTCCCCATTTCTCTTAACTCTGACAGACGTGTCTGAGGTGGAAATCACCAAGGTGTGTCCCTTCTGGGGAACCAAGAAGGGTGAGCATTCAGATGTGTCCTAGGAAATGCTGGCTAAGGGAGTTTGTGGGGATCAATGGGAACCAGGCAAGTGCAGGAGCCAGGAAGGGGAGGAAGTTTGAGGGGAACGAGGGGAGATTATTAGAAGATGGGGTTATAATGGGATGTTGATCCCAATGTTTGATGGGGTTCCCCTGCAAAGTTCCTCCAATCCAGCCTGGACTACATGGTGAGTCCAGCTTAAGTTAAAGTGAGACCCAGTCTCAAAACAAAACAAAAACCCAAAAAAGAAAAACAAACAAACAAAAAACAACTAAAGCCTGTCTCTATTGTGTTAAAGAGCACTAGACAGATGAAAGATGTGGGTGTCAGGAGCGGGAGGAGATGATCTAGGCATTCTTACTCATTAGCTTCAAGACCTTGGGTAAATAATATAGTTTCACAATGCCTCGGCTTTCCTGTCTGTAAAATGGGAAGAGGTCTTTCTGCTTGATCCCCGAGGACTATTGTGAGGAACAAAGTGGATTTGTGTTCCAGATGATGGGAGTCCAGGTTGAGATGATCACTGCAACTTAATTAGAGCTAGGATCATCTTGGAAACACACCTCTGGCAGTGTCGGTAAGAATCTTTGTAGAAATGTTGAACTGAAGAAGGAAACCTCACTCTGAATGTGGCTGGCACTATCCAGTGATTGATATTCTGACCAAGCAGGAAAGATAAAGCAAGTTGATCACCTATTTCTCTCTGCTTCCTGAGCATGGCTGTGGTGTGAGCAGCTGCTGTAACTCTCCTAATTCTGTGCACGCCCTGCCAGGATAGACCATAGTTCAGACCGAGAGCAAACGAACGTTTCTTCCTGTTACATTGCTTTTACTGGGATTTTTTAAACTAATGAAAAAAGTACACACTGTAGTGGTAGATTCATACTTTGGGTTTCTGTAACATGTGACTAGAACCCAGCCCTATCTGCTGAGGGGAAGGAGAAGGATGGTGGCAGGAAGTCCTTGAAATATTAGTCTAGGGTCCTGTCTTAAGTACGATTCAATTTCTGTGAAGAAGCACCATGACAAAGGTAACTTATAGAAGAATGCATTTAACTGGGGACTTGCTTATGGTTTCAGAGAGCCAGTCCCTGACCATCGTGGTAGAGAGCATAGTGAAGGCAGGTCAGCATAGTGCTGGAGCGGTTTCTGACAGCTTACATTTATCTGTAAGCAGCAGGCAGAGGAAGACAGGGAAAGGAAGACAGAGAGACAAACACAGGGAGACAGAAATAAAGGGAGAGGGAGCCTGGTACAGGCTTTTGAAATCTCTAGTGACAAGCTTCTGCCACAAGACCATGTCTCTAATCTATCCTAAGCAAGTGCATCAACTGGGAACCAAACCTTTAAATATATGAAGGTAGAGGGTTCACTCTCATTCAGAGCACCACAGATCATCAGATGTAAGCACATGTTTTGTCTGCTTCATGTCCATGGTGATAATAAACCCTGAAACTCTGAGACAGCACGTCAGTGTAGAGGCTAAAATCATCAGTCTTGGTTCTGTTTTCTGCTATGGTTCAAGCACTGAATATGTACTGAGGGCCAAGACATGACGACTCATTGTTCCACAAAGGGGTTCCTGCCTGAATAAGGACTTACCGACAGGGCTGTGCCCGGCGATGATGGGGAGTCTTCAGCCAAGGAACTGGTCACTGTGTCACTCTCCTAAGTTTCCACAGGTTGCTTCTTGTAACTTCTCAATCTTAACTTGTTAAGAACTTGGGTTTTGATTTTCAAGTTGGATTATGACCTTGACCTTCTACCTCCTGGCTTTGTGACCATGTATGATTTCCTTCTTACCACTGAGCAGCAGTTTCTTGTAAACAAATGTTTGAGGTGCTATACTTTTAAAAATGTAATATTTTTTATCAATTCTTTGAGAAGTCCATGTAACGTATTCTGATTGTATTTACTACCCTACCACTTGTTCCCATAGATCCTCTCAGATCTACCTTCCCACCTCTCACCTGCTCCCAATTTCCTATCCTCACTATTATTATTATTATTATTATTATTATTATTATTATTATTATTATTAAAATAACCCACATACTCCAAGTCATGATACCCATACTTTCATGGATGTAGGGACACCTATGGGAGTATGGTCCACATGCCAGGGGCTACACTCTTGAAGAAAACTATCTTTCTCCTAGGAGCCATCCACTGTCAATGTCTGCTTATTAGGAATAATGGCTTGTGAGCCTGTCCCTGGGCTATGCTACATTGTTGACTGGCTTGATTTTGTGCTTGTTTTGTGCTGGTAGTTTCAGCTGCTATGAGCTCCTGTGTGTAGCAGTCTCATCACGTCTAGAAAACATGGTTTTGCTTTGTTCCTCCCCCACCTCTGGCTTCTACAATCTTTGCACTCTCTACTCATCTGTGATGAATGCATTTGTGATTGAGCACTCCATTAACACTTATTTTTTTGCATTTTTAACCAGGGTGAGTTTCTATGTTAACCATTGTCCACCACAAAGAAACTTCTCTGATGAAGTCCTAAAGATACAAAATTTGAGGGCAGATTGATTCTATGTTTAGCAGAGTCTTGGGAGTGGGTTCAACCTGGGGCCTGTGATCTCCTCAGCCTTGGGCTCTTGGCCCTATTTATAGTATCAAACATGTTTTTTCTGTAGAAAAGACTTAAATGTGACCAGAAAACAGTTGACTAATACCTTAACATTTATACCACTATTACACAGTCATTCATATAATCTGTAATTTACATAGAAAGATAAACTTTAAACACACACACACACCTGAACTTGAGTCTAGTTAAGACATAACAGGACTAGACCTGTTCAGCCTCTAGACCTGGCTTGGGCTCCTCTCTCTTACTCGTGATTCCTTACCACTGGTGGTCATAAAGTCTAATTTATGGAGAAAAAATGTGTTGGTCAGCTGGCCATTAGTGTAACAATTCTATAGATTGACTCACCATAAGTTACAGTGCACTGGCAGTGCTTATTGGTCCCACTGTTTTTACTCTTGGTGAGGCAGTACATCATATTTTAGAAGTAAAAGGTAGGAAGAGAAGAGTATCGCAGTACCCTTTGAGGGTGATCCCTCAGTGATCTAAGGAACTCCTAATGGGTCTCATTGCTTAAAGACTCTACAAGATTGTAGCCAAACCTTTACCTTACCAGCCTTTTGGAGGCACTGCAGATGCAGACTGTAGAAGATAATAAACCATTTTCCTTTTAGTGGCTAGCTTAGATGGGTCCTTAGCAGGCTAGCCTGTGCTACATAGTGAGTCCCAGGTCAGACAGTCAGTATCTCAGATCCTTAGACTGAACATAACCATGACCTGGAAGACACTTAACATGTTCAAGTCCTTAGCCTGTGGGCTGTTTTTGCCCTGGGCAAGCAATGCAACCTGGGATTCTTCTCAAGTCATGTAATGTATGAAATAGAAAACTTCAGAATAAATCATAAGCAGTAGATAGTATGCAGCACAATTAGAATTTTAATGTTATACTCAAAATTGCCTCTTAGAATGAAAATATCAAGTTTATACAAACTGGAAATAACATACTCTATATGTAACCATGAGCAACATGGTTTTTGACAATGTTTATAAATTATTTCAGAGATTTTTAGGAGCAGACACATGAAGCACTATTTTAGTGATATCTTACACTCTAATTCTGTATCGTCTGTCTGTTGAGGAGACAGAAGTACCCTGGGATGATTTGAGCATGGCTACCGAGGCACTTTTGGAGTACTGTTTGAAAATGTCTGGACTAGGCAGTGTCTGAGACATCAACAAGAACATGTATCTAGTTCCATGGACTAAAACCTAAATTACCTGAGGGGAAGCCTTCCATTCATGGGGTTGTGGTACAACTGGTGTTAGATAAAAGTGGTAAGCTGGAGGATGGGACTATCATGGGCTGCCAGTTTTCAGCCAAGGGTCCTAGAGCATCCCACAATGCTACCCAAGGCTCAGACATCTCACTCACTGTCAGTCCTTGCCAGACATGTCTCCTGCCTGTAGCTCTGGTTTCATCTGGTGGCTCCATTCCTGCTCCTCCCTTCACCTTCAGAATTGGATGCCAGCTGTAATGTTTCCACTTGACTGTGGTCATTGAGTGTCAGCTTCAAATATGTTCTTCGAAGAGGGAGGGATTACACTGCATGTCTGAGGCAGTAGGGTTTATCATGTTCTTTTCTTCACATCATGGGGTTTACTGCACTGTTGTTGGGAAGGTAGCAAACAAGTTAGCCACAAGTTAAACAGAAAATCTCTTGTCATTTTAGTCATTCCAGGCACTAGCAGATGGACACAAGGACAGGCCATAGCCATCTGAGGTATTGGTGTTGAGGCTGAATGTTGAAATCTCCCATAACTGAGGTAATTGCTAAGCAGAGTAAAAAAAATGATTCCTTGATGCTCTGAGGGGGCAATGTCTCCAGTTTCACCTCATGTAGTGGTCTTGCTGTCCACCCTGTGGTCCTCTGCTGTCCACTCTGTGGTCCTCTGCTGTCCACAGATACCTTGCAAGTGCCCTCTTCAGCCTCTTCTTGAAACCTGAGGACTTCTGAGGGCACCTGGCAGAGATCAACCAGCAATCCTATTCACAAAGAAATTTCCTGCCTGTCATTGATTTTTGTGGCTTCCAGAAAACACTACTGCTCTAAGGTTGGCAGAGAAAAACGTGAGTGTAGAAAAGTTCCAGACTTTGGAGGAGTCAGGATGGATGCCCTCAAACTTGGGGAACAGGTCTTTCTGTATCCTTTCCCTGCATTGCCGGTGACTGGGACACAGGCAGCCAAGATCGCTTTTGGGTGTCATGGGTTTTATTGTACTCTTAAGTGATTGTGAAAACTCTGTGTTAACTCTTATATGGCTTCATTTTTGTTTCCACAATGAAATAATGGAGACAAGATACTTTATAAAGAAAAAAATATATTTGTTTTGGTTCCTGATTCTGGAAGGGAAAGATTTAGAGGATGGATCCGGTGATGACTTCCCTATCATAGTTCTGAGAGTAAGAAGGTCATTGCACAGTCAGAGACAGGGAGGGCCCACGTGCATGTCTGCCTTTCTGACCACTGTCCCTCATTTTATAAAGAAAGCAGAATCCAGTCATGGGGATCCATCCTCATTTCTTTGTCCCATCCCAACCGGTTCTCAAAGACTCTCACTTTTTAAATACCATAGTAAAAATCACTTTCTTTTAGAAAATTAAAAAAAATGTGTGTGTTGTGTAGTGTGTGTGTGTGTGTGTGTGTGTGTGTGTGTGTGTGTGTGTGTGTAGATGATTGTGAGCTTGCATGCTGGTGCTAGGAACTAAACCCGGTCTTTTGCAAGATCGGTGTGTGCCTTTTAACCACTGGGACATCTTTCCAAGCCCCACTTTCCAACTTAAGAGGTCACAATTGCCATCCAATTTCAGCACATGAAACCTTGGGTGTGGCACTCCAACTCCATAGCAACTCCAGACTGATAGAAAGTAGATATTAAATATCTCTGCTCTGGACTTTCAAGACCCAGGTTCAATTCCTGGCTCAGCCACTTATTCACCCTGTAGTCTTGAGTAGAGCATGTCAGCTCTCTGAACTTTCATTTTGCCATCAAAGGACAGAAAGTACTAAACCATGCCTCACCTGGTTCTCCTGCTTGTTAAATGAGATAAAACAATCTTTGTCCCTGACGTGTGGAAAAGAGTCAGGGAATGTTTCTTTGCTAGATCGGTGTTGTAAGAAATAAATCATGATCTATTTTTAGTATTTTAGTATGAAGTGCATTCAGAGTTCAGAGAATCACAGATAAGCAGGGGGCACTAGGTCCCTGCCTTCCCTAGCTGGCAGCTGCTTGTCTAGGTACCCTCAGCTCATCCTAGGGTTAAAAAGTTACAGTCAGTCACCATGTGCCTGAGCTCACTATCAGAAAAGGAGGGAATCCTGAGCCCTAGAGTGCACATTAGGTAATTCTTTTTACGTTTTGAACCAGTAGAGTGGAGAATCCTGGGAAGGGACAACACTGGACATCGGGAAGGTTCTACTTCCCTGAAGATCTAGCCAACCCAGGAAGCTAGGAGACAAGGTTAGGGATATTTCCTGCCAGGTCAGCACACCAACCTTCTCTTTGTCTTTTCTTTACATTGACACTCAACTTTGCAAATTTGGGAAACAAATTGCCCCATTTTTGATACTCCAAGTCTCTGATGCTCTTATTATGAAGTGAGGATCTTGCAGAATTAACAGGTAGACTCCTTGAGTTTTAAATAACCACTGCAGAGGCAATGGCAACCAAGTCACCCATGTTTCCTATACAGGCCTGAGGGAGAAACAGGCTTAAACTATTATTTAGCCCAATTTAAACTTCTTAGGGCTTCCTAGAGGCATCAGTGTCTCGGCTTGCCAAAAAGGTCCATCCAGCCTTAGACCTTCTACCTGGTACTAAATGCCAAGAGCTCTGCTTGGGTGGTCAAGGGCTGTCACAGCAGATGTCCGGCATGAGGCTTCATTGTGTCCTGATTGATATTGCCCTCTTAGATTTTTATTATCGAGCATAGAAAATGGTCACAATAAGCCCCTTCTGTGGTTCAGCATGTATGCAGACAGGTGGACAAAACAAAACTACTGTGGAAACAGTGGGAGTACCCGGATGACAATTGAACTTCAGAAAGGGACAACATAATCCTTTGTGTATTCTGTAGTCCCTGAAGCCAGCATTTTTTTTCTTTAATGCCCCTTTGATGTTTTATAGGATCCTAACAAGGACTCAGTCCCTTAGCCACTGACATTTCAACATGGCCCTGGTTTGCTAAGCACTGGCTGGCGTCAACCAACTCTTCGACCATTGCATCATTCCTGACTCATGTAGGGATCTCAGTCTCATGTGAGGCACCGGATGCCAGCTTCTGACTACCATGCATGTTCCCAAAGGTTGATCTCAGTCATTCCATGACTAATGGTGCCACACAGGCCTTCAGTGGAACAGACTATTGCTTGCCTGTTAGTTCATGATAGCCAGTGATTGATACTTTCATGACTCTAGGTTCCCTGGGGTCACTGCCTAGCCTTCAGGATTAATTCAGGACCTGTCTCACTTGAGCACCAAGTGTCCTGTGAAATCCTCATGCATAACTTCCTGCTAAGTTTGGTGAGGCGCCAGGACTCTCTCTCAATCTCTCTCTCTCTCTCTCTCTCTCTCTCTCTCTCTCTCTCTCTCTCTCTCTCTCTCTCTCTCTCCTAGCTGAAAAAGGCAGTGGAAAAGAGATAGAGATGGTTGAGGAAGGATGGGAATTAAGGTGTCTTATCTTCAAAGAGTTAAGCCACTATAAGAAGGGATCAATTCAGCCAAGTTGCATATCAGCTTGGCAATAGACCATGCAGGAGTGTTGTGATATCTTTGGAATGAGACATTTCTATTTGATATGGGCATCAGAGTGAACAGCCAAGCAAGTAAAATCATCGTGCTACCATATTTTCAACGTATAAATGCCAGTCCCTGGGCTCGTGAGTTGGAATGGTATTTAAGTTTCCCTATTGCCTTATTTGGACTTCTGGAATAAAAACAATTAGCACTTATATATTACAGAGGATGTCACTAAGGCCAGGGAGCTCAACCTCAACCTGAAGGTTTAAAGGGCAGCTTCTGCCTGCCCTGAGTGTTGTAGTCACACATATGATGCTTGTTTGCTGAGGCCTTTCCTGCAGTGGACACTGGGCTATGCAACGGTGCCAAGGACTAACCAAGGACCCGAGAAAATAGCAACATAGGGAGATGATGTGAGCTGAAGTTTTTACTCCAGAGAGAAACGCTTGGACCCATGTTTCACAGCACACAACTTTGAAACTTTAGAATTCTCTCTCTTTTTCCTAGCCAGCTATGCTTTCATTCCATTTCTTGCTTGGCCACGGTGTGTTTGTATCCTCATCAGCCTTGATGCAGATAGGGCTCCATTCTTCATTGTTACGACTTCAGTCCCTGCCATGCCAGCCTGTCACACTGCCATTAACTACCCCTCTGCCAGGTCTTGTGCTGGCTCTTGAGGGTACAAGCCATGGTTCCATCCATTAAGATGATCCAGGCTGGGACCACGTCCAACCCACTGCAGTGATTAAGAGCCAAGCCTCATCCAGATCAGCCTCCAGCCCTGCCAAGCAGCTTAACCATTTTGACTCTTGCGGCTTCCCTCTTCTGTATACAACCTGCTTAAGCGGGAATAGCAAAACTCCTCCTGTGTCGAAGCTAAGTGTCAGTTGCTCATGCTTTCTGCCCTGTGGGGCTCCCCTTCTTTTCTTGATAGCCAGCACTTTTCCTCTTTAGTGGCACTGGCTCTTGGATCTGTTTTGATGTTGATTCCCTGACGAAGTGACCTTAATTTAAAACTGATTACAGGTTATGTGTTTGTAATGGGGGCTGGAGAGATGGCTGAGT